>NC_067145.1:15479851-16079851 GCF_903995435.1 Acomys russatus | reverse complement strand
GCAAAGGGGGTTTATGGTTCACCACCACACCCTAAAAAATGGGAAGGGTCACTTGACACATTTTTTTTCTAAAAAGAACTGAATAAAACTTCCAAAAATTTGATCTATACAAAGCGAATATCTTTGGATAAATCTTGAAAATTGAATGTAATTTGAGATAACTATGCATTGTGTTTTTGGAGATTAGGCAAAATATAATAAAATCAGTTTTGTTAATATCTACAAAAGATATAGATCACTAAATCTAATTTGTATTCTTAGAAAGGTAATTAGCCCTGCAAATAGATGAGTGACAACAAAATGTTGTAAGAGGTAACAAGTTACACATCTGTTAAGAACAAATTTTCGGGAAGTTGTCTCCTGTGCCAATATGTTCCAGGCTCTTCCCCACTTATTAGTCTAAGTAACTTAGTGTCTCTGGTTTTATGTTGAGGTCTTTAATCCACTTAGATTTGAGTTTTGTGCAAGATGACAAATATGGGTCCAGTTGCATTTTTTTACACATAGATCTGCAGTTAGACTAGCACTATTTGTTGAAGATGCTATCCTTTTTCCATTGAATGGATTTGGCTTCTTTGTCAAAAATCAAGTGACCATATGTGTGTGGATTCATATCTGGGCCTTCGATTCAATTCCACTGATCAACCAGCCTGTTGCTGTGCCAGTACCATGCTGTTTTAATTACTATTGCTTTATAGAACAGTTTGAGATCAGGTATGGAGATTCCTCTGGAGCACCTTTTATTGTACAAGATTGTTTTAGCTATTCTGGGTTTTTTGTTTTTCCACATGAAGTTCAGAATTGAACTTTCAATGTCTTTAAAAAATTGTGTAGGTATTTTGATAGGGATTGTATTGAATCTGTAGATTGTTTTTGGTAGGATGGCCATTTTTACTATGTTAAATCTCCGAATCCATGAGCAAGGAAGATCACATGCTGGTGAGGATGTGGGGAGAGAGGAACACTCCTTCATTGCTGGTGGGAATGCAAACTAGTACAGCCACTTTGGAAATCTATCTGGTGCTGTCTCAGCAAAATGGGAATAGGGCTTCCTCAAGACCCAGCTATTCCACTCCTTGGAATATACCCAGAAGATGCTCCAGCACACACAAGAAAATTTGTTCAACCCTGTTCATAGCAGCCTTATTCATAATAGCCAGAACATGGAAACAGCCTAAGTGTTCATCAGTAGACGAATGGATGAAGAAACTGTGGTACATATACACTATGGAATACTACTCAGCTATTAAAAACAAGGCATTCCTGAAATTTGTGGATAAATGGATTGAGCTAGAAATTATCATAATGAGTGAGTTAACCCAGAAGCAGAAAGAGTCAAATGGTATATACTCACTTATATCTGCATACTAGCCCAAGGGGCATGTCCCACCAATGCCTTCACCTACCAGGAAACTGGGACAGAGGGGAGGACATCCTAGTGGGACTCTAGATGAGAGAAGCATGGGAGAATAGCAAAGTAGAAGGATCCAGAGGGTCCTAGAAACCTACAAGTAGAACATTATGATAGGCAGATTTGGGCCCACAGGTCCCGCTCAAACTAAGGCACCAGCCAAGGACAATACAGGCAGTAAACTTTAAACCCCTACCCAGATCTAGCCAATGGTCAGAACATTCTCCATAGTTGAGTGGAGAGTAGGATATGACTTTCTCACATACTCTGGTGCCTCACATTTGACCATGTCCCCTGGAGGGGGAGACCTGGTGGCACTCAGAGGAAGAACAGCAGTTTACCAAGAAGAGACTTGTTACCCTATGAGCATATACAGGGAGAGGTAATTCCCCTCAGAAACAGTCATAGGGGAGGGGAATATTGGGAAAATGGGAGGGAGGGAAGAATGGGAGGATACAAGGGATGGGATAAACATTGAAATGTAACAAGAATAAATTAATTTAAAAAATTTTTAAAAAGAACAAATTTTCATGGAATTGCTAAACTGTAAACTAGTAGTGGCAAAAATGAACCCTGATGCTATTGGCACACATGAGACATCATCAGGCATACAGTGTCGCAAGCTATGGCAGCTTTGGGAAAAATGGTGGCCTGGACTTGCATTTAGTGTCAAGGAAACAAGTTTTAAAAGCCATGACAGAAAGCAATAATAGTATTTTGTATTTCAGCAGAATAATTGGTATGTAGGTCAGATGATAATGTACTTCAAGGAAAGAAAAGGTGATTTCGGTAAGTGCTACAGAGAGTCAAAGAAAAACAAAGGGAAACTCATTCATGGAATTTAGAAACAACCTTAGCATACGTGTTATGTAATAAAGAAGGAATACAAGTTGAAATGATTTTTAAGGCTAAAAGAGTATTCATCAGAAACTCAAGAACACAAAGAGAACTTTGAATCAAGGTATGTGTAAGGTTTAGTAATAACTGAAAGGAATATATGAAAGCCATCATAACTTGCTTTTGTTGTTCCCTTTTTTAATTAATGAGACTGAGATTTTAATGAATGAAGCTGAAATTATGTTGAGAAAGCAAAAATACGACAAAAACAAATGACAGGCAAGTTATTAGACAGTTTTCTGCTGAGATTGATGCAAATTTGAAAAGGATATATCCAGAATCAGCAAAGGTACAGCTTAGTGTATTTAGATTTGTCAAAGCAAGGAGTCTGCTCATGAATGTCATGCAAATTAATAAGCTTGGGAATTGTCAATGACAAAGAAACTTCCGTGTATCTTGAGATTAACAATCCAAATGAAATTGTAATTTAAAACAATCCAAAGTCATTTGTGGGTCTACACACTGGTGATCTCAGAACTTGGGGCACTGATGTAAGTTATTTCAAAGTAGAAGCAAGACTAGACTATATAGTGAATACCAGGAAATTCTTGACTATACATTTATATTGTTTGAATATTCAAAAACAAAATAAAAACAAAAACCCCAAAATATTCTATAAAGTCTGAAAATACAGTTGTCTAACTTTGGTGATCAAAATTTATGATAATTTTTACATTAAAGGTAAACATAAACTACATGTCCAACACATTTACTTTATTATAAGATGTAATAGCAGGACTTTTTATGAAGGTTAATGCAAGACCTTTGCATATATATTATAGTTTCTAGTTCTGTGTTTGTATGAGTTTTCTGAGTGTATGAACATGTATGCCTCTGTGTAGATATGTGTTCCTTGAGCTTTCTCTTTGAAAATTCTTTTCTGTTTATTTATTTTTTCCTATCTGTGTTACTTCTAAAATTATTAACAGGGGAAGAAGAATAAATTATATGAATATTCGTAGCTTAGAATAGTTTTAAAATGACACTACTGTAGACAGTTGGGTTAGCCATAGTGCCACTTTTTTGGCCTTAACAGACAGATGAGCCATGACATTATTATCTATATAATTTATACAATGTCTTCATTTTTTTTTTTTTTTTGCTCTACAGTCTAAAGCCTCAGAAGGCAGTGGGTTGACATATTTTAGACTTTTGCAATCGTATTTGTTTCCCAGGCCGAGTCTTCCTGAATGCCATTGCACATAGAAAACAACTATTATGCTTGACTAATTGTTTGTTCACCCCAAAGTAGGTGTAATTCTTTTGCTTTAATGTTTTCATTATGTTGTAGACCTATGATAGAAGTAGCCCATATCTATATGCAAAACTACCTCACAAAAAACACAAGTTAAATTCAGAACTAAACTTTGATGAGATTTGATCAATTATAATTTTAGTTATGATTTTCATTTTTTTTATGAATGCCAAAAATACAACAAGACAAGCTGAAAATTACAATAAAAATAAAAAAGAATCGTATAGGATCTTAAATTCTCATTATATTCCGCAGTGTGTTTCTAGGCCCAATTTCTTCAATGTCGGGGCTTACATTGAGAGAACTCTGGTGGAAACAACCATTTCTTCAGACGTGACCACTTACAAAAAGTGGTGGAAATGGCTTTAGTCATCATTCTAGTGATGCACAGATTCCACACAGTGCCTCTGCA
Organism: Acomys russatus; assembly: GCF_903995435.1. NCBI lineage: Eukaryota > Metazoa > Chordata > Mammalia > Rodentia > Muridae > Acomys > Acomys russatus. Next base: position 16,075,876 of record NC_067145.1, on the reverse strand, counting down.
TTTCTGTATTGCTTTAACTTATGGAAATCTATCATCTTCCTAAGTCTGAAGTGTAATAACATAACTATCAGTACTATTTCATAAATATATACCAGATACATGCTGTATTTTTATTTTTTTTTATAATATACCTTGATGTACAAAAATTTAAGACATTCAAAGAACTTTTCTCTCTTATTCCCCCTAGCACTCATGTATTTTTTAAGATATTTGCCGTTAGGAACAAACAGTTCAGTTTTAATTAATTCATGCTTCACTGAGGTAAACTTTGAAGTTAATCAAATTGAAGCTTCAAAGATCAAAATTGTGGCAAATTAATAATAAAAAACTCACAAAGATTAATAGTAAAATACACTAAAGGTGAACCACACTATCTTCAAAATACAGAAAAAGGGGAAGGGATTTAGTTTTTTAAAAATGCAGTCAGAAATATGCCTTACAAAATTTAGGCTTTCTGTCTATATATATCCAAAAAGTGACACCTACAGAAACCATCTTTATGATCTCAAGAAAGAAAAGTGAATAATATTTTACAATTTGGTCTGGCAGTTTTCTTTCCATATTAAACAGTCAGAATTGAATGGCTTATAAATCAGTGTTAAATTTCATTTATTTGAATTTGTTGATGTGTGACTGATAATAACTACCATTTATTAAATTCAAAATGGTGTATATCAGATTTGCTATGATTGCAAAAAAAAATTTATGTACATTTTTATTTCTTTGTAACTGATAATATTGTATATCACAGGCTTATATGCTCTTTATTACAGCTTTAATTACTGGATTAATAATTAGGTGGACACACAACAAACTACTCAGTCTAAGATGTGTTCTAAATGACACACATATTTATTTTTCTTAGACTTTAATTCATGTTTATTTTGAATAAAAATATATGAAATATTACTTGGCTCTTTTGTTCCCCTTTGATTCTAGTAGTCCTTGTAGACCACCATAAAATTAAATGACTAAATGTCTAGTAAATTTTAGACTTCTGAAGCTAAAAGTGATATAAACCAAAATCAACTTATCTATGACAAATATAATTAATAATCATACCAAACTCTTTGATTTTATTGATTCATTAAATCATCATCAATGATTATATTTTTTGAATTTTTTTATTAATTTGTTCTTGTTACATCTCAATGGTTATCCCATCCCTTGTATCCTCCCATTCTTCCATCCCTCCCTTTTTCCCCTTATTCCCCTCCCCTATGACTGCTCCTGAGGGGGATTTTCTCCCCCGGTATATGCTCATAGGGTATCAAGTCTTTTCTTGGTAACCTGCTATCCTTCCTCTGAGTGCCACCAGGCCTCCACCCCCCCAGGGGACATGGCCAAAATTATTTTATTTAATGCTAAATAAACCAATATTCTTGTGCTTCCAAGATAAATTAATAATGGGGAAAAAGTTATGATCATATACTTAGTTTTATTTTAGATCCTCCAACTTAAAAATGTGCATCAAATTATCATGTATTTGAGACCATAATAAACAAATAATCATTCCAGTTAAATTCTTTCAGTGTTTTATAAATAAGAGTAAAATATTTAAATTAACAATAATACAATTTCTGTTAAAATATTTTTCAATGCTATAAATTTTTAAGAAAAGTTACAGCACAGAAACTAATATTGAATAGATATTAATTGAAACTTAAGCAATAAGAACTTAAACGGTTAGAGTTTTGGTTTATCTTCCGTGTCCTCTGGCCTCAAAATGATCATTTTTAACATATCGTTCCACAAATAATTAAATAATGCTTGAATATGTGTCCAGTAAAAGCCAATTCTGATGATATTTAATATTATGCTTCAGAAAAGGTGTAATGGAAAACACAACACTGTAAAGGGAAACATAAATTGTCACACAAAGAGTGAAGTACATATGTCACCTAGCATTTAGTCAGACCTACCTACACATAGACCAATGGCAATTAATATATGATGCAACTGAAACAAATTCAGGGAATAATATTTATGGACAAAAAATGGATATTTAAATGTCAGGGTTTTTTAAAATAAATGGCCAAATACTTAGAACAAAGAATAAGAAAACATTAAAAACAACGAATTGCAATTATATCTTAGAAAATTAGGGTATGAATCTCCATTGGGATAAAATATGTTGTGTGGAAATGAATTATGCTGAAATATGGGACTATTCCATATGATTGGCTTCTAAAAAGGAAAAATGTTATGAAATGATGAAATTATTTTTAAGGAAATCCCAGATTTGGCAACAGAAATTAATGCTAAATTTAATAACTAGCTTACTCCTGCCCTAGAAATAGCATCAGCACAGAGCTCAGTTTCATTAGGTGAGATATTATTAACAAACTCAATGAATTACATTCAAGAGGAAAAGTTTTAGAACTCCACTGCAATTTTGAAATAATATGTTGTATTCTATGTTGTAAAACATCATAAACTATAAAGACCTTCAAAATTCCTTAAAAATATTGAGTATAACTATTTAACAAAGTTTGAGAAGATAATTCATTGATAGGGTTTGATTTAAAAACCTGATGAGGTTAGAGAGATGGCTCAGTAGTTAAGAGCACTAGCTGCTCTCCCAGATGTCCTGAGTTCAATTCCCAGCAAGCACATGGTAACTCACATCCATCTATAATGTGATCTGATGCCCTCTTCTGGCATGCAGGTGAACAAGCAGATAGAGCACTCATGTATGTAAATAATTAAAATCTTTAAAAAAACCAAATATGTTAAAAACTTGAATATGACAGAAGATTGCTCTCTGAAAACTGACCACTTTATCTCATTGTCAAGAACAACATCCATTCAAGTCACTGAATGAAGAGAGGCCAAGCTGGTGCCTAAGTGGACATTCCCCTCTATGTTTTATTCTCTTTGGCAGGAGAAGGTTCTTTCCAGGCTACAGAGAGAAATGTGGACATCATCCCAGCTACAAACCTTCACCTAGTATATATGTACATATAAATAAGTATGTGTGTGTGTGTGTGTGACACATTATAGTTTCTTTTGTCACTAGAATGAATGAATATGTGATGGAGAGGTTGGAAAGATGGAGAAATGGAGCAGTGTGTGCAGTGGAGAGCGTTGAATAGAGAGATGGTGGTGACAGGTGTGAGAGAAGGCTAAGGTCCACAGGAGAGCATTACGTTGGCAGGAAGTGTCAGCAGGATAGTTTGCAGCGGCCTGAAACATGTGCAGATTTAGCCCTGAGACACAGATCTTAACTACAGGATCTTCCAGGATTTGAGCAACAACAGGGTGTCTGAAATGAAGAACAGTTCACTTTCTGCATTAGACGCCCTCGAAAGACCATTATGGTTGATGGTGCCCCTAAAAAACATGTTGGAATTTGTGTTCCACTATGCAGGCCTTATTTAAGCCCAGTGTTTATGTTGTTGTCCGTGGTCTGGGCTGGCACTGGAGATCACGTGGTTTTCTGAGGTACATTGTATTGCTGAAGAGCCAGGTAGACATCTTTAGTCTATGTTACCAAAGGATGCCATATTACTGTCCACGGTACCAGTTGCCCCTAGAGGCCATCTTGATCTAAGTGGCCTTTACTGCTGCCTGAGGCCAGGTTGATTTTTTCTCTGTGCTGCTTCTGAGGGCCATGTTCATGTCTGTGTCATGTGTTACCACCACAGTCCATGAGGATGTCCATGTGCTTCCACTTAAAGTAATGTTGATGTCTGTGGGACATGTTGCTATGGGAAGAGGGCAGTAGTGCATGACTGAGTCCATGGTCCAACTGCAGCCAGGGACCATGTGGATGTCCTTGGCCTGTGCTACCAACAAGGGTCATATGTATATCCATGGTTTGTGCTGCCACTGAAGATCATGCTGAGGTACAAGCCACATGCTGAGGATAAGTACCACGAGGTTATCCTATGGCCCACCAACAGTAAAGGGCAACAAAACTACTTTTGCAATGATAGTGAGGACTAGAGGCTCACAGCTGAGAAAGAGGGACATAAGAGACATCTGTGATATCCTGTAAACCCCCTCCCTTAAAAAAAATATCAGCCTAGACAGAAAGCAGTTGAAGCGAACTCTTAAAAATTATGATCAGGATGCTGAAGTATAGCTCTCCACAACTGATGGTTTCTGGTGTGAGTATCCATCTGTTTTCTTTAAGGGACTGGCTACTGGATGTTTGACCATGCTCTAGTGATGTATGGGCTCTTCTTTGGCCAGGGGGGGTCACAAGGGTTGGGGGAAGCAAGCCTGAAGGCCTGGGAAGAGTGATGGGGTACATGATGTGATAGTCATAAGTAATAATTAAGCATTATGATGGAAAATAAATAAATTAATTAATAAATTAATTAATTAATTAAATCTGTTCTGTATCAAAAATAAGATAAAAATAATCAATGAAGCAATTCCTAATGATATTCGGCTATACTTATAGGCCAGTGCCTTGTCCAGTTGTCATCAGTGAAGCTTCCTCTGGCATCAGATAAGAGCAGGTACAGAGACCAACAGGCTGACACACTTGAGGAACCATGCAGAAGAAATAGAAGTCAAAGAGGATGGAAGATACCAGGAGAACATGGTACCTATTGAATCAACCAAAGAGGGCACACATGGGTCTGCGCCAGATCTTTGCATATATTTTATGGCCTTGAGCTTTGTGGTTTTATGGGATTCCTAACAGCCAGGAAAGGTACATTTCTGAGTCTTCTGCCTGCTCTAGGGACTCTTTTTCTCCAATTGGTTTGCCTTGTCCAGTTTCAATATGAGAATTTTTAAATCTTGATTTACTATATCTTGTTTTGTTGTGTTAGGCTGTTGTTTCTTGGAGGCCTCATATTTTCAGAAGAGGGAAAGAGAGGGATTGGATCTGGGAGAGAGCAGCTGTAGCAGGGAACTGAGAGGAGTAAAGGGAGGAAACACTGTGTTCAGGATGCATTGTATGACAGAAGAATCTATTTTCAAAGGAAATAAATTTAAAATATATAAATGTGAGCTGTACTAAATGGATTCAGTGAGTTGTATTTATATATTTATATAAGTATATATTTTGTGAGTATTTGTACAAAACCATAATAATTAAAGTAAATGAGGGCATAGATTTGAAAAAGATTTCAAATTCCAAGAAGGTTTGGGCTAGGAGGAGGATGTAAATAGAAGATTCGTACACAAAATTTAAAAATCAAAATATTCATCTTACTGGCAAATCATTTCTTGTATCAGTGATATTTCTTGTTATCTATACTTTTGTAAGCATCCTTACCTGTATCTCTGGCTTGACAAAATTACAGCCATATAAGGCACAACTACACAGTTGAAGTTATTTACTCATTTTTCCAACATATTTTACCCTTCAGATTATTATAACTCAACAGTAAAAATTAAAAGTGGAATATAATGTCAGAACATGAAAAAATTTTTGCTGAACAGTTTTCCAAAATATTAATGTAGCCATTATTCAAAGTTATACAAATATAAATCAAACTATGATGAAATATATCTTCTCAAAAATTAATGACCATTTGGCTGATAATTATTTTTAAGTTTCTTGGTGGTTACATCTCCATATTCCATACAGGTGTTAAAAGAATAACTCCACAGTGGCAAAAGGAAACAAAGTGTAGCTTACTTCTAAGCCGTAAACAGCTTTTATGTCCCGTGGCTTACCCTCACAATCCAAGCCTAATCTCCTAGGACTTTTAATAGACAATGTAAATATGTGGAGGCTCTACTTAGAAATATAAACAATCCAAACAATAAATTTCTAAACAACTTTTAAATGCTCTTAAGATGTTAGAAGTGTGCTGGGCTAGGTGACACATGCTTGCAATCCCAACACTCAAGAAGGCAGAGGCAGGTGGATCTCTTTGAGTTTGGGACCATCCTGGTCTGCAAAGCAAATCCAAGACATCGAAGGCTAAAGAGGAAAACCCTGTGTTAAAAAAAAAAAACCCAGAAGTGTTTCTTATTTTAAATTTTCCTTGAGAAATTAATACATATGCATACATATGTGGTGCACCCTTCTCACTACAGACTCTTACCCCCTCAACTCCATCTGTGTTCACCATCCCTCCCAAAGTCATGCTTTCTTACTCCATTATTCCCATCATATGCTCATACATAAGTATACCTATACATATATAACATTTATATATAACATGCACACGTGTATGTCCATCCTACTGAGTCTGTTAGAGACTGCTTATATGTGCCTATGTTCAGGGCTGACAACAGGAGAGTGGACAATGTGTCCTCAGGCTTATCCCTAGAAAATACAGCAAGCGCTATGTTACACCAATGTCCCCAGAACTGCCTTCTGCTCATCAGATAACCTCTCAACATGGACAATATCCAGTAGAAGTGAATTTGTATCAATATTGGAACAAGTCACTTAAAACTAAGGAGATAAGGTATGAGCATGGCATCGAAAAAGACTTCTTAGCTCACGGAGACTGGAAAAACATTTTTGGCCATCTTCCTCACTTCTAATAGTAAAATAAAAGAGGGGAATAAGTGTATATATCAGAAAGGTAGAAATGCAAAGTAAAGGAGAACCTAAAGTCAATTACTCAACAAAATCACAGTATTTCATAGGGAAAACATCTGGTGAAGTTCACCATCCTAATAACACTTTGGCTTCAGGGTAATTGCAAATCATTTGAGAAGTATATGGACCCACGTTTTATCAGAGCCATAGAGCATTGTTTTTATTTTGAACTTATTATTCTCTTATTTTAAAACCTCAGTTTCCACATAGCAGTTATGATGACATAAAGAACAATCAAAATATTATCTAAAACTTAGTGTGCTTCTTTTTTAAAGTGTCTTTAATTTCATCTCTGTAGCTACTTTCAAGTTAAGTATTATCATTGGCCTTACTTTCCCTATAATATTAAGCCCTGAGTTATCAGGATTATAAGTTTTAAATATAAGTAACTAGAATATGGTTGTGTGATAATGACATGAAAAATTAGGATTTAAAGCCTGGCAGGAAGTGTATACAGTGTTCTTTACCACAATACCTGAAACTAATTATTTAAAGTTTTATTTTCTGGTGGATTGGTGTTAAAGGTGGCCTCCTCCCTCTCATGTCCCCCACTGCTAGGAGGTTTAGCTAAGGACATCCCTATACCCTCCCTGTACCCTACCCTGTTGCAGGTCTCCAGCTAGTCTCAGTGATGCCCCGCCTATTTCCCTTTTCTATCCAGGCTTTCAAGCCTTTCCTCCCCATTCTGCCTATATCTGATGCCCCCCATGTGTCCCTCCCCAAACCGTCTCCCTTCCAGTCCCCCTCTACTTCTTCTCTCCAAAACCTTTGAACCAAAATTAACCCTAACTACAAGATATGCAGAGATAAAGGTAGAGACTAAGGGCATAACCAGCCAAGCGAGACCCAACCTGCGACCCATCCCATAGGAGAGATCCAACCTCTGACACCGGTAAGGATACTCTGCTGTTTGCTGCAGGAGCCTAAGTTAACTGTTCTCTGACCATCCCGATCCTCACCTCTCCCTAGTTTCCACATCACCCACAGCAACTGATTGAATCAGAGGCTGAGACTCACAGACAAGCTTTAGGCCGAGCTCGAGGAGTCCTGTGGAAGAGTGGTGGGGCAGGATAGAAAGGATCCGGAGGGAACAAGAAAACTTTACAAGACGCAAAGAGCCAACTAACCTAGACCTATTGGGCCTTATGGAGACAGAAGCACCAACAGAAGAGCATGCATGGACTGGGTCTAGGCTGCTGACACATATGTAACTGATGAGCAGCTTGTCCTTCATGTGAGTCCCATAGTAAGTTGTGTGGGTGCTGTCTGTGATATGGCCCTGTTGCCTGCTTTTAATCACCTTGACACTAACAGGCATTCCTTGCTTGGCCTCAGTGAATGAGGAAGAACTCTTGATGCTTCTTCATAATCTGGTGTGAGTTGGTGGGGTGGTGGTTCCCCCTTTCCTAGGACCAGGGGAAGAAGAATAGGGGGAAGAGATTGGGAGGGAAGGATGAGAAGTCGTGGAGAGAGGGGGCTACAATTGAGATATATAGTGAATACGTAAATTAAAGATAAATTTTTAAAAATATTTCATACTCTTTTTAGGAATCTTGCTTTTCAACTATTACTAATAATGGTTGTTTCCAGACATTTGTTTCAAGAAACTATGTTGCTTTCAACTACATCACATACAAGCTATTATTATTATTTTTTTAATTATTCTATTGGGGTTGGTCATTTAAGTGGTCATGCTAAATCAAAAGTTCATGAAAATGAGTGAACCTTCTCAGGCTCGCAACTAATGTGGGTTGTGGCCTGCTCCTGACTCAGCTCTGCCTGTTTAATCAGGGAGTCTTATGGAAGAGTTGTGGTATAGAGTGACCCGGAGGGGTCAGGAGCTCCACAAAGAGATCAATGGAGCCAACAAATCTGGGCAGAGGAGGGGGCTGCTGCAGAGACTGATGTACCAACCGAGGACCAAAGACCCTCTGCTCAGATGTAGTCGATAGGCAGCACAGTCTCCATGTGGGTCCCCTAGTTTGGGGAGTAGGGACTACATGGGACACGGATTCTGGCCCCAACACGTTTGCCAATCCATAGAAGAAGAGAATACGGACAGTCCAGAGGAGACTTGACAAGTTGAGGTTAGATGTTAGGGGCGTGAGGCAGAAGTAGTGAAGCAGGGAGGGAGGGATCCGGAGGCGATGAGCGAGGGGGCTACAATCAGGATATAAAGTGCACAAACTAAAATTAAAAATTAAAAAACAATCATGGACTTGCTTCATATATTTAGGTTATATCATAGTTCCAGAAGGTAACATTTAATCTATATCACCATCTACTTTGCATTAGGCATGTTTGTAAAAATAGATAATACACACACAGGAATGAATTTCCAGAAAAATATTTATTAAATTTATTCTCATTCATAGTTTACTATTTGTAAAATCAAAAATTATAAGATATTTAAATAATTTATTGCCTCAGTTTGCTTTCATATGTTCTCTTCCTCCACAATTTTAATTATAACTTTTGGCAAGTTATTTGCATGTATAAACATGTTCTAGATATAGTGACAGAAACATTATTTTTAACATGGTAACACGAATATAGAAGTATTTAGAAACAAAAGAAGAAGCTAAGTTTGACTAAGTCTCCAGGAAAAAAAAATACAAGGATATTTCTCAGAGGCAGTGTTAAAAGATAAGTTTGAGAATATTAATGCCATTTGTATTTTGAACATTCTCACCGGGGCCCCGCAGGTTTGAACCTATGAACAGCCTCATAATGAATGCCATTCTTTCGACATAGTTTAAAGGCATAGTCAAAGATTCCACTCTTGATGGTTCTGTCTTCACTTGGGAAAACTGGGTCTCAATAAATAGCAACATGAGAAAATCTGTTCTTACTTCGAGTTCAGTGTCACTTTTGAGTGTTTGTGAATTCAGTAGAAACATCCTGTATTTTTGTCTTTAAAATGTACAATTGAAATTTCCTGTTACTGTCCATCATATACAGGTGTTAGCAATAGTACCTGTGACTCACTTACTAGTCACATGACAAGATTATTCAGTAGTATAATGTATAACTTATATGTTTATAGACACATTTCATAAAAGTTGTTTTCTAAATGCTATTTTTGTTTGAAGAATTGTAATGTATCTGCTAAAAGGAGGTCACTGACACTAAAATGTAAAACATAACAGATTTAAAGAGGGATCAGTGTGATTTGAGATGAAAAAAACCTTATGAGCGCAGAGGTGCAGAAGTGAAGACAATGATGCACATAATACAAAGAGCAGAAAAGCCAGTTCTCTATTTTATTCTATATTTAGTATGTTCACTGATGTCAGTGTATGTTTGGATCTTAAAAGAAAAGGTCTAGTGTTATTTTTGCCCCTCTTTCACAGTTCAGGGCTGTATTGTCTATTGGTGTTATGTAAATAAAGCAGTATAAAAATGTCAGGCAATAAAAAGAACACAAACAACCAGAAAATAGTAATTTATAATATGACAAGTTCCAGTGGATGCCAGTTGTGGTACACAATGGAGGATTCTTATTCAAATTTTCTAGTAATATGGCAATGAGTTCAAATTTTCTGTTACTTTATTTCATGGTGAGGTAGTGCTTTCTCAATATGAGGAGTAATTTTTCTCCTAACTGTTATTTTTCTGGTATTTCTTATATGAGGCAAGATGTGTGTGCCAGCTCACCTTACTGGAAATCCAATCTGTGTGTGCAATGTGTTATAGGACTGTCACCCCAAATTGTTTATGGCGAGACATTCTTTGACTTACAGACATTTGTCAAGGTCATGTTTCTGTAAATGACCCTCAGTCTGCAAACTGAGAATGATCATTCCACAATAACTTTTCTCAAAATATGAACTGCTAGACTAAAGTTTTCTTAGCTAGCCACCCCCTCCAAAAGTCACTAAACTTCAAGGACAACAAATTAAATCAGATATGACTTCAGGACAGAAAATGGTAGTAGTCTAGGAATCAGTATTTGGCAAAATGCTTTGTACAAAAATATAAGTGGAATATTCATTGTGTATAACATCAGTCAGCAGAGGCTTAGAATTAGAGGGAAACAATATTTGAGAAAGAAGAAATTAGAAACAGGAAAAAGGGGGTTACTTTTAAACAGACATTCTAAAACACATTTTATGCAAACATTTTTCTTATACTTAGGCAAGGAATCAGAATCACTGCAACCATGGTCCCTTGGGATGAAATCTTGTTACATTTTAAAAGCCTAGTTATTCTGCCTTCAATTGGTGAGTACAAAACAATTAGACTATATTATATATCAATATTTTAAGACCAAGCTTCTTCCACTATCTGAGCTTTTCACTTAGGAACAGCTTTCTTGGCAAATATATTCCCCATCTCTTTTATGTCGAATAGATTCTTTTGGCAATATTTAGTAATTTAATTGAAATGTATTCTTTGGAAATGTCATTTTCCTTAGACAAGAAAATAGAGATACTCTTTTCTGGAAACAAAATATGTATTTTACCTTACTATTTTTGGGAGATTAATGTTATTATAGCAACTGAATTGGAGTGTCGCTTTATTCTGGGGGGGGGGGAGGAAACACATTTTTCTATCTGCAAGAAATACTAAGAAGGGAAATTAAAATGTAACTATTCATAATTTATCAGAAACACATCTAAATAAATATAAACATGTTGAGAAAAAAAGTCAATGTATTCAAGTATAGGCATTTGGATATGTTTACAATTTGACAGGCCTAAAAATAACAGCGTTCAATAGCACTGTCATAGGTGATTGGCTTCAATTTAGGAGGATGCCAATGAGCTCTTAAATCATACCATATTATGGCATCTTACTTTATATAAACTGAGTGACACCCAGAAGCCATCATGTTGTGCATTGTTGACTTTTAATTAAGCATTAGTATCATATTGGCCATTTCACTTTATTTTCCCTTCAACATTTAAATACTCTATTTCACCTTACAAAGGTGGCAAGCCCTAAGCCTTCAGTACTGGCTGATATTCACCCTCCTAAGAACAAGGAACAATATCTTGGTTAGACAGCACCAATGAAGCCAGCCATTGAGAGTATAAGATCCCACAGAGTTATCAATAAGAGCATTGATACTCTGGAACAGGGGACACACCAACACAAATGGGAATATAGGCAACAGGAATGGTGTCAAATGCTTTACTCCACAATTAAATTCACTTCCTTATGGAAAGCCTGATAATTTCCATCTACGTCAGTATCACAAACACCCATTTTCATTTTAGGTAGAGAATTTGTAAAAGTCCTGATGACTTAAATTCACTCTGGTAATTAAGTAATATCTTGGTATTACTTTAGAGATTCATGTACATTTGGCTTCAAGAACAGCTTAAGATGTACATCAGAGAGTATTTTATATATTCTCTTGGATGAGCAGGTATCCTAAGGGATACAAAAAAGCACTTTGATGCATGTTAGATAAAAAGCAATGCTTATTTTACAAACTGAATAGTTTCAACTCCATCTATTCCCTTTTACTGTGACAAGAGACAGGAAAAAAAATGTATTGTCTGAAAAGGGCTGTCCTGTGTCTTTGGTTAGATGCAATTTGGATTTCTGTGAATCATGTTATGGGTTGCTTCTGGATCATGCATTCTCTTCATTGTGATGAACTTTTTTCCAAGCTGCATAATTAACAAACCTTCACTAAATGGGTGCTCCTCTACAGCTTTTCAAGATAGAAGACATATGAAGTTGCAGATTTTGGTCAGTTTAACTCCATTCTCATATCTTCCCCCATAAAACCTCTAATCTTCTTTGTTTTATACTGTACCTCATGGGAATTTTTGCAGGATGATTGTCTGTGTGTTATTAGACAAAAGAAGGAATAAATCTGAAACACTGTGCAATGGGGAAATTCATTCTTCCTATGAAAACAGCTTGAATAATTTCATTATTTTGATTTACTAGCTATAAGTAATCTGTTTAAATTATTTTGTATCTCTTTCTCTATAAGGAATTCTGTTCAATTAGGCTCTGTCTTCTGTAATGTAAGATGAGCACCTAGAAATTGTAAAAAAAAAAAAAAAATGGCTATTTAATCTACCAGAATGTGATGCTGAACTACTTCTAGGCTAGAATAGACAGAAACAAATGCCATCATATTCCAGTCACTTTATGCTGTCTATGAAGTAAAGAAAACTTAGATACGTTGGAAACCACGTACTTTTGAAAACTCAGGGAACTGACTCAAAGTAAAATGTATTTGTGCCAGGCTATAGAGTAAAATCCTGATTGGTTCTGGCCTAGCGAAGTTGTCAGTGTTTACAACTGTAGCCATGAGTTTGACAGGTAAGTGGGAGGGAGTGTTTTGTGTTGGGTTCTCTGTTCTATTGTTCTCTAAGAAACATAGAAAAAATGAGCATTTTCCCCTAGTCTGGGAGTTACCATGTCCACCTTGTATGCACAGATGGGAGATGTGCAGAACAAAGATAAATATGGATAATGTATGCTTACTTACAGCAATTCATACGTGAGAAGACAAAAAAGATTAAGCTATATGTTTTTGTTTCTCTCTTCTACATTTAAACTTCCCAACCTACACCGATAACACCCATGTTTATATGAGTTCTGATGAGCACTTTACAGGCTGATCTGTAGAAGCAGAGTAACACTCAATTATTCTTTCAAATGTTCAAAGAATACATATGTGGGCAATGGAAAACATGCCAGGACTATAAGAAGACCAGAGGACAGTACCAAAACATTTTCTCATCTCCACCAAAGTCTTGACAACCTAGATTTATTATTACTGTGAATAGACATTTGAAGGAAGGGCAGGGAGATGGCCCAAGGAGTAAAGTGCTTCCTGTGTAAGTATGAGGATTGACTTAGATCCCCATTACACACATATAATTTCAGTGAAGAAATGTTCATTTGTAAAAACCTGCACTTAGGAAGAGAAGCAGAAAAATCCCTGAAGCTCATTGGCTAATCATCTAGGACAAACTATGAGCTCATGTCTCAATATCTGTGTCAGAAAATGTAAGCATATAAAAAGATGTGCAAAGTGATAAATGATAGAGCTCAATGACCCAACAGTAGTCTAGGGTTATGAACTTGAAAAAGCATGATGAATACTTCTTTCAAAAGCGCGCACTTGCACACAGACACACAGACACACACACACATGCACACACACACACACAAACACGACAAAGATGATTTAGGGCTATTTCTATCTTTATTCTGTCACTCTATTTCACACACATTCACTTATATACATACACTTGAAACGTGTACATTACACACACACACACACACACACGCACACACACACACATACACACACACACATCCTTGCAAATAGCCACGATTATTAATTTATATTTCATGTCAGGCTTCTCCTCTGAGTCTTCTTATACTAATTTATGCCATCTTCCACTTAGGTAGATATAGCTGTAAAGACCAGCATGTGCCGCTGTGAGAGAAGGACTGGACTTGGGAACAAAGCATCCCGTTAGCTCCCATGCCAAGACTCTTCAGTATGACTCCCTACCCTTCACCTGAAGTGACATTCGTCTACAGAATATTATGAAGATAATTACACTTCTTTCTATGGTATGAATAATTTATAGTTTTTTGTTAAGTCAAAAGTTAAAAAGCACTGAAATATTTCATGGAAATAGTTTTAAAACACAGGAGTTTGTTCCACATAAATTTCTCCTAAATTTGTTGATTTGCTTTTCAAGGGAAAATTAAACATTACCCCTTCATCAAAACACAGGCTTTTCCTGGAAAGATGCTTCAAGTTATAAAATTTTGATTGGTTCTACTTATTTTTTGTATAATTACATACATATTTATATATTTTAAGCTAGATTCTTTATTCTGTGTCTGAAATATAATTTTTAAAGAGGTATTTTCAAAATTAAAGCCATCTGTGAAAATGACTGGAATCTGAAATTTGATATAACAAGTCTTCACTTCATTCTTCCTCCATACTCTTTTTACTGGCACCCAGATATTCTCTAGAGAGAAACCATTGAAAGAATGAATATTGTAATGGATCAATTGGACCCATACTTATCCTATCTGGTTACTTAAAAATAAATAATATTCAAATATAATATTTTAACTAAGAACATAGACATATTGAAAATATATTAGTAAATTTACCTTCATATTCTCCTTGATGCATCATTGCAACATTGTTTATTTTAGAAAAAATGCACTTCTTCATATTGTTATTTACTAAGTAATATTTACCTTTAGAATGAAGACCAGATTTGCAATGTGGAAAATAACTCATTATATTTATACTAAAAATATTTTGATGTGCAGCACATTAAAATAATTTTTGTTTTTGTTTTTTTTTTTCAAAGACAGCCTGTATGTTAAATGTCATATGAACAGTAATTGAAAGAATATAGAGTAATAATTCCTGTCCTAAAATATTCTTTCCATCTTTCCACAGAACATTTGAACTGATCATGAGATATTAAAGAAAACTGAGCAATAAAAGAAACAAAGAAAGCCTACCAAAACTGACAAAGAAGGAAAAAAGAAAATGTGTGTGCTCATTTACTGCCACACTACATTAAACACAAAATACAAAATTTAATATACAATTTTACTGCTATATGGGATTTCAAGAGTTGTAGAGGAGTCGGGTGTTTTTTAAAATTTTATTTTATTAATTTATTCATATTTCATCTCAATGGTTATCCCCTCCCTTGTATCCTCCCCCCAAAATTTGTGGACAAATGGATTGAACTAAAAATGATCATAATGAGTGAGTTAACCCAGAAGCAGAAAGAGTCAAATGGGGTCTGGTGGTTTAAAATACATAAAGACACCGACAGCAGCCTATGGTTCTGCATATTGGATGCTCCACCTTAATACTCAAGCCGTTGGCTGGTGATATACCTTACCTTGTCATTTTCCCCACCTCTGCTAATGCTTTTATGGAAAATTTTTCATTTTTACTAGAATTTAAGCAAACTAAAAATTATATTTGGTATGGTTATCTCATTTGAATAATCTTGTTCGTCTGTGTGTGGCTATTTTTTTTTTTTTCACATTTTGCTTTAAAGTTAAAAGTTTAGCAAACCCTTGTTTTGAGTGATTCTGTGTTACTGCAGTGGGGTAAATTGTCCAGTCCCTTACCTTGAAAACACGTGCTTTAGCCTTATGTCTCTGTACCGCAAAATAAAATTTTACATTTGAAAACCATGACTTTAAAAGGAATACTAATTCCTGGGCATGATGGCTCTTGTTTGTATTTTAGTACTTGAAAGGCTAAAACAGGAGGATCAAAAACTGGAGACAAAAAATGGGTCTACATTGTACAACAGGTGTACATGGTGTGTGTGTGTGTGTGTGTGTGTGTGTGTGTTTGTGCATGTGCATGTGTGTGCATGCACACGTATGCATGTGTATGCCTGCTAACACATACTTGTGCATTAGCATGTGTGTCTGTTACAAACACACATATATAATATGCATTAAATATACACATACATAACATTTGTAAATAAAAGAGAGATGTAGAGAAGAAATGAGAGAAAAAGAGACAGTGATTGAGGGAAATGATCATTTTATATGAATTCTAATTTAATCTGATTTACATAATTCCTGATTGTCCTGTGGTTTTTTTCATGCTGTATGTAGTTAATATCATTTGTGTTTAATAATATAAATGTATATGTTAAAAAAAGAAACATAATTTTAAAAAAAGAATAGGGAGGGATCCAAGATGGTAGCACCTCACACATACCTTGTCTGATCAGAAGGACAGCAGTGACTATTCAACAACCAATGGGCCAATCTGAGAAGTGGAAAACATAAACACTGGTGACCCACAAGTGAGAGGGATTGAAATTTTGTGAAGCATGGCTGTGTCCAGCCTCAGGCCACCAGGCAAAATCACAAAGCTCCAGGTTCCCACAGAAAGGAGCACATAGCCTCCATGGGCCAGCTCCACACACTCTGGCTTATAGGCAGCTCTGTACACTCTATAGTGCACAGAACAAGCTGGGGACTGCCAAACCACCTGCATCTGTGGGTCCTAGTACCAAGCAGCCCTACTGTTGGGATCACAAACAGATCTGATCTCAGGTAACCCAGAAAAGCCATAGAGAGACCTCCTGGGCCCCCTAATAGACACAGTGCCTATGTGCCCACTACACGCCCAGCTGCTGGACAGTTATTGAACCTCTGAGTATGCAGTACTAGGTTGAGTCTGCAAAATCACCAGTGTCTGTGAGTTCTAGCACCAAGAAGACCCCACGGTAGGGATCACAAGCAGAACTGAGATCACCTATCCTAATGGCTGAGATAAAAAATTCTCTTGATGGCACCTGCTAGTGAGGATGTAGAGAAAGAGGACCACTCCTCCATTGCTAGTGGGAGTACAAACTTGTACAACCACTTAGGAAATCAATCTGGTGCTATCTCAGGAAACTGGGAATAAGTATACCTCAAGACCCAGCCTTAACAGTCATAGGGGAGGGGAATAAGGGGAAAAGGGGAGGGAGGGAAGAATGGGAGGACACAAGGGATGGGATAACCATTGAGATGTAACAAGAATAAATTAATAATAAAAATTTTAAAAAATTAAAAAAAAAAGACCCAGCCTTACCACTTCTGGGCATATACCCTAAATGATGTCTACCATACAACAAGGATGTTTGCTCAACTATGTTCACATCAGCCTTGTTCATAAAAGGCAGAGTCTGCAAACAACCTAGTTGCCCCTCCATTGGAGAGCAAACAAAGAAATGATGGTTCATTTACACAATGGAATACTATTCAGCTATCAAAAACAAAGAAATCTTGAAATTTGTAGGCAAATGGTTGGAGCTAGAGAAAAATCATCCTGAGTGAGGTAACTCAGAGCCAGAAAGACACACATGGCATATTCTCACTCACAAGTGCATGTTAGCCACTTAATTCAGGTTAACCACATTATAATAGAGTGACTGATGTGCCAACCAAGGTCCATGTAGGATGTGGACTTAGACCTTCTGCTCAGATGTAGTAGATAGGCAGCACATTGTCCTTGTGGGTCCCCCAATATGGGAAGTAGGGGCTACTTCTGACATGGACTCAGGCCTCCTAATGTTCACTTCCCCTGGCAGGATGGCCTTGACAGGAAACAGAGGGAGAGGTTCCAGGTAGTACAGAGGACACTGGATAAGCTGAGGTCAAATATTAGGAGAGGGCTCCCCTTTCTAAGGACTAGGGGAGAGAGGAAAAGGGGAGGAGGGAGGGGATGAGATGGGGAGGTTATGAGTGAGGGGGCTGCAATTGGGATGTAAAGAATTCAAACTGCAGAACAAGCATGTAACTAATATTGCTAATCCCAGTACCTGGGAGTAGCTCTAAGACTGGCTGAGATATGAAGTTCTATGCATAGACAAGGATTCATGTTGGTCACAGATTCTCTGTAACTTATTAGAGTGCATTCTTAGTATGGAAAAGGAAGACATTCAAATGTCTTATTCCTTCTCATATAATGAGCAGAAAGCCCCAGCCTTAATTTCTCTGTGCATCCCGCACACCTCATATAATCATGTTAGAACTATACAATGCTTGTAAGAAATTATGTTTTTAGAACCAAAGAACCAGACACTGATGCTGGATCAGACATGACAGGATTCATTCCTCTCAGCATGCTAGATGCTGACATCCTGCATGCTCCATGTTCCATCCCTAGATGCCTCAATTGCTGCTACCCATCAGAATATGACAGCTTCCAGGATAGCATTGTAGAAAGCTTCTGATCCCAATTGGTACAGCATTTCAGACTGTCCCACACAGGACTCCTATTAAGCCTGAAACCACATCATTTAGAAAATAGACCACAAATGCTATCTCTGACTTGCTTAACAATTTTCCCCAATTTTGGGAGTGGGGGATTCAAAAGTATTATTCACCCTAAATCAGCCTGAAGAAACCATAAGAGAATGAAGTTCCATTTCCTCTAAGGGGTTTGGGTAGGTTTCTGTTTGCTCTCTTGGTCTACAGATGCTTATTTTTATTGGGAGTTGGTTTTAAGTTATTATTGGTCTTATATATAGAGAATATTAGGTTGGACTCAGGGATGTCTCTTTTTTTCCTTTATCTTTCTTTTGTATGTAAGGAGATAGGAGCTGAAAAGAAAGAAAGAGGGATATAAAATTTAGAGGAATGATAGAATGAAAGGTAGATTATTGAATCTACTCCTTGACTCAAGGCCTTAATTGTTACACACAAATAAGGTTATTTTTAATTCAGTGGTATTGAATTTTGTAGATTGATGCAAATCATGGCCATATCAAATACTACTCTAATTTTATCACAAGAATACATATTCTAAGTCTAATAGATAGATATTGTTCTGTAGATATATAAGGTAAAATACTTAAATAACGTCTTCAAAACCCTCAGAGACCTACAGAATATGGCATTTAAAGATGATTTTTTTATTGTAAAGATTCTTTAAGAACAAGACAAGTTAACTCCTGGCAACACCAGCCTGCCCCAAAGAAGATGATCATCAAATAACCTCCTTATGGAGTTGGCTTCAAATGTGGCAACCAGCCACTGGAGAAAATGTCTTCGTTTCTTCCACAGACAGAATTCTGCCTAAAAATGGGCAAGCTTAGATGCAGACAGAGTGGACGACCAAACTCTGGCAAGACATGGTAAGCAAGTCCTCAATAGTTCTTGCCTCGCAAATATGTCTGTCAGATACATTGGACTAAAAGGCCAAAGAAGATACTCCAATGTTATAGAGAGTGTTGGGTGACTGTCCAGGCAGGAAATTGTGTCAGTCATTTTTTTTTTTTTTTTCATTTTGGAAGCTACCAACCTGCACTTCCGGTTCACTCAGGTAGTTAAGTTTTATTCCTTCTCAAATCTCTGACGGGATTGAAGACCAGATAGTTTAGTCTTACAATTAAGCTTAGTTGGTTAGGCGTTAAGATGTTTTTAGATCAATATAGATGTTTTAAGTTAATAGAGATGAGATATGATAGTTATTGATCATCATTCAGAAATTTAGACCCAACAAGATAGGAAAAATGTTAACTTCAGATTTGCCAAATACAAATAACTGAATCACTATGAATGTTTCATTTATATAATCCCTGATTGTCTCATGGTTTTTCTTGATGTATGTAGTTTATTTTATTCATGTGTAATATTATAAATGTATATGTTAAAAAAGAAACGATAAAATTTTTCATAAATTAAAAGAAAAGAATAGGAGGTTGGGACACAAAAAACCCCCTGAGGATAAGTATGAGGGCAGCAGCAAGATGGAGGTCACTCTCACACTTTGAATTAGGTTTCTACCCTCCAGTACTGCAAACAAATAAATTGGCTATTCAGATGAAATGTATATAGAACAAAAAGAGATAAGGTGCCTCCAAAGATGCCTTTTAGTGGGTTTTTTGTTGGGTATTACTAGCCAACGGTGTCTCCTTAACATTGAGAATCCCTTGAGAAAAAAAACTGCATTTTCATTTGTGAGTAGCTATAAGCGAGAGATAGTTTCTGGGGTGTGTGTTCACTTCTTTGGTCTGGGACCCCATCTCATGTGGAACAGTGCAGACCCTGTCTGTGCTGCCAGTGTTTGGAAGTTCATACTTGTTCCAGTCTTTTGTGTCTAATAGGCCTTTATTTTTTAGTGTTCTCCCATCCCCTGTGGCTTTTACACTGTTACTGCCTCTTCTTCCACAGAATTCTCTAAGCCCCAAGAGAAGTATTTTGATGTGTTGAGTGTTTCAAGGTCTCTCATTCTCTGTATCATGTCTGGCTGTAAGCCTCTGTACTTTTTCCCAGATTTTTTTACTGGATGATTATCTGGTGGTGGCTGAGCTATCTGTATAGCAGAATGTAATTGTGAGTCATTTTACTGATAAGTTGAAGAAGAAGAATACATGGTTTTCCATTTGGTTCCTACACTATCATATCATGACGCAGATTCTTGGCCACCCAATGAATGTTGGATATGGTTCAATATCATGGAGGGATCCTTAACTCCAATTAGATATTAATTGGTTACTAACATAAGATTTATGCCACTATTGTACTTCCATATCTTGCAGATAGGGCACCACTATAGATCAAAGGCTTTGCAGATAGGCTGGCATTTACATTTCTCCTTTGTAATCATGAAGTGTACCTCTTAGTACCACTTGCACCTATCTGTAATGGTAAAGGTTCTAGGAAACACCAACTCAAGTTCTCCATGTTCAATGAGTTGTAGAGGTATTGCCTTCAGTAATAGAACCATGAGTTCAGTTTGTATAGACACAAATAGCCTTGGCTAGCTTAGATTGATTGGTTTTCCCTTAGTGTTCCTTTTGGCTATCAACTAGAATAGATGGAACTCATTCTTGGTACTGGAAGCCTAATTTGGTGAGAAGGGATGCCCAACTGATACTCTATCTCCCCTTTAAATTGGTGAATTCATGAAGATCACCTTTATATATACATATATCTTAGAAAAATTCTAGTGTATTATACAACCCCTCAAATAGCCATAATTTTAGTTTTCCCTCTGTCCTCCCTCCCTTGATGTCTCCTTCCTTCCCTTTCCTGTTTTATTCTCCCATTCCAGCCCTCTCTTTAAAGCTATAACTCTCTATTCTATTTCCTATTCCTATTCCTATGAAGATCCATCTGACCTCTTAGTCTCTTACTGTGTGGTTATGAGAATTGTAGCTCACTTATTGTTGACTTAAAAACCAGATATAACTGAATACATACCATATTTCTATTTTTGAGTCTCACTTGGAATATTTTTTCTATTTCCATTCATATACATTGAATTTCATGATTTTGTTTTCTTAATGAGAGTAATACTCGATTGTATAAATGTACCACATTTTATACATATTTTGATATGTTGATATGATGATATAACTTGATAACATCTAACTTATTCCATTTTTCTACATATATTCAATTGAGCACCTTTGAACATAGCTGAGCAAGTGCATATGTAGTAAGATGAAACATCCTTTTTATGTATGTCATGAATGATATAGCTGAATCTTGAGGTTGGTTGATTCCATCTTTCAGAGGGGCCTCCACCCTGAATTTCATAGGGGCTGTACACATTTTCACTCACAACAGCAAAGGTTGAGTGCTCACTTTACTTCACATCCTTTCCAGCATGAGATGCCAGTTGTCTTATTGATCATGACCATTAAGTAGTTTTGGTTTGTATTTCCCTGATAACTAAGAATGGTTAAGATTTGTTTATGTATTTCTTGGCCATTTGAGTTTCTTATTCTGAGAAATCTCTGTTTAATTGGGTTGATATTAATATGCAGGTTTTAATTTATGTATTTTGTACGAAGGCCTTTTATTGTAAATGGAGATGGTAAAAGCCTTTTTCTATTTTGCAGGTTCACATTTTCTATGAATGATGGTGTCCTTTGCCATGTAGAAAATTCTGTTTGATGAGGTCCCACTTAGTTGTTTAATTTACTGTCTGTGCTAATGGTAGTCTGTTCAAAAAGACTTTTCATTTGATAGACACTTTCTCCACACTCTCTCTTCTTTGCTTTAGTATGTCTAGGTTTTTGAGGTCTTTGATCCACTTAGAATTGAGTTTTATGTATGGATTTATTTGTTATATTTTAACTGCAGTCATCCAGTTTAACCAGAAGCATTTCTTAAAGATTTTTGTCTTTTGTCCAGTGTGTATTTCTGTGTTTATCCAAAATCAGGTGTCCATACATGTGTGAAGTTATTTCTGAGTCTTCAATTCTATTACATTGATCAACATATCTGTTTATATGACAAGGAATGCTGCTATTCTTTTTATAGCTCTGTAATAAATTTGAGATCGTGAAATCAGGGGTGGTGATAATTTTAGCTGTTCCTTTTTCATTGAAGATTTTTATAGTTATCTCAGGTTTCTTGGAAAATGAAGCTGAAAATTTCCCTTCTAGGTCTATGGAATAATTTTTTGGAAATTTTGATGAATATTTAACTTAATCTATAGATTGAAACTGTTCAGATATTCATTTTTAAAAATCATCCTGATCCATGAGGATAAGAGGTATCTCCATCTTTTGATGCCATCATTTTCACTGTCTTTTTATTTTATTTTATTTTATTAATTTATTCATATTACATCTCAATGGTTATCCCCTCCCTTGTATCCTCCCATTCCTCCCTCCCTCCTATTTTCCCCTTACTCCCCTCCCCTATGACTGTGACTGAGGGGGACTTCTTCCCCCTTTATATGCTCATAGGGTATCAAGTCTCTTCTTGGTAGCCTGCTATCCTTCCTCTGAGTGCCACCAGGTCTCCCCATCCAGGGGACATGGTCAAATATGAGGCACCAGAGTACGTGTGAAAGTGATATCCTACTCTTCACTCAACTGTGGATAATGTCCTGTCCATTGGCTAGATCTGGGTAGGGGTTTGAAGTTTATGACCTGTATTGTCCTTGGCTGGTGCCTTAGTTTGAGCAGGACCACTGGGCCCAAATCTGCCTATCATAATGTTCTTCTTGTAGGTTTCTAGGACCCTCTGAATCATTTTTAGAATAGAAATCTCACCTTTGCTTTGTTAGAATTACCCCAAGATATTTTAAATTGTTTGAAGATATTTTAAAAGGTGCTGCTTCCCTGATTTCTTTTCCAGTCTACATAACATTTGTATATAGGTTGGCTACTGACTTTTGTGTGTTATTTTATATCTGGTCACATTGCTGAAAGTGTTTATCAATAGTGTTTCTTGGTGGCATTTTAGGTCATTTATGTATACTATCATATCATCTGCAAATAAAGAAACATTGACTCCTTCCATTCCTATTTGTATCTCATTGATATCCTTAAGTTGCCTTATGGCTCTAGCTAGTTTCAAGCACTATATGTTGTCGTGCTGTTTGGCCTTGGTAAAACCTTTTTCCAGCTTGCTGCCTTATCGCAAGCCAGGCCCTCCAATCATGGTACACTGGTCACCTGTTTCTGGACACTGCTGGAAAGCCACGATTCCAGCCTGCATTGATTGGGTTCAACAGATGACAGGATAACTTTTCCTTAAAATTACAGCTAGAAAAGGTAAAAAAAAAAAAAAAAAAAAAAAAGGTTTTGTCTGTCATTCTTAGATGTATTAATATACATAGCCACTATATGTTTAACTTGTTTTATTTAAATATATAAATTTATTGTGGTCTGTACACCTTGCTTATAAAATTTCTGCTCATTAAAGATATTTACAAAATTCTTTAACATCTGTCACAAAAAGGTTATAACTTAAACTTGTAAGTTAGAGTTGGAGCCATTCTAAGCAGCAAGTGGCATAAGCCAGCAAGCCTCTAAAGGTACTTCTAAATCATGGTTTTTATGAAGTTATTGTCCTGTATTTAAAATAAGATTTATAAAAGATAAGACTTAAAACAATGTTTCTTTAATAAGATATTAAAACCTCACCTCCAGGCTATATAGCTTAAGATTATACTGTGAACTTTTATCTAAGGATTTAAAATTTGCTTATTTAATATATTTTTTTAAATTAAGTTCAAACTCTTGTTTAAAATATATGAGTACATGTCCATTTATAACATGTGTGTTATGTGTCATTTGATACAATCCTAGTTCAAAATATTCTTTATTTGGTAATAAAATTTTAAGGTTATAAAATTTGATTCAGATTAACAGACCCCTACATTGCAGTTTTAAAAATAAATGTTTCTAAAGATACCATTAAGGTAAAATATATTAACTTTAGAGATATTCAGTTGTTTACATTGTTAAAAATCTGGTTTTGATTTCTAAAATTTATAGTTGTCATTTTACTTTAGACTGTTAAAAATAATTAAGACGTGTAGATTATCAGTTGTATCATAAATGATTGTCTTCCTAAAATATCTTTGACTGTGCTTATGGTGATGAGTGATTGCCAAGATGGGATTTATTTGGCCTCTTATGTTTATTTCAAAATTAAACAGAGATAAATAACTAAATTATTACACATAACTTGGAGATACAAATTGATGGCCACTTTTCAGTTAAAAAAGATTATATTTTGGTCACAGCATACTATTTATTAACCCTTTTAAGGTGTTGCATATAATTCTTAAAAATGATATATAATATTTTATTTTATTAATTTATTCATATTACATCTCAATTGTTAGCCCATCCCTTGTATCCTCCCGTTCCTCCCTCCCTCCTGCTTCCCCCCTACTCCCTTCCCCTATGTCTGTGACTGAAAGGGACCTCTTCCCCCTGTATATGCTCATAGGGTATCGAGTCTGTTCTTGGTGACCTGTTATTCTTCCTCTGAGTGCCACCAGGCCTCCCCATCAAGGGGACATGGTCAGAAATGGGACACCAGAGTTTGTATGAAAGTCAGACTTCACTCTCCACTCAACGGTGGAGGTGGAGAATGTCCTGTCCATTGGCTAGTTCTGGGAAGGGGTTCGAAGTTTACTGCCTATATTTTCCTTGGCTGGTGCCATAGTTTGAGCAGGACCCCAGGACCCAGATCTACCCGTCATAATGTTCTTGTAGGTTTCCAGGACCCTCTGGATCCTTCTATTTCCCTATTCTTCCATGCTTCTCTCACCTAAAGTCACAATAGGATGACCTCCCCTCTGACCCATTTTCCTGGTAAGTAAAGTCTTTCATGGGACATACCCCTTGGGCTGGTGTCTCAATATAAGTGAGCATATACCATTTGTCTCTTTTTTGCTTCTGGGTGAACTCACTCATTATAAACATATTTTTAACTTCTGTCCTGAGTTGTATTTGTCTCAGCAGATTTTCACCTGGCTAACAGACTCCATCCAGAGCAGTTGGGATCTGGACATGTTGGAGGCTGATGTGAACCAGTCCGGCAGATATGACTACTCCCTGTCTCTTCAATTGCATCAGCTAAACAGGTGCTTCTGAGAAGTGCCTCATTTGCCTTTGACCAGCTTTTCAGCCCTTCCTACGCTCTAATAATGATAACAGTGCCTGTAGTGTCAGCAGGAAGAAGTTAAAAAAAAAAAAAAAAAAGAGTGCCTCTGACTGCTTTCCCACTTTACAGGCTGAGATGCTAAGTCAGCAACAGTTCTCTGGCGTGAGAGACAAATGACTACAAAAACTTGACTCTTAGGTCTGTTTAAACCAGTCTCTGTTTGAGTCTTTCCCTTGATTAACTACACTGATTTCCACCTTTGTCAGCCTGATTGAAATTCTGCTCCTAATCCTCCTGTTCAGGCCCTGTGTCTAAACAAGTTTATCCAATATGTTAAAAGAAGAAAAAAGATTGAGACTATACAGCTTATGGTTCTCAGATGACATCATTTCCCAGTAGGGACTGAGGAGGCTAAGACTAGGCCCTAAAGTCACTAGTCAGAGGAAGGACTGTGGGGACCAGACAAAAGCCATTTTACACTAGCCTCTGTCTTGCCTTCATAGCAACTGCTCCTTACTCCCATGCTCCCCAAGTTCTCAGGAAGCCCACAAAAGTATGCCTTGTAACATCTCACCTAAACCTGGGGGCCAACTCATAAGGTGAAAAATCTACAATGTTACAGTAGATTTTAAAAATTAGATAAGATTCCTCTTGCAGCTTAGCCCAAACCCCCTCCCCATCATGCCCTATCAGCATTAAGGCGAACTTCCCTTACCCAATTATGTAATGCCAGGGCTTGAAAAGCCCCACTTGTGGTTTTTGACTTTATAAACCCTGTACCTTAAGGAATTGGGGCTGCCACCTTCCTCCAGTTACTGGGGAACTGTCAGTCCTTGCTCCAGAGCTTGCTCAAAAAAAGACCCTGTGTATCTTGCATCTGGCCAGACTCTGGTGGTCTATGGCAGTCCCACAACTTGGGCGTAATTTATTGTACATACATCATATTTTATCTAACCTTAGTTGTAGTAGAATTTAAGTAATGACAAATTGTAATTATTAAGTTACTGTAATGTTTACAGCATGTACAAATGATATTATATATTTTTAATAAATTATTTTGAAAATGGACATGTGAATTTGCCATAAAAGCAACAAAGGAAACATCTGAAAATAGCTAAAATAGCTTAATTAATTCAAATTCTGAAAACACAAATGTTATAATCTTTGTTACTTTTTGGTTATTATATATTTCATAGTTAAAATAATTTTCAAATTCAAATATATTTTGACCATGTTCTTTCCCTCCCTTAAGTCACTCTAGATCCTCTCTCTCCTCCTTCTTTTGTTTTTTCTAAAAACAAAAACTCAATATAACATCCCCTCCCCCAAAAAAAAAAAAAAAAAAAAAAAAAAGAAATCAAAATAAAACCACTGCCAAAGAGAAAAAACAACTACAAAAAACAAATAGTAATTAATTGTAATCAAATAAAACTACACACACACATACAAAAAAAAAAAAAAAAAAAAAAAAAAAAAAAAAACTTTGGAGTGAAGTACATCTTAGTTAACTGCACTGACATTGCTTGAGTGATTAAGAACTTAACCCTATATAGCCCAGGGACCTAGGGCAAAACCAAACAATACTGATCCAAAAAAAAAAAAAAAAAAAATGTAGGGATAAAACAACTCCTAATGATTTTTCTAGTGTATTCATAGATTACTGAATTGGTCCTCTTTTGGCAAAGAAGCATTTTCCTGTTGCAGATGGGGACAAATATAGAAAACCCAAGAAATTATGCAGAGACTGAGAGACCTTAAAACATCCAGCCCTAACTTGGATGATGCCATCAAATCTTTCCTTTCAGAGCTCAGGGAATCCTGCAGAAGAGGAACAGCAACAAACATCAGAGCCAGACGCATAGAGGACACTAAGAAAGCAAAACTCTATACATTTCATAGTTTTAATTACTTTATCACTTATTTAATTTGGCTCAGTGAGATTTTATTCATTTAGTTTACTCCAGTTTAGAAAAATCTCTACAATTAATTTATTAAAATCTTAAATTGTGACATGGTTTTATTTTAGACATGAGATTTGTGATATTATATTTAATGTGGATGTGTTGTCAGAAAACAACTGCATTAAACAGGACTATGAGTTTATGCTTGCTATTTTCAGAAATTCATACACCCAGAAATTATTATTATATGCTTAGTTGTATTACAAGTTTTATAGCAATATAAATATAATACAGAAATATCTGCTCATGTTGAGTAATTCCATGGAATACTCCACAAAGTCCATTCTTTTTTTTTTTAAATAATTTATTTACTTTTTATGGTATGTGCATTGGTGTTTTGCCTGC
The DNA here is from genome assembly GCF_903995435.1 of Acomys russatus. NCBI lineage: Eukaryota > Metazoa > Chordata > Mammalia > Rodentia > Muridae > Acomys > Acomys russatus. The sequence continues at coordinate 16,048,195 of NC_067145.1, read as the reverse complement.
ATGTATGTCTGTGTGAGGGTATCAGATCTTGGAGTAACAGACAATTGTGAGCTGCCATGTGGGTGCTGGGAATCGAACCTGGGTCCTTCAGAAGAGCAGTCAGTGCTCTTAACCGCTGAGCCATCTCTCCACCCCCACAAAGTCCATTCTTAGCCTATAAGGAAGACAGCAGCAAGAACTCACAAAGGAACTCTTCCTTAATGATTATCTTCATTTGTAAAGAACTAAATTTGAAAATCCACTAACTGGACATTCCTTTTTCTAGTCTCTAATCTTGCCCTTTTTTATACTCTGCCACCTCCTGTTCTCTCATCCTTAAGGAAAGTTCATATAATCAAAAGAGTAGTTTTTGCTTGTTGCTTGGTCTGTTTGCTTGCTTGCTTTGCAACCAAAAGAAGACACATATTTCCAGGTAGTTTTTAACTATATTAGTTGGATGCAAATTTCTTTTTTAGAAGTTTATATCCTATGCAGACCTTTTAATATCAGGCCCTGAAAAAATTTTTCTGGTCTAAGCTGCTTAAGCTTCTTGCATTTATCCCTTCATTTGAATAATTAGTAATTTCATCTAAACTCAACATGTTTGAAAAACTCTGAAGGTGTTGGGATCCTTTTTAGTTGTATAGTTTACTAAAAATTTATAGATGAAAATATGCATGAGTCTACCCATGTCTGGTGCTATTGGTCTAATAATTAAAAGAAGTTTACTAAAGTCACAAAAAACATTTGATTACTAAAAATAGGATTTTGTCATCTTGGCTCTTTTCAGAGTGAAAGAGAAATTTCCATTAGGGAAAATGAATTCAGTCCTTAAAAATAGTATATACTTTGGTGACTTATGAAGAGGTGTATATTTTCCTCACCATTAGCATGTTTATAATTCTTAGAAGCGAACACATATTTTGAAAAACACATTGATTTAACGCATTGTATCAGTGTACATTGAAGTTACACTATATATTTCAATAAGATAGTAAACAGAGGCTATATAAATATAGATTAGCTGAACCAGAAGGTTCTGAAATTTAAAAAGTTTGAAAAGGCATTCACTGTATGTTCTCACAGGCATTGACCACGTTTTGCCCTCTAAGCAGTGTCTTTGCAACAAGTGGCCCTGAAAAGGACTTGCTAAAAGTACTGTTAAACGACCTCTCAAACCATCTTTAAAATCTGATTATAATGTGCGAAAGTCATAAATCAGATGCAAAGGAGTCAGATATAAGATCTTTTGGAAATTCAATGTTATGTGTCTTGTACCAATATTAACACTGTGTTATAGAGTAGTTGAGTTGCTTTATATGAATACAGATGTCAAAATGAGCAATAGCAGACTGACTTATTCTTTTGTTGAAAGAGAAATTAACTCCTCCTAAACCAACATAAACACGTAGCTGGCAAGCAAGGTTAGTACTAACAAAGAACTACATCTCAATAAATAATACTGACAAGACAGCATGCTGAGACGATTTTAAATATTACATCTCAATAATTTATTAAACTTTTATCACAATGAAGTTTTAAAAAGCTATTTAGTGTAGATTGCAAATGCTGTGTCTAATTTAAATAAAAGATTAGAAAATCTCTGCAAGGAAACTAAGTCACTTGCCCGGGTTTAGCATCTGTGTTGCACAGGTAGAATTTCAAGCCTAGAGGTCATTTGTTAGTATTTGTAATCTTACCCATGACTAAATATCCTCAGTGTTCTACTCTTACTTATGTTAAAGCAGCAAAGTAGCCTTAATGACTACAAATTAGACAATAAACTTAGAAAACTCCATTCGGGCACAGGCATCACTCCTTGTCAGGAGCCCTCAAAATCCTAAACATTGCTGCTGCCCTCTACCTACTTACACATAGCATTTCAAGAAGAAAGCTGGTGGTAGATATTAAGCTCCAGTTGGGCTACTGTATTTGGTGCCCACAACTATTTAGATGGCACACTAGAGAAATTTTGTTAAATGGCATTCCTAGAGGAGTGATGTTTTACATCTCCTAGCTTCTCTGGCTCAAGTCTTGCACCACTGGAAAATCAAAGCAGCTAGGACAAGTCTTTCCACTCAGAGATTTTCTACTGATACCAGTGATGCTGAGGAGAGGAATCCTTTCAGCCTAGACATAGTTAATGAACAGCACACCAAGGTAAGCTACATTTAAAGACTTGATAGCAAATAAGTAGAAACCAGGTTTCTTCCTAATGACTGGCCATGTGAAAAACTGAACTTCACACTCTTAAAATACAGAAATCCTATTTATGGTTAAAGGAGTCCAAAGTCTATGTATTGATGATAATTATGAAATATTAAATGATGAGAACAGCACATTTCTTACTAAAAGAAGGAAACACTTTATATAGACTTTATATAGTGCAACTAAAGGCAACATAAATGACCATAGAGGTCATTGATGTCCAATAGACTTTAAACAACAGTTGAGTGGAGAGTGTGATACGACTTTCTCACATACTCTGGTGCCTCACAGTTGACCATGTCCCCTGGAGGGGGAGACCTGGTGGCACTCAGAGAAAGGACAGCAAGTAGCCAAGAAGAGACTTGATACCCTATGAGAATATATAGGGGGACATAATCCCCCTCAGGAACAGTCATAGGGGAGGGGAATAATGGGAAAATGGGGGTGGAGGGAGGAATGGGAGGATACAAGGGATGGGATAAACATTGAGATGTAACAAGAATAAATTAATAAAAAAAATGAATTGAATAAAATAAAGTAATAAGGTCAATGGAAATACATTTTTCCATATGACATGAGCCTTCTGGAGTTTTGCAAATATTTTACCCTCTCTTAAGATTTGTTGGCTCTATCACTGGGTTGAGCTGCTGAATCTGTGTTAGCCAGAAGAGTAGACTATGAATCAAAGACATGGGGCAGTATGGAGGCATTTAAATGAATTTCTGACATTCCTTCCTTGTAGAATGCTGACTTCCAGGAATTAAAAGACACAAATCACTTGAATTTGCAGAAAGGAGAGAAGTGGATACTTAGGCATTCACACACTCCTTTGGCCATAATGCACTGGTAAGACTTAAGATTTGAAGTATAAATATGTTACTTCAACATTTGTGTAAGTAGCTAAATAGGTGCCTCTTAAATGTGTTTTTCTTATTACTGTTCAATAAACTGAGAATTCTTTTTTTATTTTTCAGGTTATAATTACAGCGTTTCTTTCTTCCATTTCTCCCTCCAAACCCTTTCATATATCTCTCCTTACTCTTGTTCAAATTCATTTTATTCACATTATATCCTTACTGTAACCCCCTCACTCTTCCTGTTGCCACCCTGTCCCTCTCTCCAACCTTATTCCTCTCCCCTAGACCTAGGACAGGTGGGATCCTCCTCCCTAAACCATCAGACCACAGCCTATCAGGTCTCATCCAGATCGCCTATATCCCTTCCTCTGTGTTTCTCCAGGGCCTCTCCCCAGTGGGCAATGTTCAAATCACAGACACCGGAGTTCCTTTCAGAGGCACGGGTCTAGGTTCTTTGCTGGCAATGTCCTTGGTTGGTGCCTCAGTTTGTGAAGGACCCCTGGGTGCATATCCTGCTAGATTTAGATCTACCAGCCTTCGTAGTTTCTGTGTTGAGCTCTTGACAACCTCCACCTCCCAGGCTTTCTATTCCCCAACTCTTCTATCCAACTCATAGCGCTTGACCCAGAAACCAGCTGCAGATCCCAGTATCTGTCCCAATCACCCTTAGGGTGGAGTCTCTCGGAGGACATCTGTGTTTGGCTAGTATCTACTTATAAGTGAGTATTTACCATGTGTGTCCTTACGGGTCCTGGTTACCTCAGTCAGGATGATCACTTCCAGTTCCATCTATTTGCCTGCAAATTTCAATATTTCCTTGTTTTTTAGTAGCTGAATAGTATCCCACTCTGTAAATGTACCATGGTCATTTTATCATTTCTTCAGTTGAGGGGCATCTAGGTTGTTTCCAGATTCTGGATTTTACAAATAAGGAGTCTATGAACATAGTTGAGAAAATGTCCTTGTTATATGGTACATTTTCATGGCTGATCATTTGGCACTGGTCAAACAACTCATGTACCTTCCAGAATTAATTTTTATATTAATAAAGACATTGTGGATGGAATATGTAACTTGTGCCCCACACTATAAAAGAGTACTTTTTAACCTATTTCTGAAGAATAAAAAGAGATAAAGCTTGAGTATAGGGGAAGGTATCAAGTGAAAAAAAAGAGGGAAAGATTTAATGAAGTAATCATAGTTTCAAATGACAAAATATTTAATTATTTCAGCACTCATGAATTGGAGTGTGACATACAGAAGCAACCAAGGAAAGACCCAATAATAATAACATAAATATCTGCAAAAGACATGATATGACAATTTTTTTTGTTTTTTATCTTATTTTATTAATTTATTCTTATTACATCTTTATGGTTATCCCATCCTTTGTATTCTCCCATTCCTCCCTCCCTCCCTTTTTCCCCTTACTCCCCTCTCCTATGACTGTGACTGAGGGGGACTTCCTCTCCCTGTATATGCTCATAGGGTATCAAGTCTCTCCTTGGTAGCCTGCTATCAGGGAAATGCAAATCAAAACAACTCTGAGATTCCATCTTTTTTTTTTTTTTTTTTTTTTTTTTTTTTGGTTTTTTTGAGACAGGGTTTCTCTGTGTAACAGTCTTGGCTGTCCTAGACTCACTTTTGTAGACCAGGATGGCCTCAAACACACAGTGATCTGTCTGCCTCTGCCTCCACCCAGATATGATAAGACAATTTAATAAAGCCTTTAAATACATTCTATATATCTTTTATTGATTTGTAAAACATTCCTATGTAGATTTCATCTATGGGCAGCACAAGCTGAGAATTTGAAGCTCAAACCTCACACATATCAGATAGCCATGTGACATTCTATTTACTTTTTATTTTGAGGTAGTGTCTCAACAAATTGTCCAGACTGACTTAGAATTCACCTCAAGGCCAAGGTGGCCACTGAACTGCTCAGTGGAGAAAGATAAAATTATTGGTTAATCAAACTATATGAAGGGGAAAGAGGCTGTCTCTCAATGTGGAGATACTTGCAAAATACTTTGTATATAATGCTGTATAATATGTGTAAGGACCGTACAATATTAAAAATTAATATCGAAGCATTATTTATATTGTCTTCCATTTACTATATGACATAAATTTTGGTAATTATAACAGTTATAATTTTATAACAGTTGATTATATTTTATAATGGTGCCAAATCTAATTTGATATAAATATGTTAGACATTTACACAAGTAACTAAAAAAGCTACTACATTCATATTTATTAATATGGCAATTAATATAAACTCTGAAGAAATTATTTATCTGACTCATACCATGATTTTGATAATGTGCAGCATTGAGCGACATTGGACTGTTTCTAGTTGGTTTTAAGACTATGTTTACAATGTGGAGATACAGATAATGCATTTGTAAATTACTTACTGAAAGTGGTTTGTTTTATCAAATGAATATATTTTGAATAAAACTAACTAACTTTAGGCAAATGAAGCATGCATAAAAATATCTACCAATTACAGTCAGTTATAGACCTGAAACCTAAATATTAACCTTTAATTTAAGTGAGTAAAATACAAATTTGGAGCCATTGGCTTAAATATGGGATAATACAACCTAAAATTTTATTTCTTCATATAAATCACACCCTTGCTTAATAGATAATTGAAATAAATTTTTATGAAGTTTACTATTTTTAACTACTTGATGGTATTAAAGAAAATACTAACAAATTTAATGTTATAGTGAAATGTTTAATATTTAGTCAATTCAGCTTAAAAGCTTAGTGTTAAAAATAAAATTATTCATTATTATGACAATAAACATGAATGTGGATACAATATTGGTGTAAAACTAACGTTCTGGTTGGATTAATCATGTAATTTAATCATAAAAGTCACAGTTCAAAACAACTGCCATATTCACCTGTGGGGAAAAAATATGTCACCATCCACTTCTACTCACAGGAAGAAGATTCATAAAAGATGACTATATACATTACTGTAGGTCTAGATGTATATTTTTCTATTTTACTTATTTGCATACTATTTTATAAATTATTGGATTTATGCAGCACAATTTTGTAAGAAATATGTAAAAATGCAGATATCAGTAATTATTTCACTGCATTATCAGAACTAAATGAAACCTTTTAGTACTTGGCTGAAAGCACCTGTGGTGTGAGTTATGTACGTTAGTGCTGTGTGGAATATGGTTTACATGTTTAGTTTCTCTTTAAGTTTAAGTAGGCTCTTATTATTTATATATTTGTGTGATATCACTCAGATACTCAATTTTGAATAAGCCTATGAATATACTCCAATATCCACTTTTGATCTGTCAAAATATTCAACATCATTTTTTCTCAGATATTAAAATATGCATTACTTTATTGCTTTCCAGTAATGTGTCAAAAATTTCTTGTTCCTACTTAGTTATATCTTGAATGCATTAAAAAATAAATTTTCTCAGTGTATGATTCCCAGCCTCTAATAATGTTGATTTCTATGCTATGTTTTAGTATGTCTTATAATTAATTATAAAACAACATTCAGTAGATTAAAAATCATCTTTGAAATATATTTTTCATTTTACAGTTCTATCTTTAGAAGACGTGTTAGAGGATATCAGAGATTTCATTCATTTAAATATAAGGTACTCAAGATAAGATAAATAAGAATTATGCACAAAGAAACATATTTTATCCAATTTCATTACTCTTACATATTTACCTTTGAATTTACAATTGTCTTTTTTTAGTATCTAATACAATTTATAAGCAGTATTATATCACATAGAAGAGATAGTGTATTCGTAATAACCTATTTCTTCTTTCTCTAGAACGTTTTCCTATACTTTATCATATACAATGCTATATACTTTATATAAAAATAAATCATCTTATTGTAGAAATTTGGGCAAAGCAAATGGTGTTCTAAATTGAAGGAAATGTAATTCTCACTAAGACTTATTTTGCAAAGCAAAAAAGAATAAACGGCATACTTGCAATTTTACAATAATGTTTCCTCTTCAATTAATCAGACACTCAATTGGCTTGAAAAAATGTATATCATCTCAGACAAGCAATCGATCTTTGCTGGCACCTGAGGTAGATGGCCCATTCCTTACTTTATAGCACTTCAACTATATAAAACTAAAAGCATAAGATGAAATTCTAGCACACAAGGTTAGAGAATAGCAGAGTCAGGTTTCATCTCCTGCAATAATGTTACGTGGTCAAGGTGAGAAACACAAGTAATATCCATGTTTTGTGAAATATAAGGCAAAATGAGCCAGAATGTCAGCAATGAAGAATATGAGGGAATTCTCGCAGGTAGAAACACTTCCACTTCCCCAGTCTCTTTCTTTCCTCCCAATGAAGCCCAACTCTAATATTTTAATAAATATTATTTGGGTAAAGATTTGACAATAACGTTTTTGTTAAGACTTGTAATAAAAATAATGTTTGTGGGGTTTGAATTTGTTTGTAACTGTGACATTATAGAAATAACAGAGTTTGTAGAGGACACTTATCATCCTGTGTTTACAAAAATGTGATTCACTAAACATAAAAGAATAAATATTTCCAACATGCTTTCTTTTTTTTAAATTTTTTTTATTAATTTATTCTTGTTACATCTCAATGGTTATCCCATTCCTTGTATCCTCCCATTCTTCCCTCCCCCCATTTTCCCATTATTCCCCTCCCCTATGACTGTTCCTGAGGGGGATTACCTCCCCCTGTATATGCTCATAGGGTATCAAGTCTCTTCTTCGTAACTTGCTGTCCTTCCTCTGAGTGTCACCAGGTTTCCCCCTCCAGGGGACATGGTCAAATGTGAGGCACCAGAGTATGTGAGAAAGTCATATCCCACTCTCCACTCAACTGTGGAGAATGTTCTGACCATTGGCTAGATCTGGGTAGGGGTTTAAAGTTTACTGACTGTATTGTCCTTGGCTGGTGCCTTAGTTTGAGCAGGACCCCTGGGCCCAAATCTACCTATCATATTGTTCTACTTGTAGGTTTCTAGGACCCCCTGGATCCTTCCACTTTGCTATTCTCCCATGCTTCTCTCATTTAGAATCCCAATAGGATGTCCTCCCTTCTGTCTGGAACATATTGGCACAGGAGACAACTTCCTGAACAGAACACCAATGGCCCAGGTTTTAATGTCAACCATTAATAAATGGGACCTCATGAGGCTGAGAAGCCTCTGTAACGCAGGAGACACTGTCAAGAGAACAAAGCAACAGCCTACAGACTGAGAAAAGATCTTCACCAACCCTACATCTGACAAAGGTCTAATATCCAAAATATATAAAGAACTCAAAAAATTAAACACCACCAAACCAAATAACCATATTGAGAAATGGGGCTAGGAACTAAACAGAGAATTCTCAACAGAGGAATATCAAATGGCTGAGAAACACTTAAAGAAATGCTCGACGCATGGGAGAATAGCAAAATAAAAGGATACAGAGGGTCCTAGAAACCTACAAGTAGAACATTATGATAGGCAGATTTGGGCCCAGGGGTCCCGCTCAAACTAAGGCACAAGCCAAAGACAATAGGAGGTAAACTTTAAACCCCTTCCCAGATCTAGCCAATGGTCAGAATATTCTCCACAGTTGAGTGGAGAGTGGGATATGACTTTCTCACGTACTCTGGTGCCTCACCTTTGACCATGTCCCCTGGAGGGGGAGACCTGGTGGCACTCAGAGGAAGGACAGCAGGTAGCCAAGAAGAGACTTGATACCCTATGAGAATATACAGGGGGAGGTAATCCCCCTCAGGAACAGTCATAGGGGAGGGGAATAATGGGAAAAAGGGGGGGAGGAATGGGAGGATACAAGGGATGGGATAAACATTGAGATGTAACAAGAATAAATTAATTAAAAAAAAGTAGTTGAGAAAAATTAAAAAAAAAAAAAGAAATGCTCAACCTCCTTAGTCATCAGGGAAATGCAAATCAAAACCACTCTGAGATTCCATCATACACCCATCAGAATGGCTAAAATGAAAAATTCAAGTGACACCACATGCTGGCGAGGATGTAGGGAGAGAGGAATATTCCTTCATTGCTGGTGGGAATGCAAACTAGTACAGCCACTTTGGAAATCTATCTGGTGCTATCTCAGAAAAATGGAAATAGGGCTTCCTCAAGACCCAGCTATTCCACTCCTTGGAATATACCCAGAAGATGCTCCAGCACACAACAAGAAAATTTGCTCAACCATGTTCATAGCAGCCTTATTCATAATAGCCAGAACATGGAAACAGCCTAAGTGTCCATCAGTAGAAGAATGGATAAAGAAACTGTGGTACATATACACTATGGAATACTACTCAGCTATTAAAAACTAGGAATTCCTGAAATTTGTGGATAAATGGATTGAGCTAGAAATGATCATAATGCGTGAGTTAACCCAGAAGCAGAAAGAATCAAATGGTATATACTCACTTATATCTGCATACTAGCCCAAGGGGAATGTCCCACGAAAGCCTTCACTTACCAGGAAACTGGGACAGAGGGGAAGGCATCCTAAAAATATTTTTTAACTTTTACATATACATTTATATTATTACACATATATACAGTAAACTACCTACAGCAAGAATGACCACAAAAAATCAGGAATTATATAAATGTCACATTCTTAGTGTTTTGGCTATTTGTATTTGGCAGCCTGGAAAAAAAAATCTTTCCTATTTTGTTGCATCTAAAATTCTGAATATAAATCAGTATCTATCATATCTTGTCATTATCAACTTAAAACATCTATCTAGACATAAAAAAACATCTTAACCCCCAAACAACTACCCCTGTTGCAGCTGGAGAAACCAGTCAGATTTATTAACCTGCTTGCTTAATGGAATCTATTTTGTTAACAGTTTATCACAACATAATTTACTTTTAATCATAGTATTATAATTTTGCCAATGTCTACTACTACCTATGTCCTTTTTAAATTTGTTTTTATTTTATCTTTTACCAGTAAATGAACATTTAATGCAGAATATTTCACAATTTTCATCTGCAGAAAGGAACTCACATATTATCACCAGCATTTTCAATTATTTGAGAAATGTTTTAAAAGTAGATTCATCACATTTCATAGTGACAAAATGACCATTAGCACATGCTATACCACTGTGCTTAATTTCATTCCTTAAATCCTGGAGTTTCACCAACCCTTTATTTTTTAATTTATAGAAAACATCATTTAAACAATTATTTCAATAATTTTGTAAATGTGTTTTCCTTTCTAACAATTCACATTGTTTCATATTTTAAAGAGAAAGTCATATTTTGAGTTCAGTTTTCTACAAATCTCTTATAGTTCATGGAGGTCTCAAATATTTACTTACAACACACATACGTGACATATTTCAAACCGATGCATTTGTGTCCACTATGAAAATCTGGATAAACCGTAAGTTTCTTAATGTTCAAATCATTGTGTCTTCTTACATCTCACATTCTTCACTCACAGAATACCATGCTACTGAGTCCATAAGTAGGACAGATTTTGTTGATTTATAAAATTACAGCATCTGTATTTTTACATATACATTAAAATTATTAAAATATATACAATAAACTACCTATAGCAAGAAGAACCATGACACTATCAGGAAATATATAAATGTTACATTCTTAGTGTTTTTGGCTATTTGTATTTGACAGTCTTGAAGAAAACATCTTTCCTATCTTGGCGTGTCTAAAATTCTGAATGTAAACCAATCTCCATCTCATCTTGTCATTATCAACTTAAAACATCTATCTAGACCTAAAAACACCTTAACTCCTAAACAACCAAGCTTCATTGTAAAACTAAGCTACCTGGTCTTCAACTGCATCAGAGACATGAGAAGAAATAAACTTGATTACTTGAGTATGCCAGGAGTACAGGTTACTAGCTTTCCAAATGAGACAATGACAGAGACAGTTTGCTACCTCAATAGTCACCCAAACCTCTCTATAATGTTGGAGCATCATCTTCAGCCTTCTAGCCCAATATACCTGACAGACATATTTGTGAGGCAGGAACTGTTGAGAACTTGTTTACCCTGTATTGTCAGAGTTTGGCTGTCACCTCTGCCTGCATCCAACCTTGCCGATTTTTAGGCAGTTTCTGTCTGTGGTAGAAATGTGGTGCATTTATTAATAAAAGATTGAGGTAAGAGGGCCCTCTTACTGTTGGAAGTGCCATCTTTGGTTTTTTTGGTCCTAGTAGCTTTAACAACACAGCCTGTGCAAGCCATGGGGAACTAAGTAGTAAGCAGCCTGCCCCCATGGCCTCTGTACAAACTCCTTTTTCCAGGTTCCTGTCCTGACTTTCTTCAATGGTAGTCTATGATGTGAACTCATAAGCCATATAAATTATTTCCTCTCTACATTGCTTTTGGTCATAATTCTTTAGTCCAACAATAGAAACTTTAAATAGGAGAGACTGGATATTTTACCATATATAACTGGACCATTGTCAGGATGGTGGTGTTAGGGAGAAATAAAAAAGAGAATATCAGGGTAGAAGTCATCAGATCAAGGAAATGGAAAAAGAGGGGCTCTTTAGAGAGGGGATGGGGGTAAATGCAGAAATTGATGGAACTAGGGTAAAAGGGACTAGTAGGATACAAGTGATTTGACAGTGAAAATGGGAGAATAGGGAACTCCTTAGCAACAAGGGGAAGGAGCGAAATATAGAAGAAAAGAGGAAGGTAAAATAAAAATAAGAATATCTGAAAAGCCACACTAAATTAGTGGGGCCTGTTTCAGATGCTTTTGCTTGCTTTTGGGAGCCTATACTCTTACTGGGGTGCATAGTCCAGCCTTAATGTGAGGGGAGGTACCTGATTTTATAGCAACTGGAGATGCCATGTTGAATTTATAGACATGGGATAATTGACTTTTTCTGAAGGTCAATGGAGGAAGAGTGAATGGAGTGAAAGAAGGTTGTTAGAAGGATGAAGGAGATAGGTGGAAGAGGAAGAGAGGAGGAACTCTGGTCATGATGTAATATATAAGAGAAAAATTAATAGAAAAAAATAATTATATAATTTCTTAATTATGTTATTTACTGAAAAACACATAGTTCTGTCAATAAATGCCCAAACATAGATTTAATGAAGTTCTGTCATCTGAGCTGACAACTGTCCCTCTACTAGCTGAAGACCACCTAAATAAAAGCCCAATATCAGACATGAAAAGCCCCTTTTTGAGTTATGGGCACGGGGTCTACAAGAGACTCAAAAATCATTAAACCTGTTGCTGACATTGACTGACTCCAAAAAGTCGAAGGTAATTCACGATTACTGGAGACAACATGCACTTTAGAAGCAGGGCCCAGAAATCTCCAATACACATATAAACATATTTGTAAATATACATATATGATGATGTAAAATATATAATATATAATAAGCAAAGATGTGAAACCATTATAAAAATTGTGTTATATATGGGCTTCCTCTCTACTTCATGAATAATTAATATGTTTTTATTTTTAATGATTTATAATCTGATGATTAATAAAATAAATGTTTTATTATTCTGTAACTTAATGCATGCATTTAATGTGTTTTGACCAAACCTACCCCCATTTCTTCCTCTTGAATTCTTCATTTCCTCAACATTTTTTCCACTCATCTTCATGTGATCTTTTGTTTAAACACATCGAAGGTATGTGCATGGACACAATACAGTCTACTGGAGCATGGAGAGCTTCTCAGAGTCCTACACTCCTTAGATGCATTGATTATGCCTGTCTCTTCGGTTAGGGCTAGGAATTCATGAGTTCTTTCATCTTTTATGCTGGCCATTGGGCAGACATGATTTTGTGCAGGTCTTGAGCATTCAGCCCCAGATGGTTTTTTTCTTTGTTGGTTTTGTTTCCTTTTAATTTACTCTTATCCTTTTCTCCAAGTTTCAGGAATCATTGATAAGAAAGGGAAAAATGAGAGAGTATAAGAGCCAAATGAAGTGGCCGACCCTAGTGTAGCCATGTCTTCTGTACACAGCAGGGTAGCTACACGTATAGACTGATAGTGGTTGTCACAACAACCTGTGCGAGAACATAGTGAGAACAAACCTCAGCACGGAGAGTGGAGCTCGGCCCAAAGTCTTATTCCTGACTGAGGAGTTATTTGGCAATTGACAGCTGCTATGTGAGACAGAGTTGAGTTTTCTTTTGTGGTTAGGCTACCATACTCCAGTGAAAAGATGCATATTCAAGACTGTTTGAGCAACACAAATAGGTCATGGTAGGTTTAAATTTAAAAATGAACATAAAGTAAGTGGATACGGAAAGAGAAAAGGATCTTAGATAAGATGAGAAAGGGGAATTGAACATTTAAAACATGTATAACGTATCAACTAATTAAACTATTAAAAATAATAATTCAAAAAGAATAATAACTATTACTTCAAATAAAATGTTGCTGAGTAGAATATAGTACTGAAATTACCAAATATGACATATTTCTTAGCAAATGATTGAAAGAACATTAGTTTCTCATAATTAATTTGATTGCTACATTTTAAAAACCAGATATTTTATTATACCATATAGTTTTATAGTTTTATTAATAAGAGAGATTTAATTGATCACATTCACAAATAGGAAATTTTACCCCAGTTTTAGCTTATGAAAGATTCAAGTAATACTTTCTAAGAAATAAAATGTAGTTGCTTTGTTCAATGGATAATTAAATATTTAAGACAATGATATACAGTTTTATTCCTATGATTAGTACCATGGAACCAGGAACAAAAAGGGAACAAATGGCTTTATGAAATCACACAGATTGGAAGTATTATTTTAAATAGGAACCATTGTCATATATAGGTTATATATCATATATATATTAATTCAAAGTAATACCTGAGTTGAATATTTGGCTTAATTACTCTTAAAGTTGTATAAAGTTTTCCAAAAATGGTAAGCATCATTGTTGACATTTTACTATATTACATCACATTTTAATGCTCAAAATACATTCTCAGATGTTTTCAGAATTGATCCAAAATACTCATTAATATATATTTCAAAATATACTTTTGTACAAAATTTAAACTGCTTCTTCACCCCATGATAGGACACAAATAGTGTTTGTAGTCTCCATATAATTTCATCATGATGTTATATTAAATGGCTTTATTTTCTAAAGGTGATCCAAATAGCTGGATTTGAGATGAAGATTAGAATAAAATTTAAAATCAATATGACCCATTAACTCTGGAAGCTACCCAACAAAAACAAAGACGGCAAGATGTCTAAAGGACAACGAAAAAGCATACGCAAAAAAAACCAAAACAACATGGCGTCTCCAGTCTCCAGCTATCCCAAAGAAAACAACCCAGAGAACTCAAATACAACGGAAATACAAGAAAATGACCTCAAATCCTTAGTAATGAGGATGATAATGGAGGAAACAAATAAAATTCGTAATCAAGTGCAGGAAGACGCAGACAAACAGGTGAGAGACATAAAAGAAGCACATAGAGTGGAACTGGAAAAATTGCAGGAAAATGCAAACAACCAGATGAAAGAAATAAATAAAATGGTTGAAGCTCTGAAGACCTATAAAGAGGCAATGGAAGAAACTCAGGAATATACAAAAAATCAGATGAAAGAAATCAAAAAATCAGTTCAAGATCTGAAAATGAAAATGGATTCAATGATAAACACACAGACAGAAGAAAAACGAGAACGGGAGACCTCAGAGAAGAAGGCGAGCAACACAGAGGTGAGCTTTTCTAACAGAATCCAAGAGATGGAAGAACGAATCTCAGGGCTAGAAGATACAATCACAGATATTGAATCAACCATTAAAGAAAATGCCAAATCTGGAAAACTCCTGACACAAATCATCCAAAAAATTAAGGACACCATGAAAAGAAGAAATCTGAGGATAATAGGCATTGAAGAAAGAGAAGACATCAGACTCCAGGGCCCAGAAACTATTCTCAACAAAATCATAGAAGAAAATTTCCCCAATCTAAAGAAAGAAATGCCTATAAACATACAAGAGGCCAACAGAACACCAAATAGAATTGACCAGAAAAGAAAAACTGCCCGCCACATAATAATCAAAACACAAAACATGCAGAACAAAGAAAAAATATTAAAAGCTGCAAGGGAAAAGGGCCAAATAACATTTAATGGCAAACCTATCAGAATTACACCCGACTTCTCAGCAGAGACCATAAAAGCCAGAAGGGCCTGGACAGAGATCCTGCAAACCCTAAGAGACCACAGATGCCAGGCCAGACTACTTTACCCAGCAAAATTATCAATAACCATTGATGGAGAAAACAAAATATTCCATGACAAAAACAAATTCAAACAGTACCTATCCACAAACCCAGCTTTACAGAAGGTACTAGAAGGAAAACTCCATCCCAAAGGGTCAAGCTACAACCAAAACTACCCAGGAAATAGATAACTATCCCATGGCAAAAACACAAGTACACAAACGCTCGACTGGAAACAACATCAAAATTAAGACTCTTAACAGTCATTGGTCATTAATATCTCTCAACATCAATGGCCTCAATTCTCCAATAAAAAGACACAGACTAACTGAATGGGTACATAAACAAGATCCAACATTCTTCTGCATCCAAGAAACACATCTCACCCATAATGATAGGCATTACCTCAGGGTAAAAGGTTGGAAAAAAATATTCCAAGCAAATGGTCACAAGAAGCAAGCAGGTGTAGCCATTTTAGTATCGAACAAAATAGACTTTCAGCCAAAATTAATCAAAAGGGATGAGGAACAGCACTTCATACTCATCAAAGGTAAAGTCAACCAAGATGACATCACAATTCTGAACATCTATGCTCCCAATACAAGGGCACCCACATTTGTAAAAGATCTCCTAAAAAAGCTTAAACCACACATCGATCCCCACACAATAATAGTGGGAAACTTCAACACCCCACTCTCACTGAAGGATAAGTCATTGAAACAGAAACTAAGCCAAGAAATAACATCATTAACCAATGCCATGGGTCAAATGGATCTAACAGATATCTATAGAACCTTTCACCCAAACAAGAAAGAATACACCTTCTTCTCTGCACCCCATGGAACCTTCTCCAAAATTGATCACATCATAGGTCACAAAGCAAGCCTCAATAGATACAAAAGGATTGAAATAATACCTTGTATCCTATCTGATCACCATGCTCTTAGGCTGCAATTCAACAACAACAGAAATAACAAAAAGCCTACACGTACGTGGAAACTAAACAACTCTCAGCTAAATGACACCTGGGTCAGGAAAGAAATAAAGAAAGAAATCAAGGAGTTTCTGAAATTCAATGAAAATGAAGAAACAACATACCCAAATTTGTGGGATACATTGAAAGCAGTGCTAAGAGGAAAATTCATAGCACTAAGTTCCTTTAAAAAGAAATTGGAAACATTGCACATAAGCATCTTAACAACATAACTGGAAGCCCTAGAAAAAAAAAAAAGAAGCAGAAACACCCAAGAGGAGTAGACGCCTGGAAATAATCAAACTCAGGGCTGAAATTAACAAATTAGAAACTAAGAAAACAGTTCAAAGAATCAACAAAACCAAAAGCTGGTTCTTTGAGAAAATCAACAAGATAGACAGACCATTAGCCAAACTAACTAAAAGGCAGAGAGACAGTATTGAAATCAACAAAATCAGAAATGAAAAGGGAGACATAACAACAGACACTGAAGAAATTCAAAGAATCATAAGATCCTACTTTGAAGGCATATACGCCACAAAATTTGAAAATCTAAGGGAAATGGACAATTTTCTTGAACAATTTCACTTGCCAAAGTTGAATGAAGAACAGATAAACAAGCTAAATAGTCCCATTTCCCCTACAGAAATAGAAGCAATCATCGATGGTCTCCCAACCAAAAAAAGCCCAGGGCCAGATGGTTTCATTGCAGAATTCTACCAGACCTTTAAGGGCAATCTAATACCGATACTCTTCAAGCTACTCCAAAAGATAGAAATGGATGGAAAATTACCAAATTCATTCTATGAGGCCATAGTCTCATTGATACCTAAACCTCACAAAGACTCAACAAAGAAGGAGAATTTCAGACCAATTTCTCTTATGAACATAGATGCAAAAATACTAAATAAAATACTTGCAAAACGAATACAGGAGCACATCAAAGATATCATTCATCATGACCAAGTAGGCTTCATTCCAGGCATGCAAGGATGGTTTAATATACGGAAATCCATCAATGTAATCCACCATATAAACAAACTGAAAATAAAAAACCAAACGATCACCTCCTTGGATGCAGAAAAAGCATTTGATAAAATTCAACACCCATTCATGTTTAAAGTTTTAGAGAGATCGGGGATACACGGCACTTTCCTCAACATAATAAAGGCTATATACAACAAGCCAATAGCCAAAATCAAAGTAAATGGTGAGATACTCAAGAAAATTCCTCTAAAATTGGGAACAAGGCAAGGCTGCCCACTCTCTACATATCTATTCAATATAGTACTCGAAGTTCTAGCCAGAGCAATAAGACAACAAAAGGAGATCAAGGGTATCCAAATGGGAAAGGAGGAAGTCAAATTATCCCTCTTTGCAGATGATATGATAATGTACATAAGTGACCCTCAAAACTCCACCAGAGAACTCCTAAAGCTGATAAACACCTTCAGCAAATTGGCTGGATACAAAATTAACTCAAAAAAGTCTGTAGCCTTCCTATACACAAATGACAAGCTTGCAGAGGAAGAAATTAGGAAAACCACACCCTTCACATTAGCCACAAGCAATATAAAATATCTAGGAGTTACCCTAACTAAGCAAGTGAAGGACTTGTATGAAAAAAATTTCAAAACTCTGAGGAAAGAGATTGAAGATGACCTGAGAAGATGGCATGAACTTCCTTGCTCATGGATCGGGAGAATTAACATAGTAAAAATGGCCATACTACCAAAAGCAATCTACAGATTCAATGCAATCCCTATCAAAATAACTACACAATTTTTTAAAGACATTGAAAGTTCAATTCTGAAATTCATATGGAA
Organism: Acomys russatus; assembly: GCF_903995435.1. Classification (NCBI taxonomy): domain Eukaryota; kingdom Metazoa; phylum Chordata; class Mammalia; order Rodentia; family Muridae; genus Acomys; species Acomys russatus. Next base: position 16,030,099 of record NC_067145.1, on the reverse strand, counting down.
AAACAAAAAACCCAGAATAGCTAAAACAATCTTGTACAATAAAAGGTGCTCCGGAGGAATCTCCATACCTGATCTCAAACTGTACTATAAAGCAATAGTACTTAAAACAGCATGGTACTGGCACAGCAACAGGCTGGTTGATCAGTGGAATAGAATTGAAGACCCAGATATGAATCCACACACATATGGTCACTTGATTTTTGACAAAGAAGCCAAATCCATTCATTCAATGGAAAAAGGATAGCATCTTCAACAAATGGTGTGGGTCTAACTGGAGGTCTATGTGTAAAAAAATGAAACTGGACCCATTTTTGTCATCTTGCACAAAACTCAACTCTAAGTGGATTAAAGACCTCAACATAAAACCAGAGACACTAAGCCACTTAGAGGCAAAAGTGGGAAAGAGCCTGGAACATATTGGCACAGGAGACAACTTCCTGAACAGAACACCAACGGCCCAGGCCTTAATGTCCACCATTAATAAATGGGACCTCATAAGGCTGAGAAGCTTCTGTAAGGCAGGAGACACTGTCAAGAGAACAAAGCAACAGCCTACAGACTGGGAAAAAATCTTCACCAACCCTACATCTGACAAAGGTCTAATATCCAAAATATACAAAGAACTCAAGAAATTAAACACCACCAAACCGAATACCCAATTGAGAAATGGGGCTTGGAACTAAACAGAGAATTCTCAACGGAGGAGTATCAAATGGCTGAGAAACACCTAAAGAAATGCTCAACCTCCTTAGTCATCAGGGAAATGCAAATCAAAACAACTCTGAGATTCCATCTTACACCCATCAGAATGGCTAAGATCAAAAACTCAAGCGACACCACATGCTGGCGAGGATGTGGGGAGAGAGGAACACTCCTTCATTGCTGGTGGGAATGCAAACTAGTACAGCCACTTTGGAAATCTATCTGGTGCTATCTCAGAAAAATGGGAATAGGGCTTCCTCAAGACCCAGCTATTCCACTCCTTGGAATATACCCAGAAGATGCTCCAGCACACAACAAGAAAATTTGCTCAACCATGTTCATAGCAGCCTTATTCATAATAGCCAGAACATGGAAACAGCCTAAGTGTACCTCAGTAGAAGAGTGGATAAAGAAACTGTGGTACATATACACTATGGAATACTACTCAGCTATTAAAAACAAGGAATTCCCGAAATTTGTGGATAAATGGATTGAGCTAGAAATGATCATAATGCGTGAGTTAACCCAGAAGCAGAAAGAATCAAATGGTATATACTCACTTATATCTGCATACTAGCCCAAGGGGCGTGTCCCATGAAAGCCTTCACTTAACAGGAAACTGGGACAGAGGGGAAGGCATCCTATTGGGACTCTAAATGAAAGACGCATGGGAGAACAGCAAAATAAAAGGATCCAGAGGGTCCTAGAAATCTACAGGTAGAACAATATGATAGGCAGATTTGGGCCCAGGGGCCCTGCTCAAACTAAGGCACCAGCCAAGGACAATACAGGAGGTAAACTTTAAACCCCTACCCAGATCTAGCCAATGGTCAGAATATTCTCCACAGTTGAGTGGAGAATGTGATATGACTTTCTCACGTACCCTGGTGCCTCACATTTGACCATGTCCCCTGGAGGGGGAGACCTGGTGGCACTCAGAGGAAGGACAGCAAGTAGCCAAGAAGAGACTTGATACCCTATGAGAATATATAGGAGCACGTAATCCCCCTCAGGAACAGTCATAGGAGAGGGGAATAATGGGAAAATGGGGGGGGGGGAGGAATGGGAGAATACAAGGGATGGGATAAACATTGAGATGTAACAAGAATAAATTAATAAAAAAAAAAAGAAAAATAAAATAAAATCAATATGACAGTTTATATAAATTCAGACTATCTAATTGCCTTTAGTGATGGTAATTATCATTTAAATAACCTTATTGCCAAAATTATTGATTTAATAATATGTGAAAAAAATGTATGAAAGAAGTTTTGTTTAGGGAAAATATCATTACTTGTGATTATGATTTGAAGTTTTTATTATTCTAAAATAAATCTGTGTGTTTGAAAATTTAGCAATTATTAATTATGACAAACCAATACACATCCATTCATTTCTTTTGTAATATTTAATTACTAACATTCTGTAGAGATTTCAGGATTAATTTTTTATTTTATAACAGAATTATTAGAAATACTAATGATTTTGTATCATGTTTCAATTTTATTGGATTATTTTCTTGGACTTACTTTTTGTGTTTCTTTATGTTTCTCCTTTATATTAATGAATAATGTTGGCAAATTAACAAAGTGATTTTCCCTATTAAAAGCATATGCTGTTTATATTATTAACAATGTGTTAGAAATTCATCAACGACTTCTGTTGTAAACAATTTGAGGATGTACTGGAAATGTATGCTGCAGATGATGTGATATAGAAAGACACACAAAAATGTTAAGTAAACTGTTTAAGAAATATCTCACAGTGAAGTTTGAAGAAAAACATATGGAAGACCAGTGATTGAAAACTGTCTGCAACTGAGGGAAAAGTTTTCTGGTGGAGAAAAAAGAACAAATCTGAGGGGAAAATATTTACAAAATGAAGAATGATGTAGTCATAAATTGTTAGAAAAAATGCAGAGGTGGATTTAGCAGAAGAAAGATAAAACGTTTCCTATACAGCCACTTAATTATTTGTATTTTGGAGGAGCTAAACTGAGATCAATCAGATACTTTAGAATGCTCATGTTAAATATTTGAGAAACATGATTCTATTGTACGGAAACTACAGTATGATTTAAATAATTATATAAGAATGAACATCATGTGACAATGACTATGCTTAAATTAATCCAAATGTGTAGCAAATTTTGTAATGTGTGAAACTTATTATTTATGTGACCTTGAATAATTTACAAACCATATTTAACCTTAGTGTTCTCCTATGAAAAATTAATTCCATGTTTAACTTTCAATATTTTCTGTTTGTTTAAGTTTTCATAGCATGTCTTGTGATTCAATATAAAACACTATATTTTTGTGGTTTGGGGCAAACTTTTCTGCAAGTTGTTAGGCTGATTAATCAGTAATTGTTAAAATATTATCAGTATTTTTACTTGTTCAAAATATTAAGATTTTTTTTAGTTTAAATTATTTTATGTATATGAAGGTTTTGCCTGAACACATGTATATGTATAATCTGCATGCTGTGTGCCCATTGCGGTCAGAAGAGTATGTTGGATCCCATGGAACTAGGATTAGAGGCAGTTCTGTACAGACATTTGAATGTTGGGAACTGAATCATGGTCCTCTAAGAAGGCAGCAAGTGCATTTAACCACTGAGTGATATTTCTAGCCCTGTAGCCTAACCTTTGCTGTTGGTGAGAAAGACGTCTTTTTTCTCCTCCAGTCTTACTTTCATTAACTCTGTGCTACAACACTCTTGGTGCAGTGGTAAGAGAGGGTAATGCTCTCAATGTTCACTTTATTACTTTCCCCCACTCTTGCAGAGTTGCACATTTTTCAGAAATTAAGCCCCAAGAAAATTGGCTATCACATATAGTAGATTTTCCACTGGAGTGCATAAATGCTAAGCATGGTAATGGATTGAGAAATTAATACCACATTTTAAACTACATGTATATAATCATTTAAACTCGAGTACATGGGGTTTATTCTTTCTTAAATTATAACTCCAGTAAGAATGAATAAGAACTTAAGGAAATGGCATTGGGATAAAAATAAAATTACTCCATAGCCAAGTAACATTATCTAAAAAGCACATCTATTGTATTAAAGATGTGGATAGCCAGAAACCACAAAGTGAAAGTGTGGGTGCCATCAGGTCTGTGGCCTGCACTTTGGCTATGTAAAGCATGGTTATGACAACAACATTTATTAAGAACCCACACTCTATATGCACTGGTTCTTCTTAACTATGCAAAAGTTGCAACTGATTTCTTTTGATTTTGTAAATGACTGTTTAATTTTAACCAAGAAAAGTGGTTCTAAATTACACTCCTTTTTAAATGTATGTATTCACAAGGTCAAAATCATGAATCCTCCAAGTATTACTTATCAGATTTTAACTTGCAAAGAAATTCTATCCAGGCCTACCTTATTCCATTTTTTGATTGAAAAGCTTGAGTGATAAATTTCAATCTATGGTGTTTTAGTATTATGTGATAAAGATCAAACTTCAGGACAGTGTATGTCATCCTACAGAGGCAGTGTCATGGAATAATTCCAAAACACAGAAACTCACCCTTGGGAAGCCAGATTTGGGTTTATTTTGTCTTGAAGCTCCTAATGCAATGCATAATTTTCTCATGATAATTTCTTCATCTCTTCAATAGGTAGAGTGTTGTTTTGATGTGACAAATGAAAACATAGTGACCTTGTTGATATATCATTTTATCTGAAAAGTTAAAGAACCTTTATATGTTATATAATTAAGGCTTGACATTATTTATTTACTCATAAGTCAAATAATACAAATTAGTATTTTTTATGTGAATCAGATTGCTTTTTAGTTTTACAATTGGTTATGAGTTTTAAGATAAAATGCACATTCAAAGCAATTAAGAAACTTAAAACTGAAGTTTGTTCTATCTTTCAGTGTAAGAGATTAAGCTCATCAATATATATTTATTAAACAAGATTTTACACTAGGAAAAATTCAAATTTTGTCCTGGCATAATGACAAATATTGGATAGATACAGTAAATTGTAGCTATGATTGCATGTAAAATACAGTTCATATTTGAAAATGATTTTCCTGTAAGAAAAAATTCAGTTTTCTAATTATTAATAAAATATTTCAGGGGCACACTACGTACCCATGATGAATAACAGTGAACATAACTGATACATCTGTCAAAAATGACAAGAATAAGAGAAAACACTTCTCTCACCAAGTATGTTCTATAAATACAAGAACAAAAATGTGAAATGCACTGTGTGCAAAGTCACAGTCTGTGACTTTTCTCGGGGAGATATGTACAATGTCCATTCACACCAGACTGGACATAAGGAACAGGCAAATCAGGTATTTTAACACAAGCCCAGTTTCATAAAACTGAGGTATTGAGGTCATGTACAAAAGTATGGGTAAGGAATTATTTATAGGAGCAAGGGTTACTCAGAGGCAGCTCAAGACCACAAGCATAGCAAGCTGTGGTGGGGGTTAATTGCCTGTACAAACTACATTTCCAGAACATTTAGTAGAATATGTGGAGTAGCTGGTTGAACTGTTGACTTTTTCCAACAGTAGTTAGTGCTTATGAAGCCCAATTGTTATTGCCTATTATATATGAATCTTGTTTTAGAAACCTCCTAAGATTTATGTTGCTTACTTTCTGAGACTAGCACTTGTTTATTTTCTGAGACTTAACAGCCTTCTCTTCAAGATGAACTCTTTCAATTCAAAGGGATAAGTAAGCAGCAGGGCTCTCTCAGAGACAGAGCTTCAAAGGATGTGCTCATGTCCTTTGTGAAGCTGCTTTGGGGGAGGGATAAAGAAGTGTTATGAATTGCTAGAGTGAGTTCTTTTAAGAGTATGTACTCCCCACTGAATCACTGAAGGTTTTGTGACAAGATCAGACCTTCCACACATACCATACTCACTTCATTTCCATCAGCCATTAGCTCTTAATTAGTGCCAAAGTGAAAACATCACAATGAAATTGATTCTCTGGAATTACGAGCTAAGACATAATCTATTTTCTTTGTTAAGATTCATATTATATTCCCATTTTTCTGAGATAGCACCAGATAGATTTCCAAAGTGGCTGTACTAGTTTGCATTCCCACCAGCAATGAAGGAGTGTTCCTCTCTCCCCACATCCTCGCCAGCATGTGGTGTCGCTTGAGTTTTTGATCTTAGCCATTCTGATGGGTGTAAGATGGAATCTCAGAGTTGTTTTGATTTGCATTTCCCTGATGACTAAGGAGGTTGAGCATTTCTTTAAGTGTTTCTCAGCCATTTGATACTCCTCTGTTGAGAATTCTCTGTTTAGTTCCAAGCCCCATTTCTCAATTGGGTTATTCGGTTTGGTGGTGTTTAATTTCTTGAGTTTTTTGTATATTTTGGATATTAGACCTTTGTCAGATGTAGGGTTGGTGAAGATTTTTTCCCAGTCTGTAGGCTGTTGCTTTGTTCCCTTGACAGTGTCTCCTGCCTTACAGAAGCTTCTCAGCCTCATGAGGTCCCATTTATTAATGGTTGACATTAAGGCCTGGGCCGTTGGTGTTCTGTTCAGGGGACCCAGCTATTCCACTCCTTGGAATATACCCAGAAGATGCTCCAGCACACAACAAGAAAATTTGCTCAACCATGTTCATAGCAGCCTTATTCATAATAGCCAGAACATGGAAACAGCCTAAGTGTACCTCAGTAGAAGAATGGATAAAGAAACTGTGGTACATATACACTATGGAATACTACTCAGCTATTAAAAACAAGAAATTCCCCAAATTTGTGGATAAATGGATTGAGCTAGAAATGATCATAATGAGTGAGTTAACCCAGAAGCAAGAGAGAATCAAATGGTATATACTCACTTATATCTGCATACTAGCCCAAGGGGCATGTCCCACAAAAGCCTTCACTTACCAGGAAACTGGGACAGAGGGGAAGGCATCCTATTGGGACTCTAAATGAGAGGACACATGGGAGAACAGCAAAATAAAAGGATCCAGAGGGTCCTAGAAATCTACAAGTAGAACAATATGATAGGCAGATTTGGGCCCAGGGGCCCCGCTCAAACTAAGGCACCAGCCAAGGTCAATACAGGAGGTAAACTTTAAACCCCTACCCAGATCTAGCCAATGGTCAGAATATTCTCCACAGTTGAGTGGAGAGTGTGATACGACCTTCTCACGTACTCTGGTGCCTCTCATTTGACCATGTCCCCTGGAGGGGGAGACCTGGTGGCACTCAGAGGAAGGATAGCAAGTAGCCAAGAAGAGACTTGATACCCTATGAGAATATATAGGGACACGTAATCCCCCTCAGGAACAGTCATAGGGGAGGGGAATAATGGGAAAATGGGGGGGGGGAGGAATGGGAGGATACAAGGGATGGGATAAACATTGAGATGTAACAAGAATAAATTAATAAAAAAAAAGATTCATATTATAGTCTGTGTGTGTGTGTGTGTGTGTGTGTGTGTGTGTGTGTGTGTGTGTGTGTATTCAAATATACACTTTAGTGCAGGGGCTCTGGGTGCCAGAGACATTGAAGTTACAGGTGGTGATGAGCTGCGTAAACCAACATCAGGCCTTCTGCAGGAGACGCAAGCACTCTTAACAACTGGTCAACTTCTTTAGGTATTAAACTTATTTTCTATACAAGACTAGCTGGCTTTAAATAGTTTTCTGTAGACATAAAATGGATTAAAATATTTAAGCTTTGTCTATAAAGTATCAAATTCATAATTATTTTAGTGTATATATTATATTTGTTAAAAACAAATATTTATTTTGAGATGTCTCTGTTAAATATACTTTTATTTATGTCACATTGAAGACATAAGATACAGTTGCAGAATATAAAAGAGCCCTAATGATTCAGCAAGACTATTCTTGAAACATCTTGACAATTATAATATATAGTCAATATAGAAACACAGCATATTTCTGACTGTGGATTGAGGACTATGGTATTAACAACGATGGCTCCATTTGGTTAACCTCAATTACCAATCATATATTTTTAACATTTTAATGTCAAATATAATAAAAATGATTAATATTAGCAAAAGCAATGAACTATCACCACCAACATCCTCATCATGCACATTTTGGAAGGGCTTTAATCATAGAAATCAGTTCCTATTTGGTTATCTTGTGGGTATATAATTTTTGAGGTCTGGTAATACCTTAGAAATGGTCACTACAACCACTTTTACCACATGGATCACTCCATGTCAGAGCACACTGCCATGTTCCAAATCTTACTGTAAGCTGCAGATATGGCTGAGCCTCCTGCATCATAGATTAGAGAGCATTCTTCCTTACCATGTAAATGCCATTGCATCAGTGAACTAATATGTCTGACGATGCTGTTGTGCCTAAAATTAAATTCAAATGTAACTTAATAACAGTTTAATAACAATCCCAGAGGTGCACTGATCATTATATCTCTCTAGTAGTAACAATTTGATTTATGGAGGAGAACACAGTTATTAAAATGCTTATTTCAAGACAGTCTGTTACTTAGCATGGTTAGTTAATTGGTAAGTAATTTAGAAGTACTGTAAATAAAATGGCTATTTGATTTAATAAGCAAACCTGGAATGTCTGAGGAATTTATGGGATTCTCTACATCATTATCAGGCAGGAATAAGCAAGAAACAGCATCACTTCCAGCAAACCAGGACACATGGTGCTCTGGCTGCAGGTTGTAATCACCTTACTAGTTTTGGCAGTTTCATGAAGTAGACCATAGTATTTGTTATAGTAATTCTTCCTGCCAAATTTGTCTTATACTTAAAAACAACTTTTCAATTGCTCAATTTCAGGAGGTGTGTGTGTGTGTGTGTGTGTGTGTGTGTGTGTGTGTGTGTGTGTGTGTTGTATCAATATTTCATTTGGTGAATGTAAGCATACATCTCTGTTATGATCTCTAAAGTCCCACTTCAAAGTCATGTGTGTATATATTATTTACTTGGCAAACATTCAATACTTTTAACTAATGAAATGTGAAATCAAAATGCTATAAAAGGGCTAAATTGGAAGCAGAGAAATCAGCTGATGACGTCTGACATTCAAATACACATATCAGAGATATGAAGGTGACAGAATCTACTTCCTTGATCTTTTCCTGTGTTTATAGATGACAGGCTGTGAATAATTGGTAAGCAGTCTCATTTGAATGTACACATTACCCTTGGGCATCAATTATAATTTAAGTGAGGACATAAGTAACAGCTATGTCTGACAAATGTGTGTGTAGAAAGTGCCTTAAAACATAATCTCTCATCAAGGAGCAAGGATATCATAAAAAGACACATGGGACACTATGTAAGTTGTGCATGAATTGGGCAATAAAGAAAATAACTTGACATAAGGGAAGCTGCATCTTAAAGAGCTACTAAGGGAATGAGAACTTGCCTTCAATTTGGAGTGTCTCTTTTGTGTTGTGAAAAACACAAGACCCCAAGCACATCAGCACTTTAAAGTCAGACAGTAGAATAGAAACATCACGTTTCTGCTGTGAAAATCTCATTTGCTTCCATTCTCTAATTGGAATCTGGATGCTTATCTCCAAAGTAGATCAGCAGCTTCAGAAGCCTCAAAGATATGTCCAGTTCTTCCTTTAAAAGTCTCCAGCTTCAAATTCACCTACCTCTGTATTGCTCAGCTTTTGTCCAGATTGGCACCTTCATTTGACATTTTCTACCCATTGTGTTCATTGCTTCCTGATTATAGCATTTAAAATTACATTTATAGCTTTTGATCATTTTTCCCTTCATGATTTTCTGTTTTGAAAGGGAAGACTCGGTGAAGGTACTTGGGCCTCATAAAGTTAAGATTCTAAAAGCACACATTGAAATGTTCTTTAAAATATAGCATCTGAGTATTTATGAGTGTGTGAATGTGTGTCAGTGAGTCTCCTCTCTCTCTCTCTCTTTCTCTCTCTCTCTCTCTCTGTCTCTGTCTCTCTCTCTCTCTCTCTCTCTCTCTCTCTCTCTCTCTCTCTCTCTCTCTCTGTGTGTGTGTGTGTGTGTGTGTGTGTGTGTGTGTTTGCTAGAATGTAAACCCAGGGCTTAATATATGTTGGCCAAGTGCTGAACCAATACCACTTCCCTTTTTAAAACAATATTGTCATATGTCATAGAAAAGAGAGATTAACAAACGGGTAAATTTAAAAATCAACACTGCCTGACTGAAGCATCTGTACTGCCCTGCAGCTTTAACAGCTCATAAATAGCCCTAAGTGCTCCCTGGTCTTTGTTCAGCCTCTGGACCTGGCTGCACTGGAAAGACTGTGACCTTGAGGACTTCTGTGGATGCTGAGGACAGCACAGCAACAGGCAGTCAGCTGGCTAAGCTAACTCTCTCTACAGCTCAGATGCAAGTCTCTAGGCAGCAACTCTGTCTACCACATTCTACATCTACCATATACAGGCCCTCACTTATAAGGTCCAATAGGTAATGGCAGGAATTTCATCTCTGTTTCATCCTTTATGGCTTTGCTGTGACTGTTTAATTATTATCTCTCTCTCTCGCGCGCGCGCGCGCCCCGCATGGGTATTTATGCAAACCTCACTGATAAAAAACTTTTATGCTGTGGTTATAATGCAGAGTCTCTTTCCCCAGCTCCTACACAAACTCCACACAAACTATCAGTTAACCATTTTGAATGCCTACTCATTTGCACTGTGACTTCTTGATCTGAAGCAATTCTCTCTGTAGGTCACATTCCTTGATGTGTTTTTACTTTTGTTCTGGTGCTTTCTTCTAACACAAGTGCTTTCTTTTGTTGCCCCCTTGCTCCTTCTGGCAACATAACAAAGTTGATTATGTCATTTGAATCTGATTCACAGGAAGCAGAGACCTCCATACAGGATCCGTTTCTTTAATCATCTTATGTTAACAATTTAAGTTAGTGAAATGTTCTTGCACACTTGAACTGATAATGAAGTTATTATTCTCTTTTGTTCTAAGGAAAAAGAGAAGAAGAAAGAAGAGGCGGGCAAGGGAGGGGAGAGCAGGAGAAAGGAACATAGGCACACTTACAGCTCATACAGACAGTAATCAAATTTAATCCTTCCTAGAGGGATTATAATCCTACCCACCCTGATTATTCCAAAACATGAACTTCAATTCTAAAATCTTCAGTTGAAAAGTGTGTGTGTGTATGTGTGTGTGTGTGTGTGTGTGTGTGTGTTGCAATCTTAGTTCTGATTCTATTGCTGTGAAGAAATGTCATGACCAAGGCCACTTATAAAAGCAACAGAAAGGCAGACATTAAATTGGCACAGTAGCAGACCTGGCATTTATTTCAAAAGCACGCACGCACGCACACACACACACACACACACACACACACACACAGAGAGAGAGAGAGAGACACACACACAGAGAAAGAGAGAGAGAGAGAGAGAGAGAGAGAGAGAGAGAGAGAGAGAGAGAGAGAGAGAAACTGGTCCTGTCTGTCCTTTTGTAACTTCAAAGTCCAACCTCATTTACACACTTTCTCCAATTAGACCTAACCTCCTATTTTCGCAAAAACACTTGCATTAAGTAGAAACTTAGATTTAAATATATGAGTCTATTAGGACCATTCTAATTCAAAGCACCATAGGTAGCATTCACAGGGTTCATAAGATAGGAAATGGATATACTTAAGAAGCTATTATTTAGTATAAAGTGGTGTCTTTAATGCAAACATACCAACACATAAAAAAAAACAAAACAAAACAAACAAACAAAAAAAAAAAACAGTTTTCTTGTCAGAGATTGGTGAAGCTAGGGAAAAACAGTCTATTTTACAAAATATTAGAAATATTTAAATAATGGTAAAAATGTGACCAACATAAGATAAAATATTTTCTAACATGCCAAAATTCACACATAAATACAAAAGGCTTTTGGGCTGACATAAGAAGTCTGTCATAAAAATATAAATTAAAAATAAAATTTTAAAAACCACTTTCAGTAACAAGAAGAGGGTTCAGTTAACACTGTATCTCTAAAGTTGTACAGGCATTTAGGATTAGAGTGGTTCATTAGGGAATCTTCCAACCAAATGAATACATTGATAGATAGTTTCTGTCAGTCAACATTTTCCAAAAACAAACTTCTTAATGAGCTTTTTCATTTAAGAAGAGATCTAAATGAAAACTCTGTCTCAGTGTCTCTGGATCCTACATCCTCTTATTAGTATGAAACAGACAAGAAACAACATTAGAGACAAAACAGGACAAAGCAACAACAAAGTCTAAATATAATTAATCATGACACAGGGACTTCAGTCTTTTGCCTCTAATTTAATAACACTGCAGTTTGACATTTTTCCCTCTTGGCATTTTGAATTTCTCTCATATTTCAAGTAAATCTCTCCCTTAGCATCAATGTAATAGAGGAAGAAAAAAAAAATGATCTTGTTATCCATATGGCCACCTTGAGGGCACAGTGCAGCTTGCAGAGCACATGGTGGTACTTATGGTGTCAATAATAATATCTAAATAACACAAGTTATGATCTCAGTCATGTTTCATCATCATCGTGGATGCTCCCTGGGCGCTTTATAATATGATCATTCTGCAATGTGTTGCCCTGATTTTCATGAATTAGGACAAAGTCACCCTCAGTCACCATCTGAAATTTCAGATGTTCCTTCTCATTTAGAAATTAAAATAAAAAATTATTTTCCTTGGCAACTCAGGCAATTTTGTCGTTAATTATGTGGATTTAATTATTTGATAATTTGCATATTTTATAGCTAGAAAATACTTTATTGTATATTCAGTTATTTTTATTTTCCATATACATATACTTTTTCACATTTTCTGAACTCACTAAACTTATTCAAAAGTCCAGTCAAAAGTCAGCCTATGCATAGGGTGAGAGAACACATTCCCAATATTTACTAAGTTCACAATACCAATACAATTGGTAAATATCCAAATACTATTTTTCTTCCACAACTGTCACTATCATGGATAATATATAAGGAAAAATATAAAGTTCCATAAAAACACTCTATGAGTTATCAATGTTGATTTTTCTAAGCATCCGCCAAAATATGTGTAAGCAAGATTTTAAAAAGATGACGGAGGTAGAAATAGACATTGACAAAATTATAATAGTATGATTAAAATAAATTATGTGGTGATGAACTAATAACAAATTAGATTCTGTTAAGCAAGCAGTTTATTAACCTGATTGTTTTCTACAGCTGCAAAAGCAGTAGGAATCTCCTCATCAAACCATATAACTGATTTCTAATACTTATGTGGCAGCTTTTGATTAGCAGGCTGCACAGCTCTTGAGCAGCAGTTAGTTTGTGGTGTGTCAAGCAGTGGCAGTTTTATTCCATTATGATACAGCTCTAAAACAAAAAGGCTGCACAGATCCTTTTCAGAATGATTTAACAATAATCCCTTCTAATTACTGAATCTGAAAGTTTACTAAGCTATTCCTTGAAAAAAAAAAAAAAGCAACCACATATACATTGTTCAAAAACCTTGTAAATGTACTAGGAGAGGGATGAAATTTATGACACTACGCATTTGCTGTTTTTCAGATTATAAACCCAAACACAACTATAACCTGTGTGACTGTTACATATTGTTCATGTGCTTTCGGAACACACGTAATTTTATTTTAATAAGGATTGCTTTTTCTGGTACCTTATAAAGAAGTGATTTTTATGTTCTGCATAACCTTAATTCAAACAAAAAGACCCCAGGTCTATATTTTCTTCATTCTAGGCTTGTAAATCAAGACAACCACCCACCATGGGCCTCAGTTTCCCCCCAAAATATAAACTTCTTTGTTTATTCTTAAATATCGTAGAGTACTAGAGGAGTATTTGGTATCACCTGATATCAAGACTCAGGATTGCCAGATTAACAGCTTTCTTAAAGACATAAACCCATTTGGGGTTCATTTAATGAGAGCTGGAGAAAAGACCATGAAAATAAAGGTACTAAAATATAATAATCTGTGTGATAATAACCTCATCAAGTAGAATCCATGGTCATATATATATATACACATATATCATATAATTTAAAGACACAGGAACATTAAGAAAAATTTTGACTACTTTCTATTTTTCTGTCTTAAACACTTTTTACATATATATTATATATATATATATATATATATATATATATATATATATATATATATATAAAATAAACTACCTGTAGTAAGAAGAACCATGACACAATCAGGAAGTATATAAATGTACATTCTTAGTGTTTTGGCTATTTGAATTTACAGCCTTGAAGAAAACATATTTCCTATCTTGGCATGTCTAAAACTCTGAATGTAAATAAATCTCCATCACATATTGTCATTATCAACTTAAAACATCTATCTAGACCTAAAAACATCTTAACCACTAAACAACAAAGCTTCATTGTAAATCTAGGCTATCTGGTCTTCAACTCCATCAGAGACTTGAGAAAGAATAAACTTGATTACCTGAGTATACCAGGAGTGCAGGTTAGTAGCTTTCCAATGAGAAGATGACAGAGACAGTGTACTATCTGACCAGTCACCCAAAACTCTCTATAATGTTGAAGCATCATCTTCAGCCTTCTGGCCCAATGTCTGACAGACATATTTGTGAGGCAAGAAATGTTGAGGATTTGTTTACTCTGTCTTGGCAGAGTTGGGCTGTTGACTCTGCCTGTATCCAAGCTTGCCCTTTTTTAGGCAGAGTTCTGTCTGTAGTAGAAATAAGGACATTTTTCCCAGTAGCTTGTTTGCCACATTGAAGCCATATCCATAAGGAAATTCTTTGGTTCTCATCATCCTCTTTAAGGTAGGCTGGGTATTGCAAAAATTAACCAGTCTCATTGTCCATGAATCTTTAAAATAATAAAAACATTTTAAAATGCCATATTCTGTATGTATGTCTCTGAGGTTTTTGGAGACCTTATCTAATTATGCAATCTTATCTTTCTATAGAATCACTCTAACTGCTGCACCTAAAATGTATATTCTTGTGATAAAAGTAGACTAGTAATCGACATGACCATGATTTGATGAACTAACAATTAACTTATCTAACTTATCTATCCTAAACAGCCTGCGATTGCACTTTAAAATTATCGGAAGTAAACTTTGTTTTATAATTGAATTATATGGGTACAATACTTCATATTAAAGTAGAAATACATATAATGTGTGAATAATAAACTTACATTTGAATTCTCTACCACTGTAACTAGAATTAAACTTATTTTATATCTATATACAAACTTCTTTTTTTAAATATTTTTATTAATTTATTCTTGTTACATTTCAATAGTTATCCCATTCCTTGTATCCTCCCATTCTTCCCTCCCTCCCATTTTCCCATTATTCCCCTCCCCCTGTATATGCTCATAGGGTATCAAGCCTCTTCTTGGTAACCTGCTGTCCTTCCTCTGAGTGCCTCCAGGTCTCCTCCTCCAGGGGACATGGTCAAATATGAGGCACCAGAGTACGTGAGAAAGTCATATCCCACTCAACTGTGGAGAATGTTCTGACCATTGGCTAGATCTGGGTAGGGGTTTAAAGTTTACCACCTGTATTGTCCTTGGCTGGTGCCTTAGTTTTGAGCAGGACCCCTGGGCCCAAATCTGCCTATCATAATGTTCTACTTGTAGGTTTCTAGGATCCTCTGGATCCTTCTGCTTTGCTAGTCTCCCATGCTTCTACCGTCTAGAGTCCCAGTAGGATGTCCTCCCCTCTGTCCCAGTTTCCTGGTAAGTGAAGGCTTTCATAGGACATGCCCCTTGGGCTAGTATGCAGATATAAGTGAGTATATACCATTTGAGTCTTTCTGCTTTTGGGTTAACTCACTCATTAAATTATATGGTTTCAGAACAAAAGAATCAGACACTGACACTGGCTTAGACCTGACAGGATTCGTTCTTCTCAGCATGCTGGACACTGACATCCTGTATCCCTCATGTTCTATCACCAAGTGCTTTAAATGCTCTTTCTCATTAGAACAAGACAGCCCCCCGGACACTTTGAAAGAAAGCTTCTGATCCCAAGTGGTCCAGCATTTCATATTGTCTCACACAGGACTCTAATTAAGGCTGGAGTTTCTCAACATTTAGAAACTGTATCACAAATGATATTCCTAGCTTGTTTAACACCTTCCCCAACCGTATTTGGGCCCCTACAAAGGTATTGTTTGTCCCAAATCAGCTGAGCCAAACCCCATTTCTTTTAAGGGAGGTTGTGTAGGTTTTTAGTTGCTGTCTTGGGCTATAAAGGATAATTATCAATGGGAGTTAGTTACAAGTTATTATTGATCTTATTTAGAGAGAAAAAAGATTAGATCAGCTTTGTTTCTCCTTTCCTTTATCTTACATTCTTAGGTTTGAAGATAGGGGTTGAAAGAAAGAAGAGGGGGATATAGAAACATATAGGGAAGATAGAACAAAAAGTAGAATAGTGAATCTACTCCTCAACAATGCCTCAATTGTCACTCAGAAGGTTATTTTTAACTCACTGGTACAGAATTTCATATATAGATGCAAAATAAGTTTAACTCTACTTTTATTTTTCATTCATGTATTTATTTGTTTGTTATTGTTGTCAAGTGTTGCTCAGAAAGAACAGATAATTATCATTCCCTTCTTACTTTGAGTTCCAAAACTATGTTGTGACTGAAACTTTTGTAGAGTTGAGCTCTGTTGTATGACACTATTGCTGGAAAGACAAGAACAAATGACTACTTTTTCAAGAGAGGGAACCCATGAGAGACTAAAGAAAGGATACCACCAAAGTCTAACTTAAAGAACCTGTTAGCTTTATTTATTATGTAAAAAATTATGGTTAAGTGTCAGGACCCCTCCAGTGGAGTAGTGGGACAAGCATTATTACAGAACCCAAGGCTGTGACCCCTACTCTTAGGGAGAGCCTCCTGGAAACAGGTCGAATGTTCCTGCCAGGAGTAACTAATTGCAGTCCTCCTTCTTCTCTCTTTTCACTCATTTATTTTGGGAAAATTATGATTGTTTTATCTTTCTGCCTTTGTTTTTACTTTTCTTATCAAAGAACTTTTCAGATGTAACTGTGTTGCTAGGAAACACTTGATTTGAAACTGCAGCCAAGGGTCATTTAGTCCAGTTTGCCACCAAGGTCTGGTCCACTTGTTAATAAAAACATGGCTAAGAATTAGTCACCAGTAGTAGTTCATATTACAACTTACAAATACGGTGTTTGAGTAAAAGTTCAGATAGTGGTGGATGAGCTAAAAAAAACAAACTTTCTTGACTCACAGATGTTTGGCATAATGAGAGAACATTGGCCTTTGATAAAGACGGCATAGGCACTGATACCAATCTAATGACTTATGAATGATTGTTCAAGATTGGTGACAACATAATTATACTACATCTGTATTTTTGAATTGTATGGAAAGATAATGTAACCATGAAAGACACCCCCATTTTAAACCTGGCTTGCTTGTATCCAAGATACACTCAGACTCAATCTTCCCCTGAGTTTGTTCTTGTTTGTCACTTGCCTGTCTCTTGCCCACTGATACTTCAAGAACTCCCTACCCCAAGAACCTATACCAGACTGATATGGTCCATAGCACGTATGTTGTTACCTATAGGAACACAAAATACACACTACAATACCAAAAGACCAGCCCAACATGGATCACAGCTAATGAACGCTGAAAACCAAGAATGCCCTTCACCATTTGCTCACAACTCAACAAATTGTAGAGTATCCTTTCTGGGTAGATCTTTAAACTGAGCCTTTTTCAGGCAGGTTATCTGTTTTTCTCCCAGGTAGTTTCTCTATTCTGAACCACCACCACCACCACATACACCTTTTTTTTTTTTTTTTTTAAGCTCAGTCTACTGAGACTGTCTGACTACAGTCCTTATAATTTATGTATTGTGAGGAGGGTGGAGCCCCATAAATTTGCTCAGGTTTAGCGACATCCTGAAATATTTAAATTTTTGGTGACCCTAAGTTTCCTTGGAAGGTGAAATGTCTCACTGCTTTTAAAACAGTGGTTCTCACCTGTAAGTCATGATCTCTTTGGCTAACCTTTATCTACAAAAGTATTTACATTATCATTCACAACAGCAGCAAAATTACAGTTATGAAGTTGCAAAAAAAAAGGTTTTATTTATGTTTGAGGGTAACCACAACATGAGGAACTGTAACAAAAAGTTGCAGCATTAGGATGGTTTTGAACCTCTGCGTTAGAATAACCTATTGCTTCACCTCCCTTTAATCATCCTGGATGCAAATATCCCTTTATACTACCTCTGTTTAATATATAGTGTCTCCTTTTCCAACCAAGATGGGAGGCATATTTTAAAGAAACAAGCTTTTAAACTTGTATAAAATTTTATCAAAAAAGGGAGGTAGATGTATATTTTGCTATTTCTTCCACAAAGCGAAACAAACCTAGACATGGCATAAAAATAACTTAAAATCCGGTAATTAAGCAGGTGAAAAGTAAATTTGTCAGAATTTCTGAATCCAAGAATAGCGTAATGATGCCTTCTCTAGGTTTTATTTTGTGTAATATATCTTAAACATAATACTGAAAAGCAAGCAAGCTTCCTAAGTGTCCCTCAGTAGAAGAGTGGATAAAGAAACTGTGGTACATATACACTATGGAATACTACTCAGCTATTAAAAACAAGGAATTCCCCAAATTTGTGGATAAATGGATTGAGCTAGAAATGATCATAATGAGTGAGTTAACCCAGAAGCAGAAAGAATCAAATGGTATATACTCACTTATATCTGCATACTAGCCCAAGGGGCATGTCCCACAAAAGCCTTCACTTACTAGGAAACTGGGACAGAGGGGAGGGCATCCTATTGGGACTCTAAATGAGAGACGCATGGGAGAATAGCAAAATAAAAGGATACAGAGGGTCCTAGAAATCTACAGGTAGAACAATATGATAGGTAGATTTGGGCCCAGGGGTCCCGCTCAAACTAAGGCACCAGCCAAGGACAATACAGGAGGTAAACTCTAAACCCCTTCCCAGATCTAGCCAATGGTCAGAATATTCTCCACAGTTGAGTGGAGAGTGTGATACGACCTTCTCACGTACTCTGGTGCCTCACATTTGACCATGTCCCCTGGAGGGGGAGACCTGGTGGCACTCAGAGGAAGGACAGCAAGTAGCCAAGAAGAGACTTGATACCCTATGAGAATATATAGGGGGGGCGTAATCCCCCTCAGGAACAGTCATAGGGGAGGGGAATAATGGGAAAATGGGGGGGGGGAGGAATGGGAGGATACAAAGGATGGGATAAACATTGAGATGTAACAAGAATAAATTAATAAAAAAAAAAGATTTAAAAAAATTTAAAAAAAAAAAAAACATTTCAAGCAAAACAGAAAGGCTATAGGTAGAATCTGCAGCACTTTAGCAAAACATTACCAAACACAATCAAAACACAACAAAATGAAACATAAACCTAGAGTATTCCTCTCAATGCTTGATTTGTACCCTAGACATCTATGTGTGCCAAAATATAGCAAGGTAGCCTTTTCATCTTCCCAACCTGGTGGTAGAGGGTAAGAAGAGACCTGGGATTTTTTCTGCTGATGGTAAAGAATCCCAGTGCTTGTGTTCATTGTGTTAGTAGATTTCACACTCTGTCCTTGTTACATGATGTCAGAGGGTGTCTATTTAAAAGGAAGAGCTTTAGTTTTTGTTTAGAATTAAAATTATCCGAGAATCAATAGAGATCTACTGCTAAATAGGAGCTCATAATGTTATCTTGAAGTAAGATAGATCTAGCCTCCTTTACCGTATGAATGATGGTAGCCTTCTCCTTTGTACTACTAAATGACTGAGGAAAATCAAATAAAGTCATGCATAACAATCAAGACTTGGATACTTTCCACCTGAATGAAAAGAATAAAAAAATTGATAGATCTCAAATCAAGGTAAACGATTGACAAAATTATCAGGAAAATGTTTTAAAGAAACCATTATATAATGATTAAGGAAGTGATTTTAAATATATTTGAAGCACATGAAAAATATCGAACAAAGGTACAGATCTTTGCCAGGAAACAAGAGATGTGCAACAAACCAAGAAGAGAACAGACAGTCTGAAGGAAGTCTTTGAGCTACAGACCAAAATAGGAATAATATAATTTAGAAAACAAAGAGGATATAGACAGAAATATAATAAGCAAAGCATGAAGTTTTGTGGGTTTCTACTAAGACTTCTGAAATTTAAATGTCCAGTCTTAGAAATAAAAGACTGGAAAAAACAAGGGCAAAAACCAGCTTTCTAATATGACCAAGAATTAAAAGCCAGTGACTCATAAGCAGGGTGAACTCCACATAGGATACATACAAATAAACCTACATGAAAGTAAATCAGACACAACATTAGAATATGGGAAGACAAATCAGAAAAATCTCAATAGAAGCACGAGAAAATTACACCCTATGTGAGAAAGCCAACACTGGTGACAATGGATCTCATCGGAAACCATGTAAGCCAAAAAGTTGCTGCAGTAAGTTTTCAGGTGCTGACAGAAAAAGAGCTGCCAACTCTAAACTTTAGGAATCAAAGAAATACCAAAATATGTTTGGAGTGAAGATTACATAGATATAGAATTATTAAAATAAACCCCTCTTAAATGAAATTATAGAACCCATCTTTAATAATTATGACCAAAACACTGAACAATAGATAGATGTATTCAATACAAATTACTACCTGAGCTTCTGGTTAATATTCTAAAACATTGCTGATAGCTGAAACAAAAATAACAGTAATGCCTCATGAATTTTTAAACATATATAATGGAAATAGATTAAGAAGCTAATCAATAGGGGAAGTTAAATGCTATAATGAAGTTAAGATATTTGCATTAAATTTGAAGTGGTAAAATAGCAGACTATAATAAGTCAGTGTTTATGAAACCCAGAAAAAAAAAATAAAAAGCTTCACCAACTGACAAACTCAGACATTATAAAAGTATCTAAATGGATTTGAAAGATTTGAGAAAGCACTCTATCATAAGGTAAGAAAAAGAAACAGAACAAAAAATACAAAGAAAAGGAACAAAATTTTGGACATCCTAACATATAAACATATGAATGATAGTTACATAAGTATTATGATGAAGAAAGAAATAGCTAAAATGGAATTTAAGCATTCCTGAATTACATGTTGTTGAAGAGAAACTCTTTTATATATAATAATATAGTAGATCCAGACTCAGATAGTCCTGGGACATTACAACTTGATCTACCTGGGTCCACTAGATTATCCTTCAGTGCAGGGAATTCATCAATAATCAAGACCCAAAGTATCTCTGTGTACCATGGGTCAGCCAGGAGTAGTCAGACTGATTTGATGCCCAATTTTTAAGTTATGTGTGAGGCGCAGATCTTGGAAGGTGACTATTGCATAGCTAAGGATTTTTTTTTGGAATTAGGACGACATTAAGGAATCAAACCCTCCTTCTTAGCATGTCGCTTCTCCAAAAATTAAGATACAAAAGATTCACCCAAGAACTATCCCTAATAATAATCCTTGTCCATAAAAGAAGAGACACATTGCCAATGATTCTCCTCCCTTTTCTAGCTACCTATCTGCATAAACAAAGCCATGATTGTCAGCCAGGGCCACCACAGTTTGAAAGATCTTCCATTTTTATTAAATTGTGGCAATTCCCTGAAACCATGGCAATTAGCAATTCAGAACTAAAGGTATCCAGTGATTAGACCCGTGATAACAGGGGAAGTTATAAATGTTAATCAACCTCCTGGTATTCATTTTTCACACTGGTCACTATTTTTTTTTCACTCCTAGTAATATATGAGGGCAGCAAACTTTGGTTTTAACAGAAAGACCCCCCACTATTTTATTTTCCCAAATATAGGATTCCATTGTCTTTTTAAATAATGGTACTACAAGCCTGCATTTATATGAGATACTCAGGAGAGGAAAACTCTAATTAAAGGACTAGTGAATAGATGGCGATTGAGTGGTAATGATGCAAAGTTATAGGAATTTTTTTTAATGTAGTAAAAAGATCTAAAGTTGATTGTATAAAAATTCATTCACTATATGAATTTCAATGAAATTATATATTGCCCTAAAGAATTGCCCTTCTTAATGTCTTCTCATTGGTGTGTAATAGAGTCTCCATTTCCTGTTTTAGCCTATCCTTTTCACATCAGGCTCTCATGCAGCCAGTTTTACATTCAATGTCCATTTACATCCACATGTCTGTTTCTAGGGTATCTCAAGTCTTTGTAGGGTCCTAAAATTAGGCTCTCTGATAACATCTTCCTCTCTGATTTCTCAGCTAGTCCTCTGTCTCAAATATTATTAACATTATGTTTCTGAGGAATATCTTTAGCCTGTTGTTGTTGTTACTTGTTTTCTTTTTAATTGTTCTGAGGTTAGGATAAAAAAAAATAATGGGCTACGTTATGGAATACTGAGGACAGACCATCATCCTGTAACCTTGAACTCATTGTCTTCTCCACTCCCCTACTCCAGGACCATTTTTGCACTCTACATAATTCCCTTCATTCCCCAGCTAGTGCCACCTTCTTCTCACCTTCGTTCCATTGTCGTCTCTGCTTACCACTTCCCTTTAGATCTACTCTTCTCTTAGTATTCTTTTCCTAGAATTTCCTAGACTTTCAGTTACATATACTTATAGAGGTATAATTATTTTAGTCCTCATCTCTGTAATGATCACAAAAGCAAAATGAAAAAATATTGAATTTGATAAAAAAAAATAACAACAAATAGATCAGGGGAAAAAGTATGTTAGCACAGGTAGGGGGTTCTTATAGAAGGCCTCATAAATGACCTGAGAGTATAGAAATGCTTTGTCATGTCATTATACAGTGTTTTATCATCAGATTTATTTGCAGATCATAATGCAACACTCTAATCTCACGCTCACAAAAACCAGTGAAAGACATGAATGAGAGAAAAATACTTGGGGGAGAGGGGAGGAAAATAAGACTGAAACAGAGTGGAGAAAAGATATGGAGTAGGAGTAATCAGAATTCAATATTTACATGTAAAATCTTGTCAAAGAACAAATTTAATTAAGATTATACAAGTTGTTACATTCAAGACAACTGAGTAGAGTCTACTAGGAAATTGAGTAGAGTCTATATATCCTATAATTTAACTAATTAGTTCGTTATACAAAGTAATGCTACTTTATGAAACTTTCTTACCTGCAAACAAAATATTTTCATCACTTCAGCAGGCTATTTGAAAAACAATGTCAAAACACTGCTAAATCAAATAATTTTTATTTATTAAAGTTTGATCACTTTAGAAAGTGAAAAGTTCTAAATGCACATTCATATTTTTGCTTTCCTTTTCAATTTCCTGATGATTCACTATTATAGCCATTAGATTTTTTAGTGTTGTACACTTTTTATCCATTTATCCTCTACTTTTAGATATATATGTTTTAAAAGAACATGACATGACAATTTTTATGGGTATTTTTCATTCATGGTGCTCCATTCTTGAAAATACTCCAAACTGTTAAGAAACTTACTCAGCTCTCTTGACAAGTTAGAGGGAAGTGGGAAATATTATTTGACTGTTTTAACCACCCTTCTAGGCAGAACCAAGCACAAGAGAAACTTGCAAACAAAAATAGACTCCGTGTGTGTGTGTGTGTGTGTGTGTGTGTGTGTGTGTGTGTTGGGAGTTTTGTAAGATTTTTGTTTCTTTTTGTTTTGATACATTTTGATTTATTAATTATTTGGCTTTATAGAGAGAGGGAGAATGGGGCATTGACTGAGTAGGAAGATGGGGGGATCTGAGAGGAGTTGTGTGAAGGGAAAATATGGTAAAATATATTGTACAAAAATATTTAGATCATGATACTACACAGTTATTAAAACAAGGAATTCCCGAAATTTGAGGACAAATGTATTGAACTAGAAATGATCATAATGAATGAGTTAACCTAGAAGCAGAAAGAGTCAAATGGTATATACTCACATATATCTACATACTAGCCCAAAGGGCATGTCCCATGAAAGTCTTCACTAACCAAGAAACTGTGACAGAGGGGAGGGCATCCTATTGGGACTCTAGATGAGAGAAGCATGGGAGAATGGCAAAGTTGAAGGATCCAGAGGATTCTAGAAACCTACAAGAAGAACATTATGATAGGCAGATTTGGGCCCAGGGGTCCCACTCAAACTATGGCACCAGCCAAGGACAATATAGGCCGTAAACTTCAAACCCCTACCCAGATATAGCCAATGGACAGTACATTCTCCACAGTTGAGTGGAGAATGAGGTCTGATTTTCACACGTACTCTGGTCCCTCGTATTTGACCTAGTCCCCTGAATGGGGAGACCTTGTGGCACTCAGAGGAATGATAGCAGGCTACCAAGAAGAGACTTGATACCCTATGAGCATATACAGGGGGAGGAAGTCCCCCTCAGTCACAGTCATAGAGGAGGGGAATAAGGGGAAAATGGGAGGGAGGGAGGAATGGGAGGATACAAGGGAGGGGATAATCATTGAGATGTAATATGAATAAATTAATAAAATTAAAAATATATTTAGATTAAAATGTACTTTCTACTTCACATAAAATAAAAATGTACATTTTGAATATTTTTCTGATATACCACATCACTTATAAAGCATGTTTCCTGCAGTGCTTATGCTCCTAGACCTGAAAATTCTTGGCAACATTTGCTCTTTCCACTTTGTGCTCTGGTATGTGATGATATAGGTTAAGAGATCACCATACAAGGAGGATATTGTTTCAAATGCTCATGAGATACATTCTTCTTTCTTCATCCTCTTTCCTCTACTTCTCTTCCTCTTTCTCTTCCTTCTAATTCTCCTCATCTTTTTCTATCTGTCACCTTTAGAACAGTGTTCCATGAACTGCTATTGTAGGCTAAATTATTCTTTGTTAAGATGGTTATAATATCGTAGGCATGTACCCATTGCCTGCCATAACTATATATTTCACGCTTTGTACAAACTCTTCCAAGACTTGCCAACTGTCCTGTAGAGTTTGATGTGGAGTTCTTTTGAAAATCACAGCCTGGAATCTTCTTAAACATTGGTCCTTGTTGTCACATGGTTTTAAAAATTTTTTTTGTTTATTTTGTTTGTTTATTTAACCAAGCTTATAAATTTCAAGGCTAGATGTCACAGATGAGAAAGTGTAATGCTTTAAATCAATGTCTTATAGACAAATGAGAAAAACAGTAAATAAAACTAGGTATGAGATATAAAACCATAAAAAGAAGTGTGCAACAAGACAGGGTGCCCTCTGCAAATTTATGACCTGAAGAGTAAGATTGCATGGCTTCATTCTGGTTTAGCTGATCCATATTATACCCTCACCCTAAATATTTGTTGAAAACTCATATTTGCACAAAATCGGGTTATTGTTCACAAAGTGTAAATTTGTTTTAAGATGATCACTATGATGGCATCAAAGACAAAATGGCAGTATATATTTTCTATATCTAGAAATAAGGAATGTATATTCAAATTAGTAGGCAATAAGCAAGTCATATATTATTTCTATATGCTAAGAGTTATATTTTCCTTAAGCTGATAATTTACAATGCCAAAGCAATGGCCACAAAATATAAATGCATTTGGAGAAAAGGCTCCAAAGGGGCATATAATGTTCAATTATGGTCTTAGGAAAGGGGAATATACTTTGTTGTTCATATGGCAAAAAGAAAAATCATAAAGAAATATCCATCCACACAAAGAAACCTACAAGAGAACAAGGAGCAGAGATGGTCATCTACAAGCCTAATGAGAATGTCAGAAAAGAGAAAGGATAGTCGTTTAAAAATATGAGATTCCCTCCATTGTGAATGAAAATATGTGTGACTGATTATAATACAAAAATGGAAGTGGGGGGCACTGATTCCCTTATCACACTAGAAAACAGGCAAGAAAACAAATAAAAGAAAATGAATGCAGATTCCTTTGTACATATTATCTTGTGAGAACAATTGCTTATATAGAATGGTCTACTAATTTACATAAACAATTAAAGATAATGAGAGGTAAAGGGACCTCACAGGCATTAGTAGTAAGGAACTTAAATTTTTCATGAGTTTCACAAAATGAATTTATCTAGAAATTGTGTCCCAACTTAAAGTCCTATTGTGTTTGAGTATCCTAGCTATAAATTTAAGGTGCGACTTTTTACAAAGACTCAGGCTTAGAAAGGTCACAGGTGTATGTGAAAGGATCGTTATGAATGTTGTGGCTTCTTTTCCAGTAAAGTGAGTTAAAGATGTTATTTGTCCAGATGCCAGAATATGTACTGCTTTCCTGTAGGTGGAAGAAGCCAGATTATTTGAAAGAGTTTAGAGAACTACATTACTACAGAAATCCTCAATTAAACAATAGCATACAAATGTTATTTTTTAAAATATTATTTGCACCTCATATTTCAGAATATAAAGATGTATATTAATGCATGCATATTTGTTCATGGTTTTTAAAAGAATGTGATGCTGAATGACAACAAAGATAATGTGATGGAATGCTATACAACTGTAGTTTTTATTAAACTTAGAATCATATAGATACATATCTCCTGCTGTATCAATCTGTGGATTTTTTTTTCATGACAGTATAAACGCAAGTCATGAGAATCATACAAGTGTATGTATGTATTTATGCCAATAAAGACCCTAATGTGTGACCTTATAATATAACCATACTATGATACTTTTCAGAATGAAAATTAGCATTAACTCACATTTTGGGTTTATCAACAAAGTGAGAGGTTACTTGGAAGTTTAAGAAGCAAAGTAGAAAGTTAAAAAGTATATGTGGATATAGAGCAAACTCACTTTTAATCAGTGTGCTTGACCTAGAGCTACACTTTCATTGTTAATATAAGAAGTCTCATAATCATCTGGGCAACTAAAGCAGAGTTTGCATTTTACAGAACTGTCCTCGCCAGTTCTTCCTTTTTCTGTCTTAATTTACAAAGTCCAGGTGACTTAATAGGAAGAATCGTTTCAGTTGTTTTGAGGAAATTAAAGAACTGAAAAAGCATTCATTGTAAAAAAAAACAATCAGTAGAGAAACGTCTTTGTGCCAAGTGGAGTGTCAAATCAAATCACTTGAGAAAGCAGTGCTCTAGTGTTTTCCGTTCATTAACCAGTGGGAACAGGTGATTTCTTGTTACTACCTACAGCTTACTTGTGGGTATTTGGAAATCTACAGAGACATCACACAGCACTTAGGCAAATTCCCCTTTTAAAAGTTGCTTGTGATATCATTATCTTCCTGTCTTTTTGCAAGTGGGAAGGAGTACCACACTACCTTTGTTGGCCTACCATTGAGGAATATATGGACACTGTTGCTAGCAAACTGTCATCTGAAAATCAACGTTTCTTACCTCCTTGTGAAATATGTGGTGGGAGGCGTCTCTTGCTCTCTTTGAGCATCATTTGTCAAAATACAGGTTGAAGTTTGCCTGATCTCAAGAGGGTAATATTTTTTTGTTCTCAAGAGGCTACTCATGTAAGTTAATGCACTGCAGATTGAATGATTACACTGCATATATGCCAAGCTACAGATATTCATCAACGTCTGAAACAAGAGCCCAGCCTGCACTTCAGGTATTACATGTATGCTGGGGCTGATGTTTGCTAAAGCGTGACTTCTACAAGACTTGCAGTGCTGACTTTGTAGCCTGTCATTTCACTACACATACTACATCCCATAAATATGTTTGTATATAAACAAGTGAGTGTGTGTGAGCACATTCATTAGATGTTGTATCTATTTCAACTATGAATTTTGTATGAGCTAATTTAAATTTTTAATGATTTTACATATGCTATTTGGGTGGAGATTCAATCCCTAAAATAACAATGATGATGATGATGATGATGATGATGATGATGATGATGATGATGACGATGATGATGATGATGATGATGATAATGATGATGCAGGAGAGATGACTGGGCAGGTAAGAGCATGTGCTTTTAAGCTCCCAGTGATTTCTCCTGTTCCAATTAGAAGACAAAGGAATAGTTCACACCAACCACAGGTAGGGGCTCACAACTGTCTATAACTCCAATTTAAAGACTTCTAATGTTCAAGTATGGCATCTCTAGTTATAGGGAATACATGTGATGCACATATAAATATGAAGCTGAACTACTCACACATAAAATAAAATTAAATTAAATATACATTTACATTTAAAGGAATCAAAAGCCTTCGTTTTTTTAAACATTTTGTTGGCCTTAAGGAGAACTTCTAGTAATCCCTGTGATAATCGAAATTATGAGGGAAAAAGGAGTAATCCCAGAAAATTACTACAATTATGTAAATAGGAATGTTTCCACATGGGTATGCACGTTTTCTTCCTGCAAAGGCTCTTGTTCATAAGTATTGATCATCAGCAGGTACCATAATTGGAAACAGTGAGAGATGCGAATAGGCAGCTACTTTAGAAGAATGGTACCCTTTAACCGCCTTGATGACTTTGTTTTCTTCCAGTTCATCATGATGACAGTCTTCTGCCACAAGTTTCAACTACCATGAAGCTCTGCATAATCTCATGGTGTCACTCAACTATGAACAGAGTCGAATGAAAAAAGTAATTCTTTCCTCCTTGTTGTTTTTATTATAGTATCAAATTAATTAATACAAGAATTAGTTAAGGAAACTACTTCTGTGATAACTTTATTTTTGCCTTTAATATTTGTAATTGCTGTTATA
Organism: Acomys russatus; assembly: GCF_903995435.1. NCBI lineage: Eukaryota > Metazoa > Chordata > Mammalia > Rodentia > Muridae > Acomys > Acomys russatus. Next base: position 16,001,680 of record NC_067145.1, on the reverse strand, counting down.
TGAGCTACATTACTATAATATCGATAACATTTTTTAATTTGATGAGAGATGTGGGAGAGAGAGAGAGCGCGAGAGAGAGAGAGAGAGAGAGAGAGAGAGAGAGGGAGAGAGAGAGAGAGAGAGAGAGAGAGAGAGAGAGAGAGAGAGAGAGAGAGAGAGAGAGAGAGAGATTACGTGAGGAGGAAAACAGAGATATGCACAGAAGGAAAAGGTAGTGCATTTAAACATGTTTTTCTTTTGATCCCAAGTGTGGGAGGTGAACAGATTTCTGGGAGGGTGTGTGTGTGGGATTTGTAGAAAGGTAACAATCTTGTGAGAGAACACATCATGTCTGTCTACTAGAAGAGTAACTACCTCTTGGGATGTATGATCTTTACCAACTGATAAACATCCTAGTACAGATTTAAGAGGCTATACACATAGCTATAGATGATGCAGATACAGATATAGATAACAAGAGGCTTGGCCTTTTGGTTTTGGTTTTGCCTCGCATCCTTTGCTTGCTCATCACTCCACTTCAGGATGTTTCCAGAGATAATGACTCCACAGAACACTCACTTTCAGATTCTAGGTTCCCAGCTGCTGCTAAGGTTCCAGCTGCTTTGTTTGCAGTCACCTTTGCTGAATTGCTGTTTTTCTGTTTAATGGGTCCACTGAAATCCTGAGGATAAAGAGTAGAATTGCTCCAAAGATCTAAGTCTTAAAAGGAAACTTATCCTTTTCCCATTAGCCTCTTTTTTTTCTCCTGTCTTGAGTAGGAGAGTTAGAAAAGGAGCTATAGGCATTAAAAGACCCAAAATAAAGTCTGTTTGTAAAACTTCAAAGCCTAGAGAAAAAGGCGGGGGGAAAGGACGAATGACAGCGTTGAGAAAAAAGAGGAATGGAGACTTTCTTATTTTTAACAACACATTTGTTGATGTAAAACACTCTTAAGCCTTCAGATGCACACTAGAAAAATTCTTCCTGACCTAAATTTATGTGGCTCCTTCTATTATTAATCTGAACAGAAGGGATGGTTAAGAATTCTTCCTCATCATTGGTTTGTACCACAAAGAATGGAAAAATTAAAGAAATATGAAATGCAACAAATAGAATCATCCAGAGACTCAAACTAAACCATGTACTATAATATGTTCATAACAGAAAAATATCAACAGCTATAGTACAACCCAGGGAACCACATTTATATAATTTATTTAAAAGCTTCATACACTTATATTTAGCTATTAAAATGACTTCAGATTTAAAAATCTCAATGGGATTTTTATTTTATCTTACAGTATCATTTAGCTCAGAGTTTATATCTCAGAGGTATTTAATAATAAACATTCTGATTTTGTGTGTGTCTGTGTGTGTACTTAGTACCTGATTGTTATTGGATTTTTAAAAATTGCTTTAACTTTAAGCTCTGGAGACTCAATTTTTAATTTAATTTAATTTATTTTATTTTATATCAGGTCAAAACCCCAACGATCCTGTCCTCACAGCCCCACCCTGCCTTTCTCTCCCTTCTCTCCCCTCCCCAATTGCTCAAAAAAGGGGAGCTCCTCTTCCTATTCACCCCAGATCATCAAGACATATCCAGAGTGTACTTGTCTTCTTTCCCAGTGGCCTACCAAGGAAGTCCTACCAGAGGAAAATAATTGAAAAAAAAAATAGCAAGAAAGTGTATGTTCAATAGAGCCCCAGCTCCCCTTACTAGGGGACCCACATGGAACCTGAGGTGTCCAACAGCTACATCTTTGTAGGGGGCGTAGGTCCATTCCATGCAAAGTCCTTGGTTGATGCGTCGGTCTCAGCCGGCCCTATGGGTCCTGGTTAGTTTGCTCCATTGACCTTCTTGTGAAACTCCTGTCATTTCCAGCCTCTTTTCCTCTTCCCTTCACTTTTCCATAGGCTCCTTATGTCTCGCCCAATGTTTGGCTGTGAGTCTCAGCATCTGTTTTGAACTGCTTCTGGATAAGGTCTCTCAGGGGACAACTCTGCTAGGTTCCTGTTGGCAAGCATAGCCGAGGATCCAGAATAGTGTCAGGGATCGCCTTTCTACCATGGGGTTGATTGGGTTGGGCCAAGCATCAGTTGGATATTCGCTTAATCTCTGCTCTAATGGCTCTATTTTTATGCCTGTACATATTGTAGTTAGGGTAAATTTTTGGTCAAAGATTTTGTGGGTGAGTTGGTGTTTCCTTCTCTTTACTATGCATCTTGTCTAGTTGGTGGGTGTCCTCTGTAGTCACTATGATCCCTGCGACTAGGAGTCCTTTCATACACTGCCAGAAGCTTACCTTGACTTAAGTCTATAGCTTGTCACAGATATGCCCCTGCCTACAGTTTCTTTTTTCTCTGCAAGCCTTCTGTCCTCCTCCCTCTCCTCAAGGTCAGATCTCCACCCTCATATCTCTTTCCACTCTGTCTCCTACATTGTTCCCTTTATTCAACCACTACCACAGCCTTTTCTATTTCCCCTTCTGAGTTTGATATTCCATCTTATACCTGTTAGAATGGCTAAGATCAAAAACTCAAGAGAGAGCACATGCTGGCGGGGATGTGGAGAAAGGGGAACACTCCCTCATTGCTGGTGAGAGTGCAAACTTTTATAAATACATTGTAAATCAACCTAGAGCTTTTTCAGTAAATTTGTAGTAGTGCTAACTCAAGACCCATCTATACCACTCCTGGACATATTCACAAAAGATGCCCCACTATACAACCAGGACACTTGCTCAACTATGTTCATAACAGCTTTATTCATAATAGCCAGAATCTAGAAACAACCTAGAAGTCTGTCAACTGAAGAATGGATAAAGATTCTGTGGTCCATTTACACTACTTAGTTAATAAAAACAAATAAATCATGAAATTTGCCAGACACAGAAAGATACAGTTGTATGTACTCCTTATAAGTGCATTTTAGCCATATAGTAGAGGATAAACACACTACAGGGCACAGGCACAAAGAACATTAGTAACAAGGAGGATCAAGGGAGGATGCCCAAATATCACTCAGATGGCGAAGTAGAAAAGACAGAGGTAGGTTTAGAGACTCTTATGAACAGAAGTTTATTGTGGCTCATAGATCTGATCAAAGCTGATGATTCCATGTGGTCATGCAGGATTTCTTGCCTCAGAATCTCAGAACAACCCAGGTCATCAGTTAAGAAAACTCTAGGAGTAATGCTCTGGACTATCTCTATCTTAAGAAAACAAAGATAGCCATATTTCAGTGCAAAAACTCTACCAGGATGGCCTTATATAATCAAAATCCATACCCCTATTGCCACTTTTAAACACTGTAGTCTGTTACTTTAATATTTAGCAACTTAAAAAATTTTAACACACAAAAGTTCAGTTACCACACACAAACTGAAACTCTAGTTTCAGGCCATAATTATTAATGTGAGTTACAGTTAGTCAATAGAGACCCAAGTAAGATTGTTTTGTCTACAAGTCTTAACAGGGAAGGCCAGAAAGTAATTGCTTAGACTAATAATACTATGTGTCATACCCTTACACTAGCAGAATACAGCTGGGAACATTATATATATATATATGTGTGTGTGTGTGTGTGTGTGTGTGTACATATATAGACATATATATATATCATACTATATATATCATACAAAAAGAAATTTTATGAATCAGTGAGTCAATATTTTTTCAATGTTTAGCAGTTAATAAGTCCACTTGTACTAAAATTTTAATTTTAATAAAATTGCTACATAATTCATGGGTGACTTATAAATTCCTGTTCCTCAGAACAATAAAATGTTTAATACAGTATTATATTCTGTTTCTTTTCAGATTCAGCAGCATTTTTTGGGTCTCTAGGTCATCAACTGAACATTTTTGAATTTGTTTATTTATTTACGATAAATCACAGCAGATTTAAAAAAATTTTTTTATTAATTTATTCTTATTACATATCAATGGTTATCCCATCCCATGTATCCTCCCATTCTTCCCTCCCTCCCATTTTCTCCTTATTCCCCTTCCCTATGACTGTTCCTGAGGGGGATTACCTCCCCCTCTATATGCTCATAGGGTATCAAGTCTCTTCTTGGTAACCTGCTATCCTTCCTCTGAGTGCCACCAGGTCTCCCCTCACTTATCAGGAAACTGGGACAGAGTGGGGGACATCCTACTGGGACTCTAGATGAGAGAAGCATGGGAGAATAGCAAAGTAGAAGGATCCAGAGGGTCCTAGAAACCTACAAGTAGGGCATTATGAGAGGCAGATTTGGGCCCATGGGTCCCACTCAAACTAAGGCACCAGCCAAGGACCATACAGGTGGTAAACTTTAAACCCTCATCCAGATCTAGCCAATGGACAGAACATTCTCCACAGCTGAGTGGAAAGTGAGGTATGACTTTCACACGAATCACAGCAGATTTTATCCACACGTCTGTCCAGCTACAAAACAGCAAGCAGGAACCTGTCTTTAAGTTTACCATTGGCTACAGCTAGCATTATATTTTTTGATAGTATGATTAAGAGAGAAGTAAATTTAATTCGAACAAAAATTCAGATCAGAATCTGGCTTTTCAGTCCTGGCAGAACAAGAAGTTTTTTTTTTTTTTTTTTTTTTTTTTTGTTTGTTTGTTTGTTTTACTTTTACCCAGTAATCAAATTGAAATGCATCTTATAAATAGCGAAAACATGGATGACCTCAGAACATCATTTTAATGTATTGACTTTCCTGACTGTAACCACACACTTGCTATTCTCTGAAGCTTCCTGTTTAGGATGAGAGTCAGTAAGACTCAGGGAACACTTAAAAACCAGAGCAGACAATGGAAAGTAAAAAGCCCATTTAGGTTTGCCAAGAGAAAATCTCAGCATTTTGCCTTCGAATGAGCCTCAAAAGACAACAGTTTGAGATGCCTTTCATACAGCTGACCCTACCACTCCTCCACCATGAGTTGGCACGGGCTAGGGAGAGATGACCTCCTCCTTCACCCTTTGCTACCTGTAGCAGGTGGGAGGTGGCCCTGAAGTCATGAGACAGGGAGAAGGCCCTGCACCTCGACTGGATAGCACAATATGGCCTTGGTGGCAATGACCCAGGTGAGCTACTTGAGGGCATGAGAGCAGGAAATCTGACCCAGCCCTTTGCCAGCTGCAGTATTGCATGCTGTAACCTGGGCAGTTCTGGGTAGATCAACGTGGAGATACTAGCTCAGGAGAGCTGGAGGGTCAACCAAGTCAGCTACCACTTCGATCCAGATCCAGGGCTACCACATCATCTATCCCATTATTCTGCGGGAACATGTAAAAAGGCTGGTCCTGCAGATCCAAAGCTGCAGTATCTCCATGACACAGGACAACAAAAGAATATCTGAGAGGAGTCCTCATGAGGATCCAGTACTGATGGTGTAGCTGAAGCCAGAGGCTTCACTGATGACTCATTGCAATAAACATATGCAAGAAAGATATGCCGACAAAAGGATATACTATGTACACACTGTGACACACTACAGCCTCTATGTCAAGATTTATGATGAAGATAGTGGTGGTGGGGCGGGTGGTGGTGATGTTATTTTCTTCTTGTGGGTTTTGGTTGCAAGCGCAAAGGATGAATAACGAAGGAAAAAGATTAGTGGGATTGATATACATGATGCAAAACTCACAATGAATCAATAAAATTTTTAAGAAATGCCCCTCATGGAGGGACACTCATTCAAACATTTAGAAAACAGAAACAAAACAGAACAAAAACAAAAAACTTTAAGCAGATACTAAGATTTGTAAAGTGTTGTTTTTTTCTTATTAGAGTAATTGGTTTGTTTCATTGTTATTTTTGAGTTCATGAAAATACACACTTATATTAGAAACTCAGAAATAGTTTGCTTTGTATCCTTTTCTCTCTAATCTTTCATGTCAAACCTTCAGTGAAACCCAATAAATACAAATTAATAATGAAAATGATGACTACACAGATAGACATAGCCATTATAAGCAGAAATTATATCAACATGAATCTTCACTTTGTATTTGTCTTTCTAATGATTTGGAAAAAAAGGTTTATCTAAGTTTGATTCTGCTTGTGTCAGTGAGAGGTGAAGAAACTGCAGATGCGAGTCTTGCACACTGTTGATACAGGATTTACTTATTAGATTCATTCAGGGTACAGGTTTTTGAGCTATCAGTTTGGATGCCACTGTTGCATTGTGGGGCAATGATCTCTGGTAAAACTACAAACTCAATTATAGCATGAATTAATATTTTATAAATTAAATTTCATAAGTTACACTTGGTTGAACAGAGTAAACGAATTAAAATATGATTTATAATTAAATCCTTATCAATCACTCTAAGAGAGCCAATGATCTGTATTTTCAGTTCTCGCTTTTCATTTAAAATTGTGCAGGGCCTTGTCAGGTAATACGAATAATCAGTTTCAGGCAATAGACAATGGATTTTTGCAGTACAGTCACATTTGTAATTGATCAGCAATGGCACAATGATTTATCATTCTTGAGATTGCACTGCATCAGAAAGCTTTACCCACACAGGAGATCAGCCAGCCTTAGTCAGAACCATTTACAAATGCAATACACAGGTACTCACAAGGGCGAGTCACACATTCCACCTGTTCACAATATGGAGATCATGGTAAACTGTCTTTCTTTTATCATGTAATTCAAAATCTTACAATTAAAATTGGATAAAATTTGTTGCCAGCTTTTTGATCATTTCCCCATGGCAGGACTGCCTTGCCAGGACACAGGGGAAGAAAACTCTTTCAGTCCTGATGTAATTTTTGATAAGCTATGGTGGATTGGGAGTAGGGCTCCCCTTCTCTGAGGAATAGGGGAGGGAAATGGGGGAGAGGGAAGGTGAGCCTGGGAGGTGGGGAAGGATGGGGCTATGACCAGGATGTAAAGTGAATAAACAAATAAATTAAAAATGGCTAAAATCACTAATGGAGTTTCATTTTAACTATTATTAAAAATACTTTAAAGCACCCATAATGCTGAAAAATGTCACTGAAGGCTGCTATGGTGAAGGTTTCCTAATTTATACTGATTGTCTTGGTTAGCAAACTTTTAAATACTTTTTATATATTATTTGATTATGTATTATTCATGTAAAAAATAGCATTTATGGAAAATGCCACAATACATGAAAGACAGTGTCATTACTTTTGAACAGAAGGAAGATGATATGATACTTTAGTGTCTCCATTCATAATAATGTCCAAAATTTGACATTATGACATGATGTTGTCATAGGTAGCTGTGTTGAGCCTATGTCAAAACTTTGGATATGTAATGCCTGTGAATGGCAGGCTGGCCATGCCCATTAGTACAAATAATTCTGATTTTTGCTTTAAGGTTTAATGATTTTTTGTCACCTAAAAATTTCATTTATATGTCTGTAAGTTGTATAAGAAGTTATGAAGTAAAAAAAATAAAATGCAATTAAAATTTAGTGAAATAAGGGACAACATTTAAAATGAGTTTCTAGTGTAATTTTTCTCAGTAATATATTTAGATAGTTCTCCTTTAACAAGTGACTCTCAAACATGAAATAATTCATTTATTTTTTAATCTAATGCCGACAGTCCACAGTGATTTACAGATATCAGTGACTACTCTGCATCCGATAATAATATTATAATGAAATCATATTGTATGTCAAAAAAATTAATGATCCAAAGTTCATCTTAAATTTATTTGAAAACAGAAACTTTGGAACTATTTCACTCAATTTCATTAATTTATTTAATATTATATGAGTAAGAATTTCTATCTCAAACTACCATTATGTAGATGATGAAGAATTTACACACATTAAAAAGAGCTGGCCTTCTTTTTTTTATTTATGGAATAAAGTGTCGTTTTTAATGTTGTCAAAGTTACAGTGTGAGACAATGGTCACCACATCATTGAAAGTTGGTTTTTGTATGTAATTGGATAAATCAGCTTTTGAGACATCACAAAATCTTTAATGATTTTATTTCCAGCTACAATAAAAATAGAAGTGCTCAATATAATACTTTACAGCTTAGGTTTCAAAAAATTGAATAATTCATATATTTAATAAGTATTATTTCTGGCCACAACTTTGAAAAGCAAGAAATATGTTGATATTGATTGCTATTTTCAATTTAATGAAGCTTCATAAATAAATGAAAGAATTTACCCCAAATCACTGTTTACACAAAACTCCTATTCTGTCTGATTTTTGCTTTAATAATACAAATAAGCAAATTTCCTCTTTACAAATCTGAAAGTACGGGATCCAGCATTCTAAATTGCAATTGAATGCAACAGTTTACAGGAAAATTAGAGGCCAGCTTGCATTAATAGCATAAATCCAAGCTGGCTGACCTAATAAAGCATTGGGGAAGACTATTATCTAAGTGGGAGGCTGGCTCCATATACCTTGTACCGATAAAATGTCATTACATAAAATTGACTCAGGATTTATAGTTTTGGATATTATTTCAATGTCAGTGAAAAGCAGGGCCTGTGTCTTGGACCCAGAGGCTGACTAGTAACAGCCACTCTACGTTGCTGGATGGTAAACTTGTCCCTGGCCAGTCTGAAACTATAGAAATTGACAAATATAATAAATTTTCTTTTATTTACATACAGAGTATTTTAAAATACAAATTATAGCAACCTGTGCTTCATTTGGCTGCATTAAAACAGGTATTTATTTTAGTATGAAGTAATCTTGCAAAAGATGGAATCTTGAATGTTATGAAACTTATTACTTTAGGGAACAAGTCTAATTTGACAATACTATGCAATACGATATTTGTGTAGACCTCACATAACTCTATTTTGGAAAACATATCATTTATCCCAAACTACTCAAAGTTTGCATTTCTTTTTTTACTTTTTAAAAAATTTTTAAATAATTTATTCAGATTACATCTCAATCATTATTCCATCCCATGTATCTTCACATTTCCCTCCTCCCTCCCTCCTTCACCCTCTTCCCATTCTTTAGGTCTGTGACAAAAGAGGACCTCCTCCCCCACCATATGATCACAGCCTATCTGGTCTCCTCTGGACAGCCTGTTCACCCTTCCTCTGAGTGTCACCAGGCCTTCCCAACTAGGGGAAATGGTCAAATTGGGGCACCACAATTCATCACATCAGAGGCAGTACCCACTCTCCACACAACTGTGAAGAATGTGCTGTTCATTGGCTAGATATGAATAGCATTGTAGGTTTCCAGGACCCTGTGGGTCCTACTATTTCCTTGTTCTTCCATGTTACTCTCGCCTAAAGTCTCAATAGGATGTCCTCTCCTCTGACCCACTTTCTTGGTAAGTAAAGTTTTTCATGGTACGTATCCCTTGGACTAGTGTTTTGATATAAGTGAGTATATACCATTTGTCTCTTTTTGCTTCTGGGTGAACTCACTCATTATGATAATTTCTAGATCAATCCATTTGTCCACAAATTTCGGGAATTCCTTGTTTTTAATAGCTGAGTAGTATTCCATTGTGTAAATGTACCACAGATAGGCATTAAACTTCGAACCCCTGCCAAGACCTAGCCGACGATCATGATATTCTCCACCGTTGAGTGGAGAGTGAGATCTGACTCTCACATAAACTCTAGTGTCCCTTTTCTGACCAAGTCCCCTGGATGGGGAGGCCAGGCGGCACTCAGAGGAAGGATAGCAAGTTACCAAGAAGAGACTCAATATTCTGAGAGCATATATAGGGGGAGGAGGTCCCCCTCAATCACAGACATAGGGGAGGGGAGAAGGAGGGAAGTGGGAGGGAGGGAAGAAGGGGAGGGAACAGGGGAAAGGCTAACAATCGAGATGTAATATGAATAAAATAATAAAATGGAAAACAAAACAAAAATGAATAGCGTTGTAGGTTTACTGCATGCATTCTCTTTGGTTGGTACAGGAGTTAGAGCAGAGCCCATGGGCCAGATCCACCAGCCTTGGTGCTCTTCCTGTATGTTTCTAGGACCCTCTGGATGCTTCTATTTGTATATCTTTTGCATAAATTTAAGAGCTGGAAGTAAACTAAAGGTCTAAATTTACAAACTCACTGATCTGCATTTTGGAATATAAAACTTTATTTTCCAGTTGTATAAATAAACTTAAAACAAGGTTATCAAAAAGCTGTGGCCTCATCAGAACAAATCACTGGGTAAATGAGTTGGAAATGTATGCTGGCTATGATGTTAAGGGGATTGTGGGTGGGCATATCTAATTACAGGTGTTAACCATTGTGAAATATCCTATTGTTCTACACTTCAAAGCAGTTAAGTCCATTTTACTCATCTTTCCTTTGTAAAGGTAGCATTAAGAAACAAAGTAAAAAGCAATGCCTGCTTAATCCAGCATTTATCTGTTTCTGTAGGATTCTAATTTCCCAGCTGGCTTTACATCTTGTGAAACTGCAAGAAATCACTACTTTAACATTTCAGGCATCTAGCAACACACCACATCAAATGAATGTTCAATGTGCCCTGGGTAGACAGGATTATACAAGAGGAAAGAGACATAAGGAAAACATCTTTGCTTTTCAGGTCTGGAAAAAAAAGTGAATGTTTAAAATCCCATCAAAATTGGTACCCATATTTGACAGAAAATACACTGTGTACAAGTCATCTCCTTTCCAGTTCCACTGATGATAATGATGATGTGAAAATGACAAGGTTTAATACTTCAGAGGATTCAGTGACAATGTGATATGTTTTGCATGTCGCTTATTCTTGTTAAGTATACCTTGTCTTGAAGGCTTTTGTGAGAATAACTTCCATGGATGTAAATCAGCAAAAGAATTCAAGCAAATACTTCTTCCTGAGAAAATATTCAATTCTGCTCTAATTATCAAAGCTAAAAGGTATAAAGTTCCTATTTTCTTTCACAACGCTTATTTCTCATTTTTGAGAAAAGGCATCATTTTTAAAGGGCATAAAAGACCAGAGAAAATACATTTTCCAGTTGACATGAGACATTTAATACAATAGAAATGTCTAATTGGTGTCACATGAGGTCAGATGGTTTCGTCCCCCACACAGGGACATACAGAAAATAAAAGGTCAACTTGTGATTCCTTCAAACTTAGTAAGGAAAACTGTATTTTTCAAAACCATAAAAGAATACAAATCACTTATTATAAAAATAAGCAAAGAAAAATATCATTCAGTAAAATAGTCTTTTGTGAATTATTAATAGTTTATTATTCTCTAATAAAATGTCAGTTTTCTCAGTGTGCCACTGACTGGGAGATAAAATTCATTCCTGTAGGTATATATGTAACTGTGTATAAGGTAAAATTGTATTTGCTACTTTAAACATCATTTCATTTTGAAAGATATTTCTGTAAATATAAAATATAACCTACATAATCTCAATATCATCTACATAAAATGAGTTACATGTTTGAGGGCGAGAGAAGACTGGTCAAAGAAAGAATACAAAAATAAGCCTTCTTCTTTTTTACTCCTAATAATCAATTATTTGTGACCTTCTGAAAACTTATAGATTTTCTTGTCAGGCTATTCTGAAAACATTCTTTTTTGCTTGTTTGTTTTGTTTGTTTAGTTGTTTGTTGTTTAGGGAGAGAGCCTTTACCTGTAGCTTTGTCTGTTCTGGACTCTCTTTGTAGACTAGGCTGGCCTCAGACTCACGGAGATCTGCCTGCCTCTGCTTCCTCAAGTGCTGGGATGACAGGCATGAGCCACTTGCTCTGGTAACATTTTTGCTAAAGCATTCTGCATTGCATCCAACTCTTCAGAGTGAGTGGCATACTCATAATAATGGTTAGAAGTTTCTTTTTAATATAAGAATATATATATATCCTATAATCCATGCTTTATTATAGAATGTGTGTGTCTCTGTGTGTGTGTGTGTGTGTGTAATATAAATATAGCATTATCACCGTATGTTGATGCCATATGTCAATAGTCTGTATGTTCAGTAGGCAGGAGGATTACAATTTTGAGGCCAAACTGTGCTACATAGCAAGAACTTGTAACACACACACACACACACACACACACACACACACACACACACCTTCTTCTGTTAGATATATCAAAAGTATAAATAAGTTGGTCTCAAGCAGTTATTTTCTTGATGTATGTTTACTGAATGTATCTCATGAATATATGGAGTTAATACATAATTTTAGAGTCTCGCATAGTTGCATTAATACATATGAAACTTTCATCTATATTCACATGCTAATACTAAAACTGAGCATCTGTACATTAAAAAAAATCAAGTGTAACACATCAAATCATTATTTTCTTATTCAATATTAAATAACTATGACACAGAAACTTACTGGAGAGCTGTTTATATCATAAAATAATTAAATTTGGTAAAAATATAAATTTAGTGTTTGGTTTTTGGCATTCTAACATATGAATCTCCCAAAGAAATAAAAAGATTCAAGGCCACAATGTCCTGAGGAGAAGGAAGTCTCAGAGGCCCAGTCTTCAAAAGACACAGCTAATGTTATCAAAAACCAAAACAAACCTAGATACATTTAAAATGCAAATAAATGAGGGTAAGAGAGAAAATAATATCAGGAGGCATGGGTTTGGTTTTTAAAATAAATTTAAATACTGAATATAGAAAGGCATAAAGCTGACCTTGGTAGAAAAAAATGTTAGTATAGTAAAATATTATCAAAAGAAATAACACTAGAAGATTGTTAATTCGAAAACGGCCTTAAAAGAAATAACACTAGAAGATTGTTAATTCGAAAACAGCCTTTGAAAAAAAAAAAAAAAAAAAAAACGAAATGAAACCAAACCTATTACATGGGGACAGAAGCCAGCTTGAGTATTAAAACAGAGAAAGCTCAAGTCTGCAAATATAGACCTTACTTAAGCTGCTCAACTGAGAAGAGTGCTATAAAGTACATAGCTTCAGAAAGCAATAGAACTCTATGTGGTAGGCAAATCTTAGGAGGGCATGTCCTGCATTCAACCTTTCTTACAATCCCCTTTTGCCCTAAGTTCCTGTGCTTGATTCTAGTCAATAAAACATGACAAAGATGAATGGATTTCATAAGCCTCCAGACTCGGCTGACAAGGGAAAACAACTCTCTCTCTGCCTTTGAAGAAGTAGATTTCCTCTCTCTTACCTTGTCTGAGTACTCCCATGGGAAAGGGAATGAACAGGGCTTCAGAAACTGAGGGCAACCTCAGTGAATACAACCAAGAAACTATGTCCCACATTCTACAATTTTTAGGAAGTAAAGTTTAGCAACATTGGAGCTTAGAAGAGGACAAAAAAATTTCCCACAGGAAGGACCAAGGCAGAATGACTCTTTTGGGACTACTGAATGATTCTGGAGCAAAGTATGTGTTCAGACTGTGTCCATAACTGCTCACAGAAAAGTTGACATAATAAATAATCTGCAGCAAAATTTGGATATCACACTATAAAAATTCTGTTTGATGACTCATCTTTCATACAATTTTGCATTAGAAACAACAGGACTAAGTGAGTACCGATGGACAAATAGTGCAGCTAAGAGACAGTACAAATGCTAGTCCTTGCGACAGTGCTGTGAACAATATTAAATTTTGTCTTTATGACTGTATTAGTCATAGCAAATATTGTTACATTTACCTCCTTGGGTTGTTAAATCAGGCCAAAATTGTAAACCAGAAGAAATACTCATACAAATGTTGTTTTGTTTATGAATATTTCTGGAAATTTAATTGTGCTTTAAAGGAATATAGTTGATCAAAGAAGAGTCTAAAACCTGAGGACACTAATAATTGTGAAAAAAGAGATTGTGAGAGAATCTAATCCTTAAAGAGAAGTATACCAAGAGATTGGAAGAGCATGTAAACATGCTTATATACTGCAGGCTGCTTTTAGATCTTCTTTAAAGTTTAAATTTGAATTTATCTGAAGATGATGGAAACAATTCACAAACTCTCGTAAATCACCTGTACATGGAAGGCATAAAAGGCCATTATCATAATCTTAATAATTTATTTTAAATTTAGAATAAAGAACATGGGAGTGCAACAGTATGTGTGTGTGTGTGTGTGTTTACCCTATATACATTTCTTCTTTCTTTTCTACTTTAAAAGATTTCTTTAGTTTTATATGTACACATGTTTGCCCCATTCCCAATGGATGACACACAAGGCAGTTGGGTGCTCTGGGACTGCAATTGGAGGTGGTTGTGAGCCACTATGTGGGTGCCAGGAACTTAATCCTAGTCCTCCGCAAGAGCAGCTGTACTCCTATGTAGCAGGTCCATTTGCATTTCTTAATTTTTATTAAAGCCTTACTAAAATGACTTGTAAATAACTATTTTTTAATTTAAAAAGTTATTAAATATTTCTACATGATCATTTATATTATTACATATATATATACAATAAACTGCCTATAGCAAGAGAAACAATGACACAATCAGGAATTATAAAAATGTTACATTCTTAGTGTTTTGGCTATTTTTACTTGACAAGAAAACATCTTTCCTATCTTAGTGTGTCTAAAATTCTGAATGTAAATCAATCTCCATCACATCTTGTTATTATCAACTTAAAGCCTGTGTCTAGATCTAAAAACATCTTAACCTCTAAACAACTAAGCTTCTTTGTAATAAAAATAAGCTACCTGGTTTTCCACCCCATCAGAGACTTGAGAAGGAATAAACTTGATTACCTGAGTATGTCCAGAGAGTAGGTTAATAGCTTTTCAAACGAGAAGGTGACAGAGTTCTGAGTCAATATACACCCCTATTCTCTTCTTGCAAATTCTATCACTTTCACTCAAAACTTCATATGCTGTCTTAAAAAGGAAGAAAGAAAGAAAGGAAAAAAAATCCCTGACTCTACTTAGAGCTGTTGAATGTGCACAGGTGTAGGGTATCTACTGTAGCTACACTGTAAAACTGACTCTCACTCCTGCACAGCTATCAACTACTAGTAGCTCCTCAGTTAGTGGTGGGACTTTTGAGCTCTCCATTCATACTGTGATTTGGGTTGCCTTGATCTTGTTAAAGTCTTGTTCATATATTAATAGCTACTGTGAGTTCATGTCCAGAACACACTGTTTCACAATCAAGTCTATAGAAAGAGATGCCCATCCATGTAGAAGAGGCATAAAGAATAGCAAATAAAAAAGACCAGGAAAAGAAATTCCCAATTCCATGTAACTGTGATACATACATTTCTCTAAATTCATTAGAATTTAAGCTTATGTCATAAGTAGGAATCATTTACATCTTCCAGATGTTTGTATATATGTGCATTTATACGTGTGTATATCTGCGTATATTCCTTTCTCTTGTGATGTGTGGCCTTATTTATTTTTCCTGTTGATGCTATACCGAGTCTTGGCAAACACAACTCAAAAGAGAAAATCTTTATTTTGGCTAATAGTGCCAGCACACAGTCTGCTATGTCAGAAGTGAAAGAAGAAGATATGAAACCAGCTGGTCACATGACATCTATAGTCAAAGAGAGAATGCTGAATGTACTTAGATCACTTTCTCCAGCATCCAAATACATGGAATGGTGTCATTCACAGTGAGCCAGATCTACTTATCTCATTTAGCATACTCAATATAATTCTCCACAGACGATTCTAGACACAACCAAGAGGACACCTGAAATTAATCATCCTAGTGTTGAACTTTTTAAAACATGCAAGGCAGGACATTAAATTAATTTTTTCCTGGAGAAATTTTAATTATTCTGTATTGTTTAAGTCAAATTTTTGTGGTTATTTTAAACATTTATGGGTTTTAGCACATTAAAAAACAAACAAACAACAACATAGGCCCAATCTTTCATTCATATTTTTTGAACTCAAACCTAGATTCTTTTTTTTTTAATTTTTTTATTAATTTATTCTTGTTACATCTCAATGTTTATCCCATCCCTTGTATCCTCCCATTCTTCCCTCCCTCCCATTTTTTATTATTCCTCTCCCCTATGACTGTTCCTGAGGGGGATTACCTCCCCCTGTACATGCTCATAGGGTAGAAAGTCTCTTCTTGGCAACCTGCTGTCCTTCCTCTGAGTGCCACCAGGTCTCCCCCTCCAGGGGACATGGTCAAAACACCTTCAGCAAATTAGTTGGATACAAAATTAACTCAAAAAAGTCTGTAGCCTTCCTATACACAAATGACAAGCTTGCAGAGGAAGAAATTAGGAAAACCACACCCTTCACATTAGCCACAAGCAATATAAAATATTTAGGAGTTACTCTAACTAAGAAAGTGAATGATTTGTTTGAAAAAAATTTCAAAACTCTGAAGAAAGAGATTGAAGATGACCTGAGAAGACGGAATGATCTTCCTTGCTCATGGATCAGGAGAATTAACAAAATCAAAATGGCCATCCTACCAAAAGCAATCTACAGATTCAATGCAATCCCTATCAAATTACCTACACAATTTTTTAAAGACATTGAAAGTTCAATTCTGAACTTCATATGGAAAAACAAAAAACCCAGAATAGCTAAAACAATCTTGTACAATAAAAGGTGCTCCGGAGGAATCTCCATAACTGATCTCAAACTGTACTATAAAGCAATAGTAATTAAAACAGCATGGTACTGGCACAGCAACAGGATGGTTGATCAGTGGAATCGAACTGAAGACCCAGATATGAATCCACACACATATGGTCACTTGATTTTTGACGAAGAAGCCAAATCCATTCAATGGAAAAAGGATAGCATCTTCAACAAATGGTGCTGGTCTAACTGGAGGTCTATGTGTAAAAAAATGCAACTGGACCCATATTTGTCACCTTGCACAAAACTCAAATCCAAGTAGATTAAAGACCTCAACATAAAACCAGAGACACTAAGTCATTTAGAAGAAAAAGTAGGGAAGAGCCTGGAGCATATTGGCACAGGAGACAACTTCCTGTACAGAACACCAACGGCCCAGGCCCTAAAGCCTAGATTCTTTAGCTCTAAGAGGCAGGACACTTAGTGATACACTTTAAAAATAATATTTTTTCATAATCTAGTAAATTTCATAAATAAAAATCTGTCTTTAAATGTACTTTTACTTGTTTGGAATTATTTATGTCCTATGTCATTCATCCACAAATATTTAATAACGTAACATTTTATTGTTGGAAATTCTATTCATACTTATTGGTGATTATCATTAAATCATTCCTCCTGTTCCTTCCCATCCAATTTTTTCCTTACTCCACTGAACATTTTTTCCAACTCTGTGTGCTCTGCTTTTAAAATCACACAAACCAACCAGGTCTGCTTGTATAAACATGGCTATAGGACCATCTACTGGGACATGAGAGGTCTTCTAGAGATAACATCATTAAAAAAAGAAACAATCAGTGATATGAACAAAAACCAAACCAATTGAAAATAGATGTTAAATAGGGGCGGAATTCATTAACCCACCCCAACTCATGTTGGGATTTTTGAATGGCTTGTTCTTTTGTTGGGCTTGTGCACACAGTCGTAGCAAAAGTGACTTTATTTTTACACAGTCATAAGGGGAAAATTCTGTTTTGCTAAGGATGGTCACTGCTGCTGGCTCCTTGTCTTCTGGGAATAACCCTATTTCTGGCACAGGATGGAAATGATATCAATGTCTTCTTTAGATGTTTGCATTCCAAGGTCTTTTCTCTGAACAATGACCAGTATTGGTGTCTATATTTTTATTTGATGCCAAAGAAGGTCCTCTATTCATATTTAAGATATATACTAATCTATATGCATAAACATAAAATCTTAGAGAGCAATGTATTATTCTGTCATACCATATTAATGTACTGGGCTATAGAGTAGACCTTAAATTCAACCAGAGAGTGGTTAGTTATTTTCATAACATTCAGGTCAGTTGTTACTGTACTTCACAGAGTTTCCAACAGTGTAAGACTTTTTATTACTACCCTTCATGAGTAATATTCATTTAATAAAAGTTAGCCATGATGGGTAAACCTTTATGATTGGTGCCAGATTAATGTAAATATGTCCTAAGTCACTCAAGCATGTGGTGTCTTCAGTTAAGATCTTAGCCTAAAGTTCTGAAGGGTCACCAAATCAATGATAGTAGCCTATGAAGATTCAAATGGTCTATGAAATCCTATTGACAATCCATATGAAAATCAGTTCATATCTGCTATTCTTCTTGTTGTTGTTTTATTTTTTAAAAATTCTTTGAGAATTTCACATCATATACCACAATCTCACTGATCCCCCAATCTCTCCATATCAGTCCCCCACACTTGCAACCTACCCCTACAAAGACATCAAACAAGCAAACAAAGAAACATCTCCCCATGGAAGCCTCGGTGTGTCATGGTATGACACACAGTATGTCCTTTAAACTACAGAGCTTTTCCTGTAAATGTTCATTGCAGTGGGTCATTGGTGTGGTTCAATTTGGCTGGCTTCTGATAAACTGTCAATACTGGATCCTCACTGGAAATCTTCTCAGATATCCTATTATTACCCTGTGTCATGGAGATGTTGTAACTTTGGTTCTGGAAGAGGAGTCCCTTGATGTACTCTAACAGTTCATAGATGTTGAGGTGGGCCAGCTGAAAGCCTGGATCTGGACCTGGGTGTTAGTGGAGATGGCCACCATGACAGCTCTCCCTTGCTCACACCATTGGGGGCAACTCTCCAGCACATAGGACACATTGGCCAGCTCTCCAGCAATGCCTAGGAGAAGGGTGGGTCCAACTCACAGAAGTGCCACAGCCAACAAAAGCCAGCTCTACTGTACTGCCCAGAAGAGGTACAGGGCTCTCAATCTCTTCTGCTGCAGCCAGAGAAAGTTGAGGAACCTCTATTGCTTTCATGCCCTCAGGTCCTGCTCTCCCACAATGCCTAGGAAAAGCCTGAAGCCTCACATATACCATGGGAGTTGAGGGGAGTCTTTCTCCTGTGTATGTGCCAACCCAAGGCTTAAAAGGGTCTAGGCCATTTCCCCTATGTCCTGGCCTGGGGGCTGGGTCAATGGCAACCCCACGGCAAGGGCCAGCTACTGTGCTTTGTAGATGAGGTTCCAAGCCTGTTCTTTTTATGCTGCATCCAGTGAGGACCTTGGCCTTGTTCCTATGTTTTTAGTTGACAGCCTATAGTCGCTGGGAAAGGCATTATCCTCCATGCCCATTGTAGGGTAACACATAAACTGTATAATTGTAAGTAAAGATTAAGAAGATTCTACAGTTATTGTAAGCTTTGCTACATAGTTACAGTAATAATAACAGCATGGTACTGGCATGAAAATGGGAAGATTAATCAATAATATAGAATTACGAACTCACATGTTACTCTACAATCTTACAGCTAGCTTGTTTTGACAAAGATAATAAAAAGTAATGTAGTTACATTAGAATATATTCCATAGGAAAGGTCTTCCTGAACAGCAGCACCTGAATTAATAACTTTTAACAAGTGGAACTTCATAAAGCCATAAATTCCCTGTATAGCAAAAAATACTATCCATTCCAGTGAGGCAAAATCCTACTAAATGATAAAGTTTTTTCCAGCTATACATCTGAAGATGGGTTAGTGTATAGAATGTACAAAGAACTAAAAATACTGGACGGCAAGAAAAAAACTAATTAAAAATTAGGGTATGGTACTGAACATAAAGTTCCCAAAAAAATAAATGCAAATAGTTATGAGATAATTTGTAAGATACTTAGCATCCTTAGTCATCAGATAAATGCAAATTAAAACTACTTAAGGATTTCATCTATCCAAGTCAGAATTGTTAATATTACGTTTTAAAAGATGACACATTCTTGCATCCATGTGAGGGAAGGAGAATACTTACTCACTGCTGGTGGGAGTGCAAAACGGTACAGTCATTATGGAAATCAGTTTGGAGGTTACTTAAAAAGATAGAAATAAATCTACCATATGATCCAGCTATATCACTCTTGGGAATGTTTCCATAAGAACAGTTACCTAAATTGATCAAGCATCTCCAGGTACTCAGGGGTTAGCCTACTTAATAGATGTGAGAACAGGTAAATAGCCTCACCTCTTGGCCTGTAATGTCTCCAAAAACACAACATATTTCTCAGTTGATATTGAACAATGTCAATGTAATTATTTATAGATATTTCTAAAGACAACCAGCCCACAGTCTAACGTGAGTAGTATGCTTGGTCCTAGAAAAGATAAAGTGTGGTATTTATGACTGTGTGTATGGAGATCACATAATTTCCACATTACTTTTCTGAGGTAGTCTAATCACATAGAAAATCTATTAAATTATTGAACTAAGATCTTTCTCTAATACAGCTATTGTTCAAATTGGCATATATATCAAAATTCCCAGTGAACTAAGTTTTATTTTAAAACTGCCATATTTTAAATTAAAACATGATGTCTTAAGCTTTCTGCAACGGTCATGTCCTGATATGATGAGACAGTGTTAAAATGTCCATGACTTTCCAATTCTGACAATTACTGCTTCATTACTGGAGCTACAATCACTGTAGATTCTTTTCTTCCTTGGCATCTGTGTCATGCTGATGGCTCATGCTGAACTTGCAGTCAATTACAGATTGGTACCTTTAGAACTTTTTAAAGGAAACATTGCTAAAGTAGCTATTTCCCTGCACTGTAATTATCTAGTTAATCTTTTAGGAATTCAATGTGGAAAGGACTCTGTCTTCTGAAATATATGCCTTGTTAAATTTTACGCGTCATTCTAATCTAGAGACATTTTCTGGATCACAGTTTTTAAAGCCGAGCTGCCAGACTCATATTGCTCATAAGTTCCATAACTTGTGGTGTTGTATTTATGGAAGTTACTAATGTGTTGAATGCATTATTTAACATTAATAAATTCAAGCATATTAAATATGTTTTATTTATCAAACTTAGAGTGATACTGCTATTTAAATGACTGGATTTTGAGAGTATGATGCCTGTTAAAATGAATAAAGCCACCTGATTTTCTAGCATAGATACATATTTCTGTGGGATTATTTGGTTTTAGATGAATATTAAAGATAACTTTGTCAAAGGTTTATTGACTCTAAACATATTACATTTAACTATAGCAATTTCAAGGTTGATTGAAATAGTAATTATTTTAAAAAGTAACTGTCACTTGTCATGATATGTTCCTGAAATTGACTGCTTTGAATGATCAATGAATTTTATCTGAAATCTTTGCACACTAAAAGCACATTATTCTGAAACTATTTATTGGTTCAGTATCACTTATGATGATTCTTAACTCACAAAAATTTAACTTTATGACACTTATTATATTCTTCTTTACCGTTATTTAACTAGTTGCTTAATATAATCTTTTAGATTGTTTATAGATTAATATTTTCCTGCAATTCATGTTGATTCTACTTCTTTTATTATTTCATGAATTATATCAAATTGTTGTAGCTGCACATAGCTTGAAAGAAAATAACACCTAAATGAGAATTTAAAATTCAATATGTATACATTTGTCACACAACAGATACTTATAAAATCTCAAAATTTTGTAATAGGTATAGGTTTTAGTGATGTAAACCAATACTTTCGCATTTATCAATAATAGCTCTGTGTGAGAGATTCATTCTGAAGGACTGGTGCATCACAAGGAGGTGAAACTACAAAATGGTCTTCTCTACAAAGTCCCTTGGGACTGGAGATTTGTTCTATGCATGATCAACCTCCATAAGCTTTTTAAAAGTATCTTCTCATATATGATATAACAGCTGGAAAAGGTCAGAGAAAGAGTCCGTAAAGCTTGGAAGTTTTCTATCTTAACTATTCTTTGCAATGTTACTCACCACAAAGAAGAGTACATATAATCAGATCACCTATAGAGAACTAGGAAGGAACCAAGTGCTACCCTCATTTGAATAAAAGAGGAGCCAGCTTCAAAGGGAATCAATTTATAGGCTTAAAAACTCCCTTAGATTCTTTGTAAATCAAGGAACTGGAGCTCTAAAATTGCCCACACTCATTGTTCATGCTGTTTACTCACACCCTGCATCTTATTTGAAGTACAAAAATGATAACTAGCTCAATCCTTTGTACCACTTATATGATTCATGTTACTATAATATTTATTGTAACACTAGCATTACAATTTCCAGTCATTAAATTTTGAAACATCCAATATAATGAAGTCTGTAACTGAATCAACATTCACCTACCCCACGTGAATTTCAGTAATTTAGTCAGTTTTCCTGAGTTGAGAATACAGACTTGGCCTTTCCTGTCAGGGAATTTGCAGGAGGCTAAGGGGTTAAGCATTTTGCCTGCAGGGCCTCTTGGTTCCCCCATTACCTTGCTATTTCCAGGCACTAAAGTTCCTGCCCAGAGAAGCTAAGCCAGAAACTGTTGTTACAGAGAAGGCCAGCTATGCAGGGAGGTCTAGCCTGGCAGTGGGATGATAGGCAGTGGAACTCCCAAAGCCAGGATGGAATAAAGAGGAGAGCAGTCTCCTTGGCCACAGTGATACAAGCTCCACACCTTTTGCTATGGAACTCTGTGGATACTTTGAAATCATAAAGGCTCTGAGGGAGAAAGAAACCTATCTTGAAACTTTAGTGAGGGTATTGAGGTACTGTCAATTATTTAACACTGCGTATTATAAGCTTTCTTTTATCCTGGTGTGGAAAGATGTCTTATCTGCTGAAGGAAAATAGTGAAACAGTAAATTGATTGAAGAAAACAGCACTATATTTCTTAGCTGAATTTTGTTCATTATGTAAAGCTTAAATTTAAGCATGTATTTTTGTAGATAAGTATATGCTATGGAAAAGGATCCAGAGGGTCCTAGAAACCTACAAGAACATCCTGATGAGGAGATCTGGGCCCATGGGTTCTGCTCAAACTACTGCACCAACCAAGGACAATACTTGCAGTAAACATTGAACCCCTTTCTCAGATCTAACCAATGGTCAGGACATTCTCCACAGTTGAGTGGAGAGTGGGGACTGACTTGGACATCAACTCTGGTGCCACCACTTCCCCATGGTGGGGATGCCTGGTGGCACTCAGAGAAAGAATAAGCAGGATACCAAGATGAGACTTGATAGCCCGTGACAATTTACTGTGGGAGGAGGTCCCCCTGGGTCACAAACATAAGGCAGGAGAATAGTGTGAAAGCGGGAGGGAGGGAGGAATGGGAAGGAAAAGGGACAGGATAATAATTGAGATGTAATTTGAATAAATTAATTAAATAAAAAGCAACTTTTAAAAAAGAAAATTAATAGCTTATGTACATGTGCTGTGTTGATGTGAACACATACTTACAAAGTAACAAATTTCACACTTGAAAAATAAAAGCTACTTAAATCAAACTTTACCTGACATCTTACCAGTTCCACTACTTTGAGTGATCAGTATTAGCTATTTAATTGGCAACATGGTCACTAATGCAATAAACCCATTAGGATAATATTATGGAGTTAATAGCTTAATTTCTTTGATACAGAAATTTACTCCATTAGACACTTATTACTGACACACTTCCACCCTAACCAGTTAATGTCCTAGACTTTACATTCCAGTGACAGCAATGAAATAAGACTAGATGAACACAATCCTTTGCACCTCTGGTACTGAATAAATGTCAGTATCAAGGACATGTGGTCAGGTACACTCAGCAGTCATATTTTAAAATCACAATCCCCAAGGTATTTTAAGATACTATTGAGAAATGAGAGTTTTTTCTTAGAAATAGATTTGTGGCTTTTCTAGAAAGAATGATAAAGAATTGCAGTGTGCCCTCACCTCATGAGGACACACAGGATACTGTGATGAGAAAGTGAAATCTTACCATGTCCTTGTATAGTATACCTTGACCTCTACTTTCTGGGCAAAAACTGTAATAAATAAATGCTCTATTGTAAGTACCTTAGTGAATGTTGTTCTACTAGAGAGCTTTGTACCTTCTATCCAGTGATACAGTAACTTCCAAGATACTTACATTTTATTGTCCCAGTAAGTTTAGTATACATAGTTTTAATCCAACATATGTTATCTTAGCAATGCATTCAATCTCTCTCTCTCTCTCTCTCTCTCTCTCTCTCTCTCTCTCTCTCTCTCTCTCTCTCTCTCTCTCTTTCTCTCTCTCTCTCTCTCTCACACACACACACACACAATTCTTTTAATCTCATATAACTAGACAATCAAATAATATTCATGATTTTCCAGATCATCTTATTTTTCATCAACATTAAAGTCTATAATTCTTTGTCTCATCAAGTTATGCCTATTAATAAATGGAAGGAGAACAGTGAACTAGAGGCTTGTTAAAGATTTGAAAACACCAAGTAGTGATGGCACCTGCATTTAATCCCAGCATTTAAGAGGCAGGAGAACTCATATATCTGAGTTCAATGCCAGCATGGTCTACAGAGTGAGTTCCAGGACAGCCAGGGCTACACAGAGAAAACCTGTATTGAAAAACAAAAAGATTAAATTAAAATAAAGATTTAAAGATTTATGAACTGAATGAGTGTGTGCAAAGTTTGCAATCATAGACATTATGAAAATTAAAGCTCCTTGTTTGAATATAAATAAGACGTCGTGTACTTTTACACAGAATAAGTTCTAAGTTCTCAATTTATTTATCTGAACCAAAGTTTAATGTTTAAATAAATTCTTAATTTCAGTAATAAAGAATATACAGAGAAAGTAATAAATTAGTAATATTTAAAATTCTAAACATCCAATTAATTCAGATACTGATATTGTTTATTAATAGAACCACCAGTATCATAATACTTAAATATACTATTCAACAAAATATTCATGAATAAATATTTTTCTTAAATGCTGTGAAAATAAAATGAGCTTTAAAAAACAAATCTGGGACAGCAGCTGCACATTCAGAATATGATTGTCAATTATTCTCAGCATAAGCCCATAAACAAAAGAAATTTTCAAGTTTATGTATTCATATGAACAGAGTTGAAAAAGTATATTAATTCATTTCAGAGTTAAAGTAGGAATTTCTATGTATAACAATATTAAATAATTATTTTGTTTAGGAAAAAATGCATTCATCTTACAAAAAAAATTCTACATGTAAACATTTCACTACCTTTATTAATGCTAATGTTGAAGGTTTATCAGAGCTGTGTTAATTTTAAAGTCAAAATACAGAAAAGTGGCTGAGGATGTTGTCAAAGTGGTCAAAATATAGATCACATCATCTCCAATTTAAATATACTACATTTTTGGGGTTTGATTAGTTTATTTATGTATTCACATTACTTCCCAGTTGTAGCCACTTCCTACCTCTCCTCCCAGTCCCACTCTCACTCCCTAATTTCTCATTCTTCTACTCCTCAGAAAAGGGGAGCCCCTACCCACCCACCATAGCACATTAAGTTACACCAAGACTGAGCACTTCCTCTTTCTCTGTGGCATGGCATGACAGCCCTTTCATGGGGTAGAGATCAAAAAGCAGACAACAGAGTCCATGTCAGAGACAGCCCTGCCCCCACTTCCCTTAGTAGTGAAGCCACATGAAGCCTGAGCTGCCCATTGGCTACATCTTTGTAGAGGACCTAGATCCAGTCCATGCATGGTCTTTCATTGGTGTTTCAGACACCACAGGGCCCTCTGGGACCTGGTTAGTTGGGTTGGTTGGTTGGTCTTGTTGGTCTCTACACTCCTCTATGTTCTTGTGCCTAAGATCAAATTTAAGTGACAGCACATGCCGGTAAGGATGTAGAGAAATGGGAACACTCATCTATTGATGATAGGAGTGCGAACTTGTAAAACCACATTGGAAATCATTTTGGAGCTTTCTCTGTAAACTGGGAATAGTCTACCTTAAGCTATACCACTCCTGGGCATACAAACTACAAGGATATTTGCTCAACTATATTCATAGCAGCTTTATTTGCAATAGCCACAATCTGGAAACAACCTAGACATCCCTCAATGAAAGAATAGATAAAGAAACTATGGTACATTTACACAATGGAATACTACTCAGCTATTAAAAAAGAGGAAATTATGAAATTTGTGAACAAATTGTTGGAACTATAAAATATCGTTCTGAGCATTTAACTCATACCCAGAAAGGCACACATGGTGTGCACTCAGTTAGCAATTTTAGCCCTATAGGACAGAACAATCCTACTATGCACAGACCTAAAGAAGATAAGTAACAAAGAACACTTAAGGGACAATGCTTAAATCTCACTCAGAAATAGATAAGCACTGGTTAAAGAGAGGGAGCAAGCTAGGAGGCAGAGCACAGAGAGAAATAAGGGTGGAGATAGGTTTTTTTTTTTATTCTAACTCTTACTTACATATCCATGGTTAGATTATTTACAGTCAGAAGTGGAAGACATCATGCGCTTTCCATTTACCATGTTGAGGTGTTTTATCCTCATACAGGCAACTAAGGAATGGCAAGATTGGGATAAATAGTCTTACCGAGTGTCTAGCACACCAACTGGTTACCAATAACAAATTGTCCTCCTTCTTCACAGAGAAGTGGGGGACCACAAAGAGAACCAAACCCATCCTGGCATGTTAAGTTTCAGCAGGATTAAATGTATCTGATCCCACTCAGGTCTGACAAGGCACTCAGCTAGGGAAACTGGATCCAAAGACAGGCAACAGAGTCAGAGACAGCCCGTACTTTCATTGTTAGGGGACCCACATGTTGAACAGGCTGCACATCTGCTACCTTAGTGTGGGAGGTCTAGGTTCAGCCTGTCCATGCTCTTTGGTGTTGGTTCAGTCTTTGTAATCCCACATGGGCCAAGGTTAGTTGGCTCTGTAGCACTTTTTGTGCTGCCCTTGACACCTCCAGATCCCTCTATCCTTTCTCCCACTCTTCCACAAGACTCCCTGAGTTCAGTCTCTTTGGCTGTGGGCCTCTGCATCTGTTTCCATGAGCTGCTAGATGAAGCCTCTTAGAAGACAGCTATGCTGGGCTGCAAGCATAGCTTAGTATCATTAATAGTGACATGGATTCTCTCTCTTTTATTGAAGGGGCCCCATGTTCTTTGCCATCCCTACAGTTATTTCAAATTCTTCCCCCCTAGATCCTTATCCTGAGTACTGTTTCTCTATTAGTAAGAATCCATTCTATGTTAAAAGTGGGAGGTGATTCCTCAAAGAGATGTATTTTGTAAGGAAGTTTCAGTGAAACCACCGTTAAAGATCTTTGTGATAATTGTCACATGTGAGCACTTTTAGCAAAGTTTTACTATATTTTTAGCTGTGCAAAAATAATAATAATAATAATAATAATAATAATAATAATAATAATAAATAATGCTCTTGATAAGACTAGAGAGTCTGACCATAGCATCAGCTAAGGTCTTGCTGACGTGTGAAGGGGAAGTTTCTGATTTCTTTAAAAACTCAGTTGTTTTGTGTGACGTTTTTCTGAAAGCTGTCTTGTGAGAGGGCATGTTATGCTTTGCTGAAAACAGACCCCCTAAGAGGGCCCATGATGTTTATAAGGAATATAAATAGATGCCCACAGACAGTGAGATGATGCTTTTGCAATGCAGACCTGAGTTTCATTTTATTGCACAGGGAAGATTTTCTCTGATGCTTACAGGAGACCCCCACCCCCACCTTGGTGCGATCTGAACAGTTATATATCCTCTCAAGATTGTTTTGGTGTCAATGTATGGAAGAAAGAAGATCATTGCTGTAGGAGAAGGTTTTCGGTAACTTTAAGTAATAGCCAATCAAAAAGAAAAAGAAATAATGGATCTTTGCTAAGCTATGTTTGAAAATGACATATGGGGACAAGTAAGTGGAACATAATGCTCTTGTCAAGTTGTGCACTCAAGGACACTTAACATGAGCCTGGCTTTTCATGAAGTATAACACACACACACACACACACACACACACACACACACACACACACACACACAAACCCAAATCGATATTCTCCAATATTTCCTCAAGCTTATTGATTATTACATATGCATAGGGTGAGTTGAGGAGTCAATAGCTATTGTGCTCCAAAGTTATTTTCCATTTTAAAACAAATTAATGATTATTTAAGGTGATCTTATTCTTCCTAAGATGCAATTCTGCATATATATATCTATATTTATTCATTTTCACTCAGCAAAAATATAATTTTAGCATTCACTATGAAAGATAAGGTTACAGTTTTTTTTTCCCTTTGTTGAGGGAACTGCTAAGGGCTGGATCAGGGCCTTTCTATCTAAGGTAATGGCTTTGTGGGTTGGGGTAAATGTTAGTCCCAGATAGGTGACCTGACTAGCAGATAATTGGACCTTAGAAGGTGAGACTCTGTAGCCATGGCGAGATAGGAAATTTAGGAGAGCAAAGGTGTTAGTTTTGCTGGTCTGTAAGGGATGACTGCAGAGGAGAAGGTCATCTACCCAGTGTATGAGGTTAGAGTTAGAGAGAAATAAGGAGCGTAAATCGAAGGCTAAAGTTTGACCAAACAAGAGGGGCTGTCTTGGAATCCTTGAGGCAAGACACTTTCCTTTCTCCCCCTGCTTGGCGGCTTCCCTAGTCAAGTTTCTTGAGATGGGTGAATCTGCCCATAGATGTTCCCAATTAAAAAAAAAAAAAAAATATATATATATATATATATATATATATATATATATATATATATATATTTTACTTGTATTGAATTAGTTATTTTATGCACCATAAACATGTTTATCAGATAAGTCATATACTGTACCAATTAATTTTTAAGATATTAACATCAAATATTGATTTTAGTATTTTTCATATGCAAATATTATGATACTGTTGTGATGAAATGTTCATGACTGCAAGGATATTTTAATTTCTAACTATTTCAAGTGTGTAAGTCTATCAATTATTATTAATATTATTTAATATTTGGGTATTAAATCAGGCTCTCATTTTCTCTATATTATTTTAAAGCATATGCTCTATTTAGAATTTTCTAAGCTATAGGTTATCAGAGTACAAATGAATAGTTTTAACTAATAACAACCTCTCTACTATCAACTTCCCTTACATGATTATATCTGGAAATAAAATAATCATACAACATTAAACTTTAGAAAATAGAACAGGAAAAAAAAAACAATACATAGCATTGTCAGAAAGTATTTCAGATGTTATAATTACTTGACTGAAAAGCTAATAGCAATTAGATTTAACAGCCAATGGGAATTTGAATTAACATTTAATAATGAATTTCAATATCAATTTATGAAGCCCTTTGGTATATAAATATCTGTTTAGAATATGAAAAATAATTTTAAGGTACTATTTTTGTTAGGAATCCAGTAGACAATTTTCTCCTTCCTTATTATCTAGCTCTCCCTTTAAGTTTGCAGAAAACAACATTGTTATTTTTCCTGGTACATGGAAACAATAAATTGAATTTGTTCCTGACACTTAGCCTTCGTTTCTCAGTAGGTTCTTTTAAGTAATTTATCCTCCGGCCCTTTCATGTTACTGAACCTATTTTATTGTACGTTGTATAGTGTTGAGAGGCATAACAATGATATGAGTTGCGAAATATAATAATACATTGAGAGCAAAAAGAAAATAAAAGGACAGCCCCGTAGTGTAAAAGTTATTTTCTAGAAGTAGAATGACTAGGGAAAGAAAAAGTTGAAATCTGACAGGATTAGCTTTCTGTCTTGCTGGGTTTATGAGGCCTGTAAAGAATACTGATGAAAGGGAAAAACACATAGATGATAGAAAACAATATTATAAAATTTAACCACAGAATTCTTTACACAGAATTAAACATAAAATCCAGTCCTGGAACCAGTTAGTGGTTAGGAAGTGAAAAAAAAAACGAGGTGGTTTACCATTGGGGCTTCTTTGCTCTGGGCATAGACGGACCGTGGAGGTGGAGATCTGCGGCATAACTAGACAATGTGCATCAGTGAGGTGTGATGGCCTCTGACATCTGGGCCTTAGGCTGAATACAACTGGGGTTGGTATAGACACATGCTGCAAACAGAACCTACTGAGACTCTGACTCACCTGATAGGACTCAGATCAGGCATGTTATAACTACAGAAGAGCAAGAAACAGCTCAGGATCATTTCTGTAAGCCGTTCTAATCAGAGACCAGGACAAATTTGAAGCTGGACAGATCCTCACTCAGTACAAAATGGAGAGAAAGGAAGTTAACTTAATTCCAGGAAAATCTAGCTACTGGGTGATACCGAAATCATTATTACTTGAGGAAAATATACAACCATTAATTTATTAAACTAGATATTCCCTAATGACAATTAATAACAATTTATTCTTATATGGACAGAAAAGTGGAATCTTCTCCCCTCTTAAGGTAATCCCCCTCAGGAACAGTCATAGGGGAGGGGAATAATGGGAAAATGGGAGGGAGGGAAGGATGGGAGGGTACAAGGGATGGGATAACCATTGAGATGTAACAAGAATAATTTAATAAAAGAAATTTTTAAAAAAATGTCTCTGTGCAACAGATAGAGACCACTAAGAAAATCACAACCAATGCAGAGTTGTAGAGCCCAGTGTAAATGGATATATCCACAAAGCACCCCTGCTCTTAAAACTCAGGGAACATTGCCAAAGTGAAAGACAGGAAGATTGCAGGCAGCAGAGGAGGAGAAGTTTACTGTGAGATTGTCTGCTAATAATGTCAGAAGCTACATGCATAAAGCAACATGTCAAACTGAATGGCAAAGTGCCAACATGGCCCTTAAACTTACTCAAAGAACTATAGAGTAAAGGAAATTAAATCCAGCAACATGGGAGCTCTTGCAAGGGATCACATCAAAAGACCTTCTAGGTCTATGTGATCCTAATGGAATGCAGACATGCACTGGATTACAGTAGGATCTGCCTGGAATATAGACATACCCGTAGTACACACCCTTAATCCCAAACAATGAAGGTCAGGTTAGTTTATAGAAGGAAACATTGACGTTTGAAAGTGAAGTCTAATTGAGGGGCAGATAGGGATTAATCAGAGAAAGATTTGATAGAATGAATCAGAGATAAGCCAATCTCTCAGGAGAAAGGCACAGAGAAGAGAGGGTCCTTTACTTAAACTCAGAATAGAGAGACTAGAGTAGTGTGTAGTTGGAGTAATATTTGTGTCAGTTTTATAGAGACAGGCCACTGAGAAAATGAGCCAGAAAAGGAGAAGGATCCATAAGATTAGATTATATTTCCAGAGTTATTTTGAGATTAAGGAAAGCATTTCAGTCAGAAGCCAAGAGAGAAGCCAGATATAGTTTGGAGAGGACTTTGGGCCAGAACAGCTGAGTTGAATCAGCCAGCGAGAGTTCATAAAGATCTAGAAAGGGTGAGTTTATTCAGTAGTAAGTATCAGAGACGGAAACATTCTAGACCTAGGTTAGCAGATGGAAGATGAAGCTGAAGCCATCAACGTTTGCAGAAGATTACATTGTATTGAGGCTGGAAGCTTCAAGGCCTGGGCCAAGGAACAGTTAGAACACAGAAAGAAATGCTCTGGGCTCAGCCTAGGCCATGTATTTGTAATGCTTGTGTACTGCTTTCATCTCATTCCTTCATCTCATTCCTGTGTCCTATAGGCAACTGTGGAAAGTTGGGAGTAGAGATGTAGTTTTCCCCAGGAAAGAGCAAAATTTATTGTCCAGTGCCAAATGGTAAGATGGAAAAATACACATAAATGTAGTATTATATGTACTGAAAAAGTTATATTTAGAAATATATATGTACACGCCTTTATATATAGCAGCAATTAGTTTTGTAAAAAGAGACCATTGATTTGAAAAAGAGCGGGAAAGGGTATGTGGAAAGTTTGGATGGAGGAAAGGAAAGGGGAAAATATTGTACTTAAATTATAATCTCAACTCTAACCAAGCAAGTGAAGGACTTGTTTGAAAAAAAAACTTTAAATCTCTGAAGAAAGAGATTGAAAATGACATCAGAAGATGGAAGGATGTCCCTTGTTCGTGGATCGGGAGAATTAACATAGTAAAAATGGCCATCTTACCAGTAGCAATTTAAAGATTCAATGCAATCCCTATCAAAATACCTACACAATATTTTAAAGACATTGAAAGATCAATTCAGAACTTCATATGGAAAAACAAAAAATCAGAATAGCAAAAACAACCCTATACAATAAAAGATCCTCTGGAGGAATTTCCATTCCTGATCTCAAGCTGTACTATAGAGCAGCAGTAGTTAAAACGGCATAGTACTGGCACAGAAATAGGCTGGTGGATCAATGGAATCGAATTGAAAACCCAGAAATGAATCCAGACACATATGGTCACTTGATTTTTGACAAAGTAGCCAAATGTATTCAACGGAAAAAGGGTAGCATCTTCAACAAATGGTGCTTGTCTAACTGGAAGTCTACATGTAGAAAAATGCAATTGGACCCACATTTATCACCATGTACAAAACTCAAGTCCAAGTGGATTGAAGACCTCAACATAAAACCAGAGACACCAAATCAGTTAGAAGAAAAAGTGGGGAAGAACCTGGAACACATTGGTACAGGAGAAAACTTCCTGAACAAAACACCAGCAGCCCAGGCCTTAAGGTCAACAGTTAATAAATGGGACCTCATGAGGCTGAGAAGCTTCTGTAAGGCAGGTGACACTGTCAAGAGAACAAAGCAACAGCCTACAGACTGAGAAAAGATCTTCACCAACCCTTCATCTGACAAAGGTCTAATATCAAAAATATATAAAGAACCGATACGACTTTCTCACGTACTCTGGTGCCTCACATTTGACCATGTCCCCTGGAGGGGGAGACCTGGTGGCACTCAGAGGAAGGACAGCAAGTAGCCAAGAAGAGACTTGATACCCTATGAGAATATATAGGGGGACGTAATCCCCCTCAGGAACAGTCATAGGGGAGGGGAATAATGGGAAAATGGGGGGGGGAGGAATGGGAGGATACAAGGGATGGGATAAACATTGAGATGTAACAAGAATAAATTAATAAAAAAAATCCAAAAAAAAAAAGGAGGAAATCAAAGGGCAACTCAAACAATGAAGAAAATATTTGCCAATCATGTATTTGATACATTTGAATCTAGAGTATTGTATTTTTCTTTTGACAACTCAATAAAAAGGAAGTGCTAGAGAAAAAAAAAAAAAAAGAAATTAAGCACCACCAAACCAAATAATCCAATTGAGAAATGGGACTCAGAATTAAAGGTAGAATTCTCAACAGAGTAATATCAAATGGCTGAGAAACACTTACAGAAATGCTCAATGTCCTTAGTCATCAGAGAAATACAAATCAATACAACTCTGAGAGTCCATCTTACTCCCATCAGAATGGCCACGATCAAAAATTCAAGCGACACCACATGCTGGCGAGGATGTGGAGAGACAGGAACACTCCTTCATTGCTGGTGGGAATGCACACTAGTACAGCCACTTTGGAAATCTATCTGGTACTATCTCAGAAAACTGGGAATAGGGCTTCCTCAAGACCCAGCTATTCCACCTCTTGGAATATACCCAGAATATGCTCCAGCACACAACAAGAAAATTTGCTCAACCATGTTCATAGCAGTCTTATTCATAATAGCCACAACATGGAAATAGCATAAATGTCCCTCAGTAGAGGAATGGATAAAGAAACTGTGGTACATTTACACTATGGAATACTACTCAGCTATTAGAAACAAGGAATTCCGGAAATTTGTGGACAAATGGATTGAACTAGAAATGATCATAATGAGTGAGCTAACCCAGAAGCAGAGAAGCTCAAATAGTATATACTCACTTATATCTGCATACTAGGCCAAGGGGCATGTCTCATGAAAGTCTTCATTGACCAGGAAAGTGGGATAGTGGTGAGGATATTGTAAGGTGAGAGAAATATTGGAGGTAGGGAAATAGATGGATCCAGAGGGTCCTAGAAACCTACTTGAAGAACACTATGATGGGCAGATCTGGGCCCAGGGGTTCCGCTCGATCTATGGCACCAACCAAGGACAATATGTGCAGTCATCATCAAACCCCTATCCAGACCTAGCCAAAGGACAGAATATTCTCCACAGTCAAGTGGAGACTGGAAACTGACTTTCACATGAACTCTGGTGCCCCATATTTGGACATGTCCCCTTGATGGGGAGGCCAGATGGCACTTGGAGGAAGGATAGCAGACTACCAAGAAGAAACTTGATACCCTAGTATCACATTCCAGGGAGGAGGTCCCCATCAGTCACAGTCATAGGGAAGTGGAATGGGGTGAAAGCGGGAGGGAGGGAGGAATGGGAGGATGCACGGGATGGGATAGCAATTTAGATGTATATCAATGGTGTTATTTTTCAGTTAAAAATGGAGAAAAATAAATTATAATCTCAAAACTGAATTGTATTCTTCTATTCTCCAACAGTGATTCTGAATTTATTATATCACATATAATTCCAATCTAGAAATATACAGAAAGATGATTTATCTTAAATTTAAAATATGATTGAATAACTATGATAGGAATAAACTAATACGGTCATAGACACAAACATTTCATGTAATCATGGATCATGAAGAGACTAAAATTTGTTCAAGGATGCTATGTGTTTTGTCGTAAAATGTGTTCCTTTTTTGCAATTTGCATAGATCCTGTACTGTAACTTGTTTTTGCTTTTGTTTATTTTATATAAATTCAGAAAAGACTACAGGTTCTTAAAGTATTAAAAATGTTAAAGAATGTGTGGATATTTTCTTTGACTGAATGTATTTTACACACACCTAGGGAGACAAGAGATTGGAGGTTATCGATTAAAATGTGAGTTTGTATTTCAAACTGAACAGGGATGATGTTGTGGTTTTTACTGTCAGTCATCAATTTGATATAATATAGAACTGCTAGAGTGATGGACAAAGCTTTGGAGGATTATATTGATTCCACTAATGTAAATTTAAAGATGTGTCAAATGGTGCCATTCTCTGCTGGGACCCTGAACATTACACTTGGATTAAAGGAACTGAGCAATAGAGTACATACAAATTCTCTGATTCCTGATAGCACGCGTGCAATGTGTTTACCCAATTCTGGTTCCGGTTGCATTGACTTCTGCCATGTTGGACTCTCTCCTTAAATGTGATCTAGAATTAACTTATTCCTCAATCTGAATTTTCCCAAGTTTTTGTCAAAGAAAAGTAAAGTAAAGTAAAATAATCTGGACATGTATCTCAGTTGTTTAAGGTTACAGGGGGTTCCAAAAGAACCAGGTGACGTCTAATTGTGAAGAAAAGTACTTCAGATTTTGCATTGTTGCGTTCTGCCATTTTCATTGAGATGCATAACTTACGTTATTTTTGAGATTGTAATGTATAATTTTATTAGATTGCCCTTTTCCATTTCCTTCCTCCTAATCTTTCCATAACCCACTTCTGCCCTTTCTTCAAATGCATGAACTCTTCATAATAAATGTGTTTATGTTCGAAAGCCAATATGCATTTCTCACTTTTTGTTATAATTCTAACAGCTTATTATTTGCTGTTTATTTTCTACTATGGAAATTACATAAAAGCAAAACTAAATTGATTTTATTGCTTGAGTTCATAATGCATGAGAAAAAAAGCAGAGAGAATGCCAAATATCATCCATATATTTGGACCAGAAACTACTAATGAACTCACAGCACAGCGGTGATTCAAGGTGTTTTAATAAGAAACCTAAGTATTGAAGTGAGGTGCACAGTTTCCAGTCAGCAGAAGTTTAAGATGATGATATGATAGCAATCATTGAAGATGCTCCTCTAACAACCTAATGATAATATGTCAAGGAAATAAACAAAACCTTTAAAAGATAATTAGGCATTTGAAGCTATTAGGAAAAGCAAAAAATATCTGTAATTGAGTACTTTAAAGATGATTAAGAATTAAAGAAAAAATGCTTTGAACCACTACCCTACACAGGGACAAATTGTTTCTAATTTGGCCAGCAATCTAGGATAAAAGCAGAGTTTATGTAACAAACCATAATTACAAGCTCAGTGGTAGAGCCATGAAAGAGCTCCAAAGTAATTCCCAAAGCCACAGTAACACTAAAATTGATCATGGCCACTGTTTGATGGGCTTCTGCTGTGATCCACTAGGCTTTCTGATTCCCAGCAAAATCATGACATTTAAGAAGTATGCTACCGCAACTAGAATAAGTCAACAGGAAGGGCCTTATTTCCCTCTGCTATGTTGTTACCAATGTTTCAAAAGTTGAATAGTTTTGGGTACAAAGTTACATTCATCCACCATACTGATCTAATTTCCTATAAGTTAACGACTACTTCTTCATGATCTCAATGACTTCTTATAGGAATAACCGATAAAGAATACTTTACGAAAGTTCACTGACTCCTAACACACAGGTGTTTAAACTATAGAAATAGACATCTTAAAATTTGCAGGCATATGAATGTCAATTATAATGGTGTCTGCTTTAACTAATTACTTTTTGTTGGAACAAGGTTATAACAATTATAACCCATGATCTGAAACTGCAATTTCTTTTGAAAATCTAAGATCTGTGTATATCTGTACATGTTTGTATGTATGTGTATATATAACAGTTATATATCATGTATGTGTATCTATGCTTTATATGTGCTATGCAGGCATATATATATTATACTAGATTTACACATATTTGTTTTCTATGTATTTGTATATAATGGGTTTTGATGTGCTGTTTTGGTTTTTATTTCTATTTTACTTTCTTTGAGACATAATCTAACTTTTTAGCTCAGACAGGTCTACAGCTCACTGTTTAGCTCAGGCTACCCTCAGAAACATGACAATATTCTGGCCTACACTTCTGAACGCTGAAATGAAAGACATGAGCCATTCATAACTGTACTTTTGAACCAAATAATCAACTCTTTATACAGTCTCACACAGCTTTCCATAAACCTGTATCAGCTTACATGACCACAAAAGATGTCCTTTTCTCAGTATCCTGGCCTGCACTCTTTATGTCTTGTCTTTATAATACTTATCATAACTGGTGTGTGTTGGAAGATTTTGCTTTGATGATTTTTTAGTCATGGTGAACATCTTTTTATTTATATGTCTTTAAGAGGCTCTATTCAAACTATATACATAAGTTTTTATTTTTTCTTTTTCCTTTTATTCAAAATAAATTTTTCTAATACAGTGTGTCCTGATTACTGTCTTCTCTCTCCCTAACCCTCTCTGTTCCTTTCTGCCTTCCATGCTCTGGCTATTACACTCTTTCGGCTTAATCTGCTACAGGGTTCCCTGAGTCCTGACTAGGAGGCATTTGATGGGAAACCCCATTTAGTGCTGAGTGTTTCAAAGTCTCTCACTCCCTGTATAATGGCTGTGGGTCTCTGTATTTGTTTACATGTGCTGCAGAAGGGAGCTTCCCTGACAATGGCTGAGGAAGGCACTGTTCTATGAGTACAGCCGGATGTCCTGGGAATCAATTTATTGTGTTCGTTTGTTGTTTGTCTTGTCTGTTTGCTTGTTTTAGAAAAGTAGTATTTGGTTTTACTCTAGGACCCTAGGCTATATATCCTTAGCAGTACATATTAAAATGAAGATAAAACCAAGAGGTGGAAACTACGACTACTCACACACAGTATCACAGGAAAATGAACCTAAGTAATGTCATATTCAGATCACCATTTCTTTCCTATTATTCTACAAATTGCATAATGTACTGAGGCCCTTAAACTGGCCAATGTCAACCAAACATAATACTCATTTTCATAAGAACATATGTACATTTAAAAAACATACACATATCCAACACTTTTACTTCAAATGGGCCATATGTCTATATTATTCCATAATTAATGTTAATTATACTTATGTATATAATTATGTTTATATGCCATGAAAGGTCAAATAAGAGTAGTAATTAATAACCAAATTTCTGGTCATTTTAAAAACATTAAGCTGATCAAACGTGAATTAAAAAGTCATTAGAATCGTCAAGGTTTTTCGTTTGATGACATGTGAACACCTCTAAATATTCTAATAAATTTCCTGTTTGAAATTGTATTTCCTAAAGGCTTAGTAAATGAATGTATTCTGCTTGTTATATCTATGTAAGTTATGGGGGATAGTTATTGTTTTTGTTAGGGTTTTATTGCTGTGAAGTAACATCATGACCCCAGGAACTCTTATAAAGGGAAACATTTAATTGGGGATAGTTTACACTTTTAGAGATTTAGTCCATTATATAGGCACGACAGGAAGCATGGCACATGCAGGCAGACATGGTCTGGAGCAGAGAGTACTACACCCTGAATGGCAGGCAGCAGGAAGTAAATGTGACACTAGACCTGGCTTGAGCATTTGAGACCAGGAAGCCTTCTGCCTAGTGATTTACTTCCTTTAACAAAGCCAAACCGACTAACAGTGCCACTCCTTATGAGCCTATTGGGCTTTAATAAAAATAATTTATTCAGATTACACCCCCCAATTGTTATCCCCTCACTTGTGTTTTCTATTCCTACCCTCCATCCCTCTTTCACCCTATTCCCCTCCCTTAGACCTCTGAGAGAAGGGGACCCCTTCCTCTGCCATGTGAACACAGACTATCAGGTCACATCCAGATAGCCTGCTTCACCTTCCTCTGTGTGCCCCTGACCTCCTCACCAAGGGGAAGTGGTCTAATTTTGGGCACCAGAGTTCATATCAGAGGCAGTCCCTTCCACACAACCACATAGAATTTGCTGTCCATTGGCTAAATAAGAACAGTAAGTAGTTGTAGGTTTACTGCATGCACTGTCCTTGATTGGTACATCAGTTTGTTCAGGCTCCCTTGTGTCCAGATCTGCAAGCCTTGATGGTCTACTTGTCAGACTCCTGAATACTCTGGATCCTTCCATCCCCCCATTCTTCCATACTATTCTCATCTGGAGTCCAGCAGTAAGTCCCAGCATCTGTCCTGATGCCCCCACTGGTTAGAGTCTCTCAGAAAAAATATATGTTGGATTAATATCCACTTATATGTGAGTATATACCATGCAGGTCTTTCTGGGTCTGGGGTGACCTCACTCAGCATGACCTTTTCTAGGACCGTACATTTGCCTACAACTTTCAAGATGACCTTGTTTTTAACAAGAAATAGTATTGCATTGTGGAAATGTACCACAGTTTATTTATCCATTCTTCAGTTGAGGGAGACCTAGTTTGTTTCCAGATTCTAGCTATGCTGCCATTTTGATTCAAACCACCAGTTACATTTTTTAAAGTGAAAGCTCATACTATAACTTCACAAACTTTATATAAAATTATCTATAGGAAAGAGAACTCAACTCCTTTTATGTTTTTATGTTAACATGAACTCAAATCTAACTAGCATCACATTTTAAATGTTATCATTTCATTACAATGAGTACTGTAATTAAAAATTAACTTACACAGTCCTCCCTATTAGGTGGGATTTTATGAATGTCCTAGTCTATATTCTGGGGTAGTTCAGGTACAATTGATAGTCACTGATTAATTATTAACTGATTGGTTTTGATGGTTATTCAATTGTCCAAATTGCTGCTCTATATATGCATATCTATATCTTATGGCATTTTATATACGAGAGTAAATGTGTATAATACTTGTTTATAACATGCCCAAGTTAAACTTATTAAAGTCATAAATAAAATCAGAATATTAAAATTAAGTCAATGTTAAGATTAAACATGAATACTACTTGTAACATATGTTTTATACTTAATTTGGCAAATTATAAGGACACAATGTCATAATCATATTGGTAACTGTTGCTGAAGTGCCATAAGCTACAAATATATCTTTATACACATTCATAGTCTTATCACTTTCACTACCACTTTAATGAAGATTGTAGTCTATCATCCTAAACCAAGAATTTTGTATTGTTTTCAAGACTTTCAATATGTTTTCTGTGAGATGAAATATGCACATAGATAACAGAAAGTAACATTGCT
The DNA here is from genome assembly GCF_903995435.1 of Acomys russatus. Taxonomy (NCBI): domain Eukaryota; kingdom Metazoa; phylum Chordata; class Mammalia; order Rodentia; family Muridae; genus Acomys; species Acomys russatus. The sequence continues at coordinate 15,961,883 of NC_067145.1, read as the reverse complement.
GAGAATATCAGCTGATGGGTAGAAATACTGAAAATAAGCTGTAAGGGAAAATACGGAAAGCTAAAGTTGAAAAATAGTTAATTTTTGAATATGTGCTAGATACTGGTTGAACAGGCTTATTGTGTAAATAAGATTCCATACAAAAGGAAAATGACTGGTTTATATGTATAGTGCTTCAATATAAAAGACAAACTGATAATATAGTTATTTCTGACACCTCAACAGAACTCAAGAAATTAAACACCACCAAACCGAATAACCCAATTGAGAAATGGGGCTTGGAACTAAACAGAGAATTCTCAACAGAGGAGTATCAAATGGCTGAGAAACACTTAAAGAAATGCTCAACCTCCTTAGTCATCAGGGAAATGCAAATCAAAACAACTCTGAGATTCCATCTTACACCCATCAGAATGGCTAAGATCAAAAATTCAAGCGACACCACATGCTGGCGAGGATGTGGGGAGAGAGGAACACTCCTTCATTGCTGGTGGGAATGCAAACTAGTACAGCCACTTTGGAAATCTATCTGGTGCTATCTCAGAAAAATGGGAATAGGGCTTCCTCAAGACCCAGCTATTCCACTCCTTGGAATATACCCAGAAGATGCTCCAGCACACAACAAGAAAATTTGCTCAACCATGTTCATAGCAGCCTTATTCATAATAGCCAGAACATGGAAACAGCCTAAGTGTCCCTCAGTAGAAGAGTGGATAAAGAAACTGTGGTACATATACACTATGGACTACTACTCAGCTATTAAAAACAAGGAATTCCCGAAATTTGTGGATAAATGGATTGAGCTAGAAATGATCATAATGAGTGAGTTAACCCAGAAGCAGAAAGAATCAAATGGTATATACTCACTTATATCTGCATACTAGCCCAAGGGGCATGTCCCACGAAAGCCTTCACTTACCAGGAAACTGGGACAGAGGGGAAGGCATCCTATTGGGACTCTAAATGAGAGACGCATGGGAGAACAGCAAAATAAAAGGATCCAGAGGGTCCTAGAAATCTACAAGTAGAACAATATGATAGGCAGATTTGGGCCCAGGGGTCCCGCTCAAACTAAGGCACCAGCCAAGGACAATACAGGAGGTAAACTTTAAACCCCTTCCCAGATCTAGCCAATGGTCAGAATATTCTCCACAGTTGAGTGGAGAGTGTGATAGGACTTTCTCACGTGTTCTGGTGCCTCACATTTGACCATGTCCCCTGGAGGGGGAGACCTGGTGGCACTCAGAGGAAGGACAGCAAGTAGCCAAGAAGAGACTTGATACCCTATGAGAATATATAGGGGGACGTAATCCCCCTCAGGAACAGTCATAGGGGAGGGGAATAATGGGAAAATGGGGGGGGGGGAGGAATGGGAGGATACAAGGGATGGGATAAACATTGAGATGTAACAAGAATAAATTAATAAAAAAAAAAAAAAACAGTAAGCATAGTAGAAAAAGAAAAATAGACGATCAAATTACCAAACTGTGTTGTTGGGAAGTCCCATAAGTAATAACACAACATTTTTTTTCTTCTTTTTTTTTTTTGTCTTTTTCTTTTATTAATTTATTCTTGTTACATCTCAATGGTTATCCCATCCCTTGTATCCTCCCATTCTTCCCTCCCTCCCATTTTCCCCTTATTCCCCTCCCATATGACGGTTCCTGAGGGGGAATTCCTCCCTCTGTATATGCTCATAGGGTATCAATTCTCTTATTGGTAATCTGCTATCCTTCCTCTGAGTGCCACCAGTTCTCCCCCTCCAGGGGATATGGTCAAATATGAGGCACCAGAGTACATGAGAAAGTCATATCCCACTCTCCACTTAACTGTGGAGAATGTTCTGACCATTGGCTAGATCTGAGTAGGGGTTTAAAGTTTACTGCCTGTATTGTCCTTGGCTGGTGCCTTAGTTTGAGCAGGACCCCTGGGCCCAAATCTGCCTTTCATAATGTTCTACTTGTAGGTTTCTAGGACCCTCTGGATCCTTCTACTTTGCTATTCTCTCATGCTTCTCTCATCTAGAGTTCCACTAGGATGTCCTCCCCTCTGTCCCAGTTTCCTGGTAAGTGAAGGCTTTCGTGGGACATACACCTTGGGCTAGTATGCAGATATAAGTAAGTATATACCATTTGAGTCTTTCTAATTCTGGATTAACTCACTCATTATGATCATTTCTAGCTTAATCCATTCATCCACAAATTTCAGGAATTCATTGTTTTTAATAGCTGAGTAGTAGTCCATAGTGTATATGTACCACAGTTTCCTTAAACATTCTTCTAGTGAGGGACACTTAGGCTGTTTCCGTGTTCTGGCTATTATGAATAAAGCTGCTATAAACATAGTTGAGCAAGTTTTCTCGTTGTGTGCTCGAGCATCTTCTGGGTATACTCCAATGAGTGGAATAGCTGGGTCTTGAGGAAGCCCTATTCCCAGATTTCTGAGATAACACCAGATAGATTCCCAAAGTGGCTGTACTAGTTTGCATTCCCACCAGAAATGAAGGAGTGTTTTTCTCTCCCCACATCCTTGCCAGCATGTGGTGTTGCTTGAATTTTTGATATTAGCCATTCTGATGGGTGTAATATGGAATCTCAGAGTGGTTTTGATTTGCATTTCCCTGATAACTAAGGAGGTTGAGCATTTCTTTAAGTGTTTCTCAGTCATTTGATATTCCTCTTTTGAGAATTCTTTGTTTAGTTCCAAGCCCCATTTCTCAATTGGGTTATTTGGTTTGGAAGTGTTTAATTTTGGAGTTCTTTATATATTTTGGATATTAGACCTTTGTCAGATGTAGGGTTGGTGAAGATCTTTTCCCAGTCTGTAGGCAATCGCTTTGTTCCCTTGACAGTGTCTCCTGGCTTACAGAAGCATCTAAGCCTCATGAGGTCCCATTTATTAATTGTTGACATTAAGGCCTGGGCTGTTGGTGTTGTGTTCAGGAACTTGTCTCCTGTGCCAATATGTTCCAGGCACTTCTCCACTTGTTATTTGAACTGACTTAGTGTCTCTGGTTTTATGTTGAGGTTTTTAATCCACTTGAATTTGAGTTTTGTGCAAGGTGACAAATATGGGTCCAGTTGCATTTTTTTACACATAGACTTTCAGTTAGACAAGCACCATTTGTTGGAGATGCTATCCTTTTTCCATTGAATGGATTAGGCTTCTTTGTCAAAAATCAAGTGACCATATGTGTGTGGATTCATATCTGGGTCTTCAATTCTATTCCACTGAACAACCAGCCTGTTGCTGTGCCAGTACCATGCTGTTTTAATTACTATTGCTTTATAATACAGTTTGAGATCAGGTATGGAGATTCTTCTGGAGCACCTTTTATTGTACAAGATTGTTTTAGCTACTCTGGGTTTCTTGTTTTTCCATATGATGTTCTGAATTGAACTTTCAATATCTTTAAAAAATTGTGTAGGTATTTTGATAGGGATTGCATTGAATCTGTAGATTGCTTTTGGTAGGATGGCCATTTTTACTATGTTAATTCTCCTGATTCATGAGCAAGGAAGATTATTCCATCTTCTCATGTCATCTTCAATCTCTTTTTTCAGAGTTTTGAAATTTTTTCAAACAAGTCATTCACTTGCTTAGCTAGAGTAACTCATAGATATTTTATATTGCTTGTGGCTAATGTGAAGGGTGTGGCCTTCATAATTTCCTCCTCTGCAAGCTTGTCATTTGTGTATAGGAAAGCTACAGACTTTTTTGAGTTAATTTTGTATCCAGCCAATTTGCTGAAGGTGTTTATCAACTGTAGGAGTTCTCTGGTGGAATTTTGAGGGTCCCTTTTGTACACTATCATATCATTTGCAAATAGGGATAATTTGACTTCCTCATTTCCCATTTGGATACCCTTGATCTCCTTTTGTTGTCTTATTGCTCTGGCTAGAACTTCGAGTACTATATTGAAGAGGTATGTAGAGAGTGGGCAGCCTTGCCTTGTTCCCGATTTTAGAGGAATTACCTTCAGTATCTCACCATTTACTTTGATTTTGGCTATTGGCTTGTTGTATATAGCCTTTATTATGTTGAGGAAAGGGCCTTGTATCCCCGATCTCTCTAAAACTTTAAACATGAATGGGTGTTGGATTTTATCAAATGCTTTCTCTGCATCTAAAGAGATGATCATGTGGTTTTTATTTTCAGTTTGTTTATATGGTGGATTACATTGATGGATTTCCGTATATTAAACCATCCCTGCATGCCTGGAATGAAGCCTACTTGGTCATGATGAATGATATCGTTGATGTATTCTTGTATTTGTTTTGCAAGTATTTTATTTAGTATTTTTGCATTGATGTTCATAAGAGAAATTGGTCTGAAATTCTCTTTCTTTGTTGAGTCTTTGTGAGGTTTAGGTATCAATGTGACTATGGCCTCATAGAATGAATTTGGTAATCTTCCATCCATTTCTATCTTTTGGAGTAGTTTGAATAGTATCAGTATTAGCTCACCCTTGAAGGTCTGGTAGAATTCTGCACTGAAACCATCTGGCCCTGGGCTTTTTTTTTTTGGTTGGGAGACTATCAATGACTGCTTCTATTTCTGTATGGGAAGTAGGACTATTTAGCTTGTTTATGTGTTCTTCACTCAACTTTGGCAAGTGAAATTGTTCAAGAAAATCGTCCATTTCCCTTAGATTTTCAAATTTTGTGGCGTATATGCCTTCAAAGTAGGATCTTATGATTCTTTGTATTTCTTCAGTGTCTGTTGTTATGTCTCCCTTTTCATTTCTGATTTTGTTTATTTCGATACCGTCTTTCTGCCTTTTTGTTAGTTTGGCTAACGGTCTATCTATCTTGTTGATTTTCTCAAAGAACCAGCTCTTGGTTTTGTTGATTCTTTGGACTGTTTTCTTAGTTTCTAATTTGTTAATTTCAGCCCTGAGTTTGATTATTTCCAGACATCTACTCCTTTTGGGTGTTTTTGCTTCTTTTTTTTTTCTAGGGCTTCCAGTTGTGTTGTTAAGATGCTTATGTGCGATGTTTCCAATTTCTTTTTAAAGGCACTTAGTGCTATGAATTTTTCTCTTAGCACTGCTTTCAATGTATCCCACATATTTGGGTATGTTGTTCCTTCATTTTCATTCAATTTCAGAAACTCCTAGATTTCTTTCTGTATTTCTTCCCTGACCCAGGTGTCATTTAGCATAGAGTTGTTTAGTTTCCACGTACATGTAGGCTTTTTGTTATTTCTGTTGTTGTTGAACTGAAGCCTAAGAGCATGGTGATCTGATAGGATACAAGGAATTATTTCCATCCTCTTGTATCCCTTGAGGCTTGCTTTGTGACCTACAATGTGATCAATTTTGGAGAAGGTTCCATGGAGTGCAAAGAAGAAGGTATATTCTTTCTTGTTTGGGTGAAAGGTTCTATAGACATCTGTTAGATCCATTTGACCCATGGCATTGGTTAATGATGTTATTTCTTGCCTTAATTTCTGTTTCAATGACTTATCCTTCAGTGAGAGTGGGGTGTTGAAGTCTCCCACTATTATTGCTTGGGGATCGATGTGTGATTCAAGCTTTTTTAGCAGATCTTTACAAATGTGGGTGCCCTTGTATTGGGAACATAGATGTTCAGAATTGTGATGTCATCTTGGTTGACTTTACCTTTGATGAGTATGAAGTGTCCTTCCTCATCTCTTTTGATTAATTTTGGTTGAAAGTCTATTTTTTTCGATATTAGAATGGCCACACCTGCTTGCTTCTTGTGACCATTTGCTTGGAATATTTTTTCCAACCTTTTACCCTGAGGTAACGCCTATTGTTATGGGTGAGAAGTGTTTCTTGAATGCAGAAGAATGTTGGATCTTGTTTATGTACCCATTCAGTTAGTCTGTGTCTTTTTATTGGAGAATTGAGACCAATGATGTTGAGAGATATTAATGACCAGTGACTGTTAAGAGTCTCAATTTTGATGTTGTTCCCAGTCGAGCGTTTGTTTAATTGTGTTCTTGCCATGGGATAGTTATCTATTTCCTGAGTAGTTTTGGTTGTAGTTTGACCCTTTGGGATGGAGTTTTCCTTCTAGTACCTTCCGTAAAGCTCTATTTGTGGATAGGTACTGTTAGAATTTGTTTTTGTCATGGAATATTTTGTTTTCTCCATCAATGGTTATTGATAGTTTTGCTGGGTAAAGTAGTCTGGCCTGGCCTCTGTGGTCTCTTAGGGTTTGTAGGATCTCTGTCCAGGCCCTTCTGGCTTTTATGGTCTCTGCTGAGAAGTCAGGTGTAATTCTGATAGGTTTGCCATTAAATGTTATTTGGTCCTTTTCCCTTGCAGCTTTTAATATTTTTTCTTTGTTCTGTATGTTTGGTGTTTTGATTATTATGTGACGGGCTGTTTTTCTTTTCTGGTCAATTCTATTTGGTGTTCTGTAGGCCTCTTGTATGTTTATAGGCATCTCTTTCTTTAGATTGGGGAAATTTTCTTCTATGATTTTGTTGAGAATAGTTTCTGGGCCATGGAGTCTGATATCTTCTCTTTCTTCAAAGCCTATTATCCTCAGAATTCTTCTTTTCATGGTGTCCTTAATTTCTTGGATGTTTTGTGTGAGGAGTTTTCCAGATTTAGCATTTTCTTTAAGGATTGCTTCAAGATCTGTGATTGTATCTTCTAGACCTGAGATTCGTTCTTCCATCTCTTGGATTCTGTTAGAAAACCTTACCTCTGTAATGCTCACCTTCTTCTCTGAGGTCTCACATTCTTGTTTTTCTTCTGTCTGAGTGTTTATCATTGAATCCATTTTCATATTCAGATCTTGAACTGATTTTTTGATTCCTTTCATCTGATTGTTTGTATATTCCTGAGTTTCTTCCATTGCCTCTTTATAGGGCTTCAGAGCTTGAATCGTTTTATTGATTTCTTTCTTCTGGTTGTTTGCATTTTCCTGCAATTTTTGCAGTTCCACTCTATGTGCTTCTTTTATGTCTCTCACATGTTTGGCTGCATCTTCCTGCATTTGATTATGAATTTTATTTGTTTCCTCCATTATCATCCTCATTGCTAAGGATTTGAAGTCATTTTCTTGTGTTTCTGTTGTATTTGAGGTCTCTGGGTTGTTTTCTTTGGGATAGCTGGAAACTGGAGACACCATGTTGTTTTGGGGTTTTTTTGTGTATGCTTTTACGCTGTCCTTTAGACATCTTGCCATCTCTGTTTTTGTTGGGTAGCTTCCTGAGTTGGGTGGAGGGAGTCTGATGATAGATTCATTTGTTTTCTCATAATTTCCGTATGCTGGAAGCTCTGATGCTTCACTGGTGTGTATAGCAGGCGGCTAGCCCTGTCGTTTTGGACTCTCACAGCCAGTGATCCTCAGCTCCCCTGTGCTGTGGGTCTAGCAATCGTTCTGGTTCTCTGAATGAGCATTGGGTCAGGCCAACGTATCCACAGCCTTCTGGGTCCCCTGCCAAGTCCAGCCAGGGACACTGGACCCGAACCATGCACCGAGCTCAGCTAGATTCTCAGGGCCCAAACCGTCGGCTGAGCTCAGCTAGGGATTTTGGGCCCAAAATGCACACAGGGTCCACCCAGAATTTTTGGGCTGAGACTGCGCACCAAGCTCATCTAGGGGCTCTTGGCCCAAAGTGCATGCTGTGGTCAGTTATTGACTCAGGGCCTGAACTGTCCGCCAAGCTCAGCCTGGATTTCTGGATTCAAATTGCACACTGTGTCCAACCAGAGTCTTAGAGCTGGGACTTTGCCAAATCTCAGCTAGAGTCTCTGGGCCCAATCTGTCTGCCAAGCACAGTTAGGGACTCTGGCCCCAAACTGCACGCCAAGCTCCACAGAGTTTCAGGGGCAGAATTGTGCACTGTGCTCAGCCAGGGACTCTGGACCCACTTTTCGCGTTGAGTTCAGCCCGGGACTCCGGGCCTAAACTGCGTGGATAGTCCAGCCAGAGTCTTAGGGCCACCGAGCCTGTGCGCACAGCTCAGCTAGAGTCTCTGGGACCAATTGCCCAGCAAGTCCAGCTAGGGACTCTGGGCTGAATCTGCGTACTGACCTCAGCCTGCGTCAGTGCCCCAGAACTGTCCCTGAGCTGAGCTAGTGTCTTGGGAAGAACTGCTCCCTGAGCTGAGCTAGCACCTCCGGTGGAACTGAGCACTCTGCCCAGCCTGCGTCACAGCAGGGGAGCTGTGGCTGAGCTGAGCTAGTGCCTCGGGCAGAATTGCTGCCTGAGCTGAGCCAGCGTCTCCAGGGCACTACGCACTGAGCTGAACCCGGGACTCTGGGGCTGAACTGTCCGCCGGGTCCAGTTTGTGTCTCAAGGCACCACACAACCCAATTCCTGCCCAGAGTCCCCTCTCCCGCAGCAACTCCCACTGGCCACCACACCAATTGCCTCCACCGGGAGGCTCTGAGCTGCAAACCTCAGCCACCACCGCTGCTGCTGCTGGTGCCGCTGCTGCTGCTGCTGCCTCTGCTGCTGCTGCCTCTGCCACTGCTGCTCTGATCTGAGAAAATCCACTCTCCTCCCGTGTGCAGGGGCACGCAGTTCCTCCCCACCCTGGTCCCTCTGAACCATGTGGAGCACTCCCGCTGCCATGGTGTGGGGACCTTGGTGTTCCTGGCTCAGAAATCTGTGCAATTCCCTGAATTGTTCACTGCAGCTTCCAAACATGGTCCACACTGTTCGCTGCCATCTTGGATCTTCTCCTCATAACACAACATTTATTCCTGCAGCAGCTCTCAATTATTTCTGGTTTCTGTTGTTTATTTATATGATTATTTCTACACAGATGGACATTTGACAACTATTTTTAAATTGTCATTTTGACAAAAATTATATAAGTTAATTTATAAAGATTATATAAAATATTATATTTATACAAATTAATTCAGTATTTCAAATAGGTGAAAATGCTTTTCAAAAAGTTTAGAAAGAAAAATGAAAAATAAATAAAGAAAACCTAATCCAGTTAAGCATGTAATTTAGTTAATGTAGCCTTTGAGAACCTGACTGCCTGTATTTAAACTTGGTGTTTCCTTCCTATATTGTGATAAGAGATTGCAATGTAGCATTAATTATAGTAAAGTTAAATGTAGATACATAATTCAGAAAGTACTTAATAAATTCATTAACAGATCATAATTAACAGATAAAAGTTGTTGAATTACCCTCTTAGCTACAGAATGAACACAAACATATTATTGTATCTGATATTACTGATACCACTTAAATATCAATGTATCAGATGAAAGCTGAATCTGCAAACCAAGCCATGTTATGATGAAATATTCTGTTTATAAGTAAGTGTTTCTTACAAACAAAATTATGATGTTATAAAAAAAAAAACAGGAATATTGCTGTTTGTATTTATCTCCTCTTTATTAAGAAATAAGTTTTGAACATGTGTTCAAAATTATTAATTATATCATTGTTTTTCCCGTTATTTTTTGTTTGCTTTTCTGTTGGCTGTTTTACCCATTTTTGTTCTAACTTACCTGTGTAGTAGTGATCAAGATATATTGGCCTAGAAAATGCTTGAATAACCTGTTCTCATGAAAATCCCCTTGTTATCCTTTAAATGATAATCTGACTACTTCTAAGTGGTTTGTTTAGAAAGAAGATGTACTAAAAATAATATAGCAAACATCCTCCTTCTGGTTCTTTTTTATTTTTATTTTTTTTTTTTTTTTTTTTTTTTTTGGTTTTTCGAGACAGGGTCTCTCTGTGTAGCCTTGGCCATCCTGGACTCACTTTGTAGACCAGGCTGGCCTCGAACTCACAGCGATCCGCCTGCCTCTGCCTCCCGAGTGCTGGGATTAAAGGCGTGCGCCACTACGCCCGGCTCTTTTTTAACTAGCTATCAGTTTTTATTTTATTTTTAAATTTATGAACTATTAGTTCTCTCAATCATCTCATAAAGAGCTTTCTTAATGTCAAAAAAGTGGATTTTTCAGTTTCCACAACAGTGCATATGTGTACAATATATGGGTACAGTCATACATACACACTTCCTTCTAGATCTTTTTATTTTTATTATTTAAAATAATTTTAAAATTTAAATATATTTTAATATATTCTTACTTTCTTCATACCCTCATCTTCCCTACCCATCTAACTTTAAGTTATTTCTCTAAAAGCAAGCCTAAAGCCTAATACACCAAATGCCTGCAAAACTATAAAACAAAATATATCACCTAAATAGAAAAGACAAACAAAACAAAACTGCATCAAAATAAAGCACACACAACAATACCACCAGCCATGGAACCCATTATTTGTTTGTCAACTATTCCTGAACACCGGTGATCTTTTCTGGAATGTTGGATAAATACAATGTCAATCCATTGGATAACACTGCTTTTTCCTCTCCTAGCAAATACAAATAACAATTACATAGTTAACCTTTACTGTAATGGCTAGGTTTGCATTCATCCATTTTAAAAATAAAATACAGTAAGATAAAAAGTCAAAAACTATGATATTGCATTCAAATAAGAAAGACCAACAGCATGAAAAGAACACAAGAGGAAGCAAAATGTCAGAGAACAAATTGTTTGCACACCCAGGAACCCTATAAAAACTCTAAAATGGAAGGCAGAGTATATAAGCAGAGGACCCTGTGTAGGTCAGTGCAGGCCCTGTGCATGCTGCTTCAGTCTCTGTGAGTTCATACGAGCTTTGACAATGTTGATTTAGTGGGCCTTGTTTTCTTATATCCACCATCATCTATGCCTGTTACATTCTGTCTTCTTTTACTGTATTTCCTTGAGCTCTGAAGGGAAGGATTGAGCAAAGACTTTTCAGTGAACACTCTCCTATAAGGTATCATGTGATCTAGCGCTTACATGGATTGAATTCTTTAATCTATTAAAAATATAAAAACAAAAAAATCATGATACATAATCTCTATTCATAACTTACATTCATTTTCTCACCCATTTGGACAATATAACTGGTTAATAATAAGTTGAGTACATATAAAATAACTTTTGGTTATTCTAGGCATAATTATAAATGCAAAAAAATTTTGATTTAATATATTTGATATAAATTAAGCAGCTACTTTGCTTTAAAACTTTGTGACCAACATCAATACAATTACAATTTACAGAATTTTTATATGTGCTAACCTTATCACTAAGGAGTCCACATTGGTGATTGGGATCAGATATGAGCAGTCTGGAGGTGGAAGGGGAGAGGGCTAGGAGAGAGAAGAGAAGCCAGTATGGCAAGTTCATTTCTGAGACAAGCTGGGGACCTACAGCAGGCAGGCTCCTGTGAGGATATAGAGGCGAGTCTAGCAGAGATTCCTAGCAGCTGGGGACATGACCTGTAAGTGGCTACCTCCTAGTCAGGTAGGAGGGAAGAAGATATCAAACCACCCACAAAACCTTAAATCCAAATATTGCCCTGTCTACTAGGTGTTCAGGGGGAAAGATGGAGCAGAGTTTGAGGGAACAGCCAACAAAAGACTGGCCCAACCTGAGACCCACTCCATGGGAGAGAGCCAACCCCTGACACTAATAATGATACTCTGCTATGCTTGCACACAGAGCCTAGGATAGCTGTCCTCTGAGAGGCTCCACTCAGCAGATGCAGAGACCCACAGACAAAGATTAGGCAGAGCTCAAGGACTCAAGTGGAAGAGTGGGGGGGGGGGGGTGGCAAGGATAGAGTTACCCGGGGGGGGGGGGAAGGTGGCGAGGATAGAGGGATAGAGTTACCCGGAGGGACAATAACTCTAGTAGAAGACCAACAGAATCTACTAACCTGGGCTCATGGGGACTTACGGAGACTGAAGAACCAAGCAGTGGGCATGCATGTACTGGACCTAGGTACCCTACACACATGTAGCTTGGTCTTCATGAGGATTCCCCTAGCATGTGGATCCAGGCTGTCAATGTTATGGACTCTGTTGCCTGCTTTGAATCACTTGCCCCTAGCTTGGCTTCCTTGTCTGGCCTCAATGGAAGGGGATGTGTTTAGTACTGATGCAGCTTGATGTTCTAGGGTAGGTTTGTATGTGTGTTGAGGTGGGTGTTCCCTTTTCCAAGAGGAAGGGGAGGGGGAAAAGGGAGTAAATGGTGATACGTAAGAGGAGAAGAGGAGGGAGGGGGCTGTGATTGGGATGTAAAGTAAATAAATAAGTAAATTTTGAGGTAATGAAACATTTTTAAAAATATATATAAAAAGAAAGGCATTTTATTTTTAGGTGTATTTTAAAATGAAAAGTTTAGGAACTGTTAGTAAAATATTCATTGCTGTGATACAAGGATGACAGTGAAGCACTTCACTGTTTCTACAAATTAGTAAAAAACATACTGCTACATTTTCTGCACACACCAGAATGTAAAGTAATAGATGAAACGTATGGCAACTATCTGAATATAATTTTACAAGTGCAGATATATTTTCAGTTAGGTTTGATCTCTAATTAAAAGTAAATTCATTGAGAAACATAGAATTTAAGGAACTCAAATCTATTAAAATACCAACAAGAGTGTTTCTGTTGGAAGAAAAGAATGAACATGTGTTTGTAGATGCCAGTTAAAAAACAGGAGTAAGATGTTTCAACTCCTCAAAACAAACTTCGTCATCTTCTCTCTGTTGATTGAAACTGATTTTACACAGGAGAAAACAGATTTGACAAACTCTGGTATTTTCTCTTACCAACTGCCTAGGGAATCTGAGGGAGTCTGTGGCAGGAAGCTATGTTTACTTTTCTATACAAAAGCATGTATTTGATGAATCCCTTAGTGAAAAAAGACTCATGTGTATGCTTAAGGGTATAAGAAACCCTGCTTGTTTAGAATACCAAAGGCTTTTTATTGTTACACAAAAGTCACTGAGTAGAAATATAGGTTTTCCCATGAACATCCTTGAGTAAACCATTACATCATGATATTTAGAACATGTGTCTTTTAGTGAAAATTTACTACATAATATCAAAAAAAAAAAAAAATAGAAACTGCATAATTTTGCTTTGCTTTGTTATTTTAATATTTTTGTTTATTCTTCTTTACACTACAAGTGTGGTTGAGAAGAGTAAAAGAAAGCAGGAAAGAGCTAGTCTGCATGCCTTCCATGTTACAACAAGCATTATCAGAACCAATGTTATTAAAGGAATATAAAGGCTATATGGCATAATGATAAGGCATAAAGGATAATAACATGGAAAAGCCTATGTAATGAAAGAAATCTGACTACTGTCTAGTGTAGTTTATCACGCCAGTAGTTATTTAGCCCTTGGTGGGCTTGTGAAATGTGTTCATTCAGTGAGCTTACACATGAGCGTTCCTATGCAAGGCCAGTTACAGTATCAATGGGCAGGATAAGAAACAGATGAAGAAAGGCTTAGAAAACACTGCGGATCGGTAAGACAAACACAAAGTGGAAAAAATATGACTCAACCTTTTTGAATATTGTGACATTTCAAGGTTCAACAGTCACTACTTTTGAGCAAATAATGTATTCCTCCAGAGATTTTTAATTAAAAAATTATTTAAATATTGCCTTAGCCACATATCACAGGAGCATAAACAATTCTATGAGTTGAATATAGAATCAAATATATTGGTGTACCTTATAGTGTTTCATATTCAAAATGCTCATCAAAGAAAGGAAACAACAGTGATTTCAGATCTCAATTTATTCTCTTTAGGAACAGTAAACTGCAACTCTAAGTATATTATAGGTTAATGGTAGAACAAACAATATGTTCCCACTCATGGGAACATATGAATATGAATATTTTTCATAACAAATAGATGAATAATACACTTTGTATTAAATATGGTGTTTTCTCATTTTGGTAGTAGTGGTGTAAATTTTGTTTTGTTGTTGTTGTTGTTGTTAATTGTGTAAAAATTGAAAGAAGATCTTAAGTGCTTGACAAATGTCTGCTATGGGTATAAACAGTCAAGGCTCCTGGCTTGATGAAATCATCTGATCTCAAGTGTCACATGCTACATTTAGATTGTGATGTTCGGAAAACAATCTTGACAGCGAGAGATGTTTAGTCGTTGGTATTATTAAGTAACATCTCGACGTTTAGCTCCTTGCTTATGCAAGATAAATCAGACACTGTGTCATTTTTCAAAGTGCTTATAGTCCATTAGGAGATAAATTACACACATAAATAAGAAGATGATAAATAATGACTAATAATTGTCAAACCATGAACAATATTGAATGAAGTTCTATGGATATTTACAGTAAAAAAAAAAAAGTTGACTGTCAGATTAATTAAAACTCTATGGACTAAAGTTTTACTCTCAAATATTTTCCACCCAAATTCAAGTCTCAATTAATTGGTGTTCAAAAGCCCAGTAGGCTCCTAGCTGTTATAATTTTCAAACACTTCTAATGGAGAAAATGCTTCCCTCTTTATAAACCTTGCAAGTTTCTTCTGTTTTCCTAAAATTTTCATAGTTTCTTGAACTCACATTCTTTATTACTTTACTTATTTTTTTATAGCTAAAGAGAATTTAACCCATCCCTTCCTGGGATAAAGGAGAGAGGAGTTGGGTGGAGGTAATGACTGCCATTGGTTGCTGAAGAAAAGCTTTCATTTCTTCTGTTGATGAAGCTACTTAGTGCCTAGATGGCAAGAAGAAGGATTCACAGTAAGCTGGATATGTGGAGAAGGAAGAATGTAATACTAACACATAGAATATATGGATGAAACTGTCAAAAATGGAAAAAGGTAAAAAATGCTTTAAAATCAATATATTTCCAATTATCTATTTTTAAAACATATTTTATTTTTTACTTATACATTTATATTATTACGCATACATACAATAAAGCACCTATCGCAAGAAGAACCATGACACAATGAGGAATTATGTAAATGTTACAGTCTTAGTGTTTTGGATATTTGTACTTGACAGGCTTAAAGAAAACTTCTTTCCTACCTTGGTGCATCTAAAATTCTGAATGTAACTCCATCTCCATCACATCTTGTCATTATCATCTTAAAACATCTGTCTGGGCCTGAAAATATCTTAACCCCTAAACAATAAAGCTTAACTGTAAAACTAAACTACCTGTTCTTCAACTCCATTAGTGACTTGAGAATGAATAAACTTGATTATCTGAGTATGCAGGAAGTGCAGGTTAGTAGCTTTCCAAATGAGAAGATGACAAGACATTTTGCTACCTGAATAGTCACCCAAAGCTCTCTATAATGTTGGAGCATCTTCTTCAGCCTTCTGGTCCAATGTATCTGACAAACATATTTGTGAGGCAGGAACTATTGAGGACTTGCTTACCCTGTCTTGGCTGAGTTTGGCCATCAACTCTGCCTGCATCCAAGCTTGCCCCTTTTTAGGCAGAATTCTGTCTGTGGTAGAAATGAGAACATTTTACCAAGTAGCTTGTTTGTCACATTTGAAGCCATCTCCATACACATTATCCTCTTTGAAGTAGGCTGGGTGTTGCCAGGAGTTAACCTGTCTCACTGTTAGTGAATCTACTCTTCAACATAATGCCTCAACTGTCACTCACAAGGTTATTTTTAAATCACTGCTTTAGAATTTTGTATATAGATTCAAAATAATTTAATTCAAGACACAGTGGTATATAATTCAAATGTAAGTTTATACTTCACACACATTATAAAAATAAATAATATATATATATATATTTCTACTCTAATATGAGGTATTTTACCCATATAACTCAATTATAGTACAAGGTTTACTTCCAATACTTTGAAAGTGCTATTGTATGTTGTTTACGATACATAAATTATACAAATTGATTATTATCTGATCAGATTATGATCATGTCAATTGATGGTCGACTTTTATCACAAGAATATACATCTCAAGTGCAGCAGATAATATGATTCTATAGAAAGATAAGGTAAGATTGTTTGATAAGGTCTTCAAAAACTTCAGTGGCATGCAGAATATGGCATTTAAAATGTTTGTATTTCCAATTATCTTAATTTATTTTAATTAAATGGCAAACAAAAAGCCAAACACAACTGACTTCAGGGAATAATTTAAATAAATATATTGTTTGTTCTCATGTTCCTTTGTGTTTAATTTTGCTTTATACTTTGAAACAGACAAAATTTTATCTTATTCTTCCAAGGATTGTTTCCTTTCAGAATATTTTGCCTGTGGCTTTCTGCAGAAAGAGAAGCCAGGGCACAGTGATATATGTGTGGAGATGGTTAAAAATTCTTGTCAATAACATTGCACATCATCTTGTTCTATACTCTTACACATAATTTTTAGAAAACACATCATCAGTGTGTCCTGGTTTCTCTTCTTGTAAATGTAATAAAATCCCCTGACAGATGAGCTCAAGGGAGAGACATGTCTCCTGCCTTGCCTCTGTGCCTTTCACACCAAAGCACTATACCCCTGAATTGTGAATCAAAATAGTCTAGTAGTTTCCAACATTGCTTTATCAGTTAATCTGTAAAATTGATAATCAGTTGCTTTTGTTTAGTATAGTTCATCATAAGAGAGAGACATTAGATCATAGAGTAAAGAAAGCACCTCGGCATTTGCAGTGCATTAGAGCTCTTCTGTTTGTATTTGTGTCCTATGTTTTAGTAACTGCTTACAAAGTACATGTATAAATTACAAAGTGGACATACCCGCCCTCTGAAAAATATTAATTTAACTCTTCAGACACTTTTTTAAAACTTGGCCTCTTTACTTGTTTGATTTCCCCATAGTCTCTGTATTTCTCTGTCTGTTTCTGTCCCTTTTGTGTACTCTTTCTTCTTTCTTTCTCTGCTTCTCTCCTTTCTCCATCTCTTCCTTCCTTTCATCAAATTATCGATATCCCTGCTTCAGCTTTGTAAATACTACCTAATAAAGACCAACACCATTATATCATCCTTCTCAAAAAAAAAAAAAAAAGGCATTTTTCCTCACTTTATCAACTTCAAAGTTTTTCTTGCACCTTAGTAAAAATTTCAAATGTAATTTCAAGAATTGCTTTTACTGTTTTTAACCCTTGTGTATATTGAGGTAAGGGTATGTGTGCATGAGCACAGAGTACCTGTGAAGTGGTAGTGAGCTACTAGCATGGGTGTTGGGAACCAGCGTTCTCAAGAAGACAAACTGGTGCCTACAACTAGTGGTCAAGCTCTCCAGCTCCTCATGTGTATCGTTGTAGTAATCTTCAGATATTTATGACATTAATTATGCCAACCTTTTTGAGTTTCTTACTTCAAACCTTTGCCTTTAAGTCAGTTGGGTTTCACAGAAGAAAATCTGCAAGTGGCCTTGCTCAGCTGACGTCCGAAGCACTACTCTCTTTTAGCTCCTGACTGTAGTGAATCTAATAAGCTCCCTTTACTAATAAGTTTCCCAGTTAGGTAATGAGAAATTAAAGAAGTATAGGAACCATTTTGACTCCTATCCCAGCTAATAGCCTGGGAACTTGAACTTTTGACTCGACCCAACCCAAGTTCTCAGAATAGATGACCAGAAGGTTGCTCCAGCCACCTAGTTCCAGGAATTAGTTGCATACCAGTAATTTCCAAATATCAGATGTCCCCACATGGTGGTCCCCACTGGTTTGTGGTCAGATGACCAATTACCCTGTGGTCAGATGTCCTAATGTCCAGCCTCACGTGTGGTCAGACGTCCTGAAGTCCAACCCCATCTACTCTGTGGTTTTTGCCTTTAAAACTAGCCTGTAACAGTCACTCGCGGTCCTTCACCTCTCGAGTGCTGAGGGACCTTGACACATCAACAATTGGGACCTTTGATGTGCCAATAACAAATTATACTCAGCAATAAAACCTTTGCCTTTGCATCAGTGCGGTGTATCTCGAGTGGTCTCTCGCGGCGACCTCCCTTCCCGAATTGGACTCGTCCAACATTTAGGGCCAGGGTCCAACAGTAAAATATAGATTCAGTTGTCAGTACAATGCCATTCTATGTTATAAACAAGTGGTAAGAAGGAAGCTTACTTTATCTTGAAGCTTGAAATCTAATATTTACCTAGATAGCTACAAGATTCAGTAGCAGCATAGCTAACAGTTCTGGGTGCAAAGACACGGCCATGAAAAAACTGCTTTCTCAAGATCTGATGTTAAGTTTTTAAGACAATATATTCTGATTACAGTTTCCCTTCCTATACTGCTCCCAGTTTCTCCCCACCTGCTCTTGCATCGGTATACACACCTTTTTTTTTTTTTTCCTCTTCTTAAAAAATGAGCAGGCCACTAAGGATTAAATTATTAAATGAAACAAAAATAAACTGATTAGGATAGGACAAAACAACCAAAATGAAAAAGACCTCCTCCCCAAAAAATTAATGCAGAAACGCACACATTCCAACACAAAGGTAACCGATGAAAACACCAAACCAGAAAAGAAGATAAATATGCAAAAGACTAATTTTTGTTAATTAGTATGTTTAAAAGTGTTAACAGATTGAGGATCTGTTAAACAGTATAAATATAAAAAATTCAAAAGCTTAATTATAAATTATTAATTACAAAACTTTTTGCATTTTAATGGTAAATTATTGTGTGGAAAGTGAATAACATTATTAAATGGTGAGAAAATGAAATGCCATTATGCCATTGTGATTAAAAATTTTAAATTTTAAAATTGTTTTGAGAAATCTTGCATGGATGTGTTGTATTTACAGTCTTTCCTCCCCTCCTATTCCCTCTTCCAACCCTTGTACTTTCTCTCATGTTCATAAATTCTTCTATAATTATTCTTTTCACATAGAAATGAAACCTACTAATACATCTTATTGTTGTTACTATATGTGTGTGTGTGTGTGTGTGTGTGTGTGTGTGTGTGTGTGTGTGTGTGTTTAGGGATGACCATTTGGGATTGGATAAGATTCTAATTCCTTGAGAAAATCCTCCAAGAACTCATCCATGTCAGGTATTGTAAAGATAACCAACTACTCAAGGCTGAAGAGACATAGACTCTCAAGGAGGAATACTACTGCTCACATGTTCCTAAGTCAGCAAAGCCTCTAACTATATTCTAATATTTGTTCTCATACCTGGCAGAAAAGAAGCTTTTTTTTTAATCAAAGCTCATCAAAGGGTCCTTTTCTGAAGTAAACTAAGGCTGCTACAGAGATCCACTAATGGTCAAAATATAGAGAATAAGTAATCTTGTATTTCCCATCACTAGTTATATAAAAACACAACTCATAGGCCATAGGTTCAGGGAACATCACTGAAAAGGTTACCAGGGTGGAAGTGAGGGTGGGTGTGGAGGGCAGAGAGGGACTGGGCATGGAGTTAAAGCCAGAAGAACAGGATTGCTACAATAGGATTGTGTATATTTTGAGAAGTAGATTATAGGTAGCTTTACAGACTTTGAAGAAAGTGTTTATTCTCTATTGTTGAAGAGTGTGTCTAACCAGACGATATTTATTTTTATCTAATAACTATCCAGAAAAATGTAGGACTCTATTAAATATTTACCTTTCAACTGTGCTTTGTAGGAGCTCACTAACAACTTTGAGCCAAGAAAACATGTAACAATCTAAGTGGACATGTAATAGAGACTCCGTATTAATAAATTTGTGAATGACTACGCATGAGAAGCATTATTTCAATCCATTTATATTTTCCATGACACAAAAAATTATGAAAATTTTATAAAATTCTTAGTTCTTTTCCTTGCATTTATTGAATAGTGATTTGAGTATTTTATTTAAAAATTGTATTGAATATTGAAAGTTTTATCTTTTTATTCTATTTACTCATTGTGCGGTGATGTAAACCCCAATGTCTTGTGAATACAAAGTATGTGCACTACCTGGAGCTGTATTTCCTGTATTCATAAATGTAAAGATTAAAAATATTGACAGTTATGTTACTATAATTTATTAGCAAAGTGATAGAAACAACATAGATGTAATCTACAATTAAAATAAACAGGAAATGTGTATATTTTTTGAGAAAACTGGATAAAAACATAGCATAATCATAAAGCAAAAAGTCATTTGTACAAGTTGATAGGGAGATAAAATATTTGTCCCTTTGTACTGTCAGAAGCAAGAAAATTTTCTGAAAACAATAGTTATAAAAGTTCAGGAAGTAGTTTGAACTAAGTAGCACTCCCAGGGATAACCAGTATTATCCTTTGTGGTAAATATGTAGGAAGATGTCTAAGAAACTTGGAGTTTTGTATAGATGATACGGTCATTTTCTAAAGATGACTGATGTGAAAATAATGGCAAGAAGTAAGGTCTTAAGTAGAAATATTGCCCCAAAATTAACAATATATATTTTTATATTTATGAACATAAATTGAAAACCATATACTAAATTATATCAACATATATTATATTTCTATAAATAATATAAGTCAGTATCATATAATGGACATAATTCATTATTTTCAGAGCTGAAAATATAGTGTATGAAAATTTAAGACTAGTTAAAATAGAAACTTAGATCATTCACTTGATCCAGAGGCAATGACAGCACAGTTTACATAAAAGTGATTATGATATTAACAAATAAATAGTGTATCAATCTAGACCATTCAAGATTCACATAAATTTTTTAAAAACTAATTTAGTTTGGATAAATTAGTAAGGATTATGTCTTAAATATGTAAGTATTATGTCTCAACAAAAAGGTATTCTGAGATCTTCCAAAGGAAACAAGTATGAAACAGCTCTCCATGTTTTCTTACTGCTAGGCTATAGGGAGATGTTGAGTATAACATAATATTTGTTCCATCCTGCCATACTTGCCTAAAATTTAACATACTGAATTAGTGGACTTGTCTTATCTAGGAAAACTTAGATATTAAATGGTATTTATTGGCTCAAAGAAAGAGAATATCGCTACATAAGTATAGAGTTTATAGAAATTTGCCAACTCATTAGCTTAACAAGGTCACATCGAAACTGTTCATTTTGCACACTGTCATGAAGAGTGCCAGTTTTACCCTAAAATGAGGTTTCCTTGTGGAATAGAATAGCTTTCAGCACAGTAAGAGCTTAGTGCCTCCTCATTTGCATCTGCTGTGAGAGAACTGGGACAACATAGACAAGTTGTTATGAGCTCTACTCTCATTGAACTAGTGGGACTAAGTATCTTACAATGCACAGCAAAGGCCTCTTCTTTCCCTTTTTCCATCCTAAGCAACCAGATTGTAACAGTCTACTCTGCCCAACACTCACTTTCAATTCAAACAAACAAACAAACAAAACAAAACCCCATTATAGTGCGTTTAGTTCTGAGTAAAACTTAGTGGAAACATTTAATTTCTCAGTTGTTATAATGCACTTGTGCCTATTTTTGCAGCATGTACTGAAAACATTCTAAACCCTATCTGTAAGAGCACACTAACATTACATCTAAAATAGTGTGACAGAGACTACCACAGGTGACTTGCATAAAAAAAAAAAATCCCAAGGATGCTTCTTGACCAATCCGCTAAAACTTGCTGGAAATCTTGCAATCATTAAGTGACAAGGTAGTAACATTTTAACTATGAGTAAAGAAAAATATTTTGAGCATAACATTTTAACTGTGAGATCTATTTGTGTCAACTAATGCTTGTTTCACCACTAATACTAAGAACTACTTCAATTTTATACTTTATTAAGCTTAAGTCTTAGTAGTAAGTATTATAATTCCAAAAAGCAGCTATTGTAACATGTGCAAGTAAATGTACTGTGTGAATACAGAGTCAGTTATTTCAGGTACTATTTAAATGCAAGAAAAATGTGTTAAAGTATTGCAAGGGAATAAAGCTGAAGGACTTTTGCCTCATTCTTAAAATTCATAGTTTTCCTGATAAATATAAATCTTATATATTACTACAGTTTGACCAAAAACTATTTCCTTGCTGATATTTATGTAGTATTTTTTGGTATGGCTAATGATAAATAGTTTGGAATGCTACTATTAACTGAAGAGGCACTGCCATAACTCAACCACAGCAGACATATATATGAATGAAAAGTAGCTTTGATAACTGATATCATAAAGTGCATAAAGCTGGAAGAAATATAAACTTTTGCCTTAGGAAGTAAAAAAAAAAAAATTTAAGTGAGGACTGAATCTACATAAAATGATCAGTGATAATATTTCTAAAGAAAACATTAAGATTGTTTTTATAAATACTTACAATTAAAATATTATTTTTCAAGCTTGTTCATGCCAAACTGTATCTTTTAATATGCAGTATGAATCTCTTCTAAACTTACAGGTCAAGTTTGTAAAAATAAACACTTCAAGAGTATCTTTATACTTTGAAAGAATTAGATGTCATTTGTTCCCAAATCACCAAATAAGATTCTTCTTCAAATTCATTAAAAAATATTTTTCTAAATCATAAAATATAGGGATTCACATATGTGCATGGTATTATTTGAGTAAATTTCTTTAAGTATTTTGTAAAGCTACCTCAAAAATGTAAATAGACTGAATTATTTTATCACCTAGTACACTTTTTATACAAGTGGTGTTTCATATATAGATTAAGTCTAAATAAAAATAGATAGATGTAAGGAGTTTAAATGGAATAGAGAGACAGATACTGGATACATTGGAGAATATTAGAAAATTGTAGAAAGAAAATTAATGTAATAAGAGATATCTAAAACCCATGATGAGTTAAATTACAATCTACTAGGATGAGGCTAGCTCAACAAGTGAGAAGACCAAGAAGATCCATCGCATCTGTGGATGAAGCTGAGGCGAGGTTTTGTTACTCTCTGTAGTGAAATGTGGGACAAAGCAGAGCAGCTAGAGAATGGGCACAGGTCTTCCTAGGTGGAAAAACAAATTAAGCTCTTTAAATTTCCATGTGTCAAATGCTGAAGTCATTATTTTGGAATGGATTGATGAGTGATAAAACTACCATTCCCAGGGAATCCCAAAGTTTATATCTCAGCAGTAAGCCTAAGTGATCTTCTAATACTATGTTAGTGCTAATATCACAGTTATAATCTCTGGTTTCATATTAAGTTACAATAAGACTAGGCACAAGCCTTTATACTAAGGCTGGAAGAGGCAACCCACTAAGAGTAAAAGAGTTCCAAATCTCTGGGAGACCTGCTCTCTTCTGAATGGAAGTGAAGGAGGAGTGGATGGGGGTGGGGGGAGCCGAGGTAGATGCAGGGAGCTACTGGGAGCGGGGGGGGGGGGTGGCGAATAGAGGAGGGAGGGGAAACTACAGTCAAGCTGTAATGTATCAGTTAGAAATAACTAAAATGAAAGATCATATCTATGGCTGCCTGGGTCATGTTCCATGTTTGGATCATATGGTGGACAAGATGCAGGTCTCTTACATGAGTGACTGACTATTAACATGTTAGAAAACTTAATTTTTGAAGATAACAAGCTCATAAGATTGAACCTTTAAGGTATAAGCTGTTTAGAAGATAATAGCCTAACTTCTGGTTCTGGTTTCTGTAGCTGTGAACTGGAGAAATCTCCCATTTTCAAAGGACCATTTGATAATCTAAGTGCAGAATGTATTTAATATTCAGATAAATTCTAAAGCCCTGGCTAACTTTAAAAATACCAATTTTTTAACTGTGATGTTTGCATTAATGCAGAATTAGAATAGAGTTTAGGCTTACAGATAGACAAAAAGAAGATATGGGAAAATTCAGAGAGTTCATGAGACATACACTTTTTAGTTCCTACAAAATGGTAACATTGTTTCTTCTTAACACCAAAATAATCAATTAATAGCACTATATAAAACACGCACTGGAGAATTTTTAAAATACCTCACACTACTTCTGTCTAAACCATTAACTTATAAAAATGTATTTGTAGTGTTAAACAATTTAGTCTCAAATGCATTATTTTTATATCTCTCTGGGATAAATAGCTGACATAGTGAATCCAACACATATTTTTCTCATGTCACATTTATCAACAGAATTTTATTTAAAATATGACTTTCCATGTTTTTTGACCTAGTAGTGTGAAAAATTGTTATTTTGGTGACGATGATGATGATGATAAAACATGAATGAAAACAAATAAATAAAACCACTTTCCAATGTCATCTATATTTAAAAACATTTGCTCTCCTAAAATAAGCCATTAATTCTAAGTTTAATGATTCTACCTCATGATACATGAACAATGATGTATTTGTATCACATTAAATTAA
The DNA here is from genome assembly GCF_903995435.1 of Acomys russatus. Classification (NCBI taxonomy): domain Eukaryota; kingdom Metazoa; phylum Chordata; class Mammalia; order Rodentia; family Muridae; genus Acomys; species Acomys russatus. Next base: position 15,937,813 of record NC_067145.1, on the reverse strand, counting down.
ATTAGTCATCTCATACTAGTTTACAACCTGTGTAATTTTTGGATAATTTTTAGACTGTGTGTAATAAGAATGCACAATTATATAAAGCTTTTTTATGTAAAAAGAGTAATTAATATAGAAACCTCAAATGTTATCAACTGTCAAAATTAATGTTCTTAAACGTTAGAAAACAATCTAGCTTACTTCATTGAAAAATTCAGAAAACGTTAGATAATTAGCTTTAAGCGCACTAAGTATTTTGATTGACATGTAAATGAGACTCAAGAAGGCATTGTACAAAAAATATTACGGAATATATTGTCTTGGGTTGTTTCCTCTGTGATAAAAAACAAGACAAATGATGGCACTGTACATTTAAATAACAAAAGACAACCGATCTTGATACAAAGAAACAAAAAGGATACAGCTGACTACAACACAATTTAGTCAATTTCTCTTGAGGGCAAGCCTCATTCTGAAATATGTTTATCAAAATTGAGATGAGGTAATGTGGGCCCTTGTCTGCAGGAGAAGGTGTTCCCTCCTGGTAAGCTGGTAAGCTTAGTGCTTGGACATAGGTGAGCAGACCCCCTGCTGGTAACGACCCACCAGACCCAAAGGTGTTAAAGGGGTAGTTCCTTGCGGGGACACTTCAAAAGCACAGAAGCTAAACCACACATAAGGTGGCTTTTTGAAGAAATACATATCAAAGCTGTCCTGGAGACAATCCTCAGGAGGTGTCCTGGTCCTGTGTCCTGGAACTCAATAACCCTTGGTTTAAAATATGACTTTCTCAGATACTCTGGTGCCTCACATTTGTCCATGTCCCCTGGAGGGGGAGACCCGGTGGCACTCAGAGGAAGGACAGCAGGTTACAAAGAAGAGACTTGATACCCTATGAGCATATACAGGGGGAGGTAATCCCCCTCAGGAACAGTCATAGGGGAGGGGAATAAGGGGAAAATGGGAGGGAGGAAAGAATGGGAGGATACAAGGGATGGGATAACCATTGAGATGTAACAAGAATAAATTAGTAAAAAAAAATAATATTAAATATTAAAAATAAATAAATAAATAATAAATAAATTAAAACCCAGATCTGGGGTTAGGGGTGGGGGTGCTCATTCTCCTTTTCTCCTTCTGTAGCTCCTTGGCTTTGTCTTTCTTTTATCATTAAGTTTAGTGAATTAAAGTGTAGCTTTTGAACCCTTGATTGTCTTTATTTTAACCAAGGGCAGATTATCTGGCTCTTCACAAGTCAAAAGTTCCCTCCCCGCCCCCGCCTGGCCCCTGTGCCACTGGAAGGGATGCTGGATTTCCCATTATGAGGTCCCAACCCCAGCTGCGCATAGCTTCCCTGAGCTCTCTTGAACTGGGGAATCTGGCTAGAAAGTTCCCTCGCTGTCCAGAAGGCCTACTCCATGAGTGGTTCTCAGTACAGAGCCTTCTTCAGCTAGCCTCCAGAAGGCTGAAGAAAACTCTGTGGCCAGATTCTCAGCCCAGGCTCCCGGGCGAAAGGAACCCACAAAGTAAGAGTATTCTACTTGCCTAATGCTCCTATAGCTTTTGAAGATATTATGTATATATTAAATATTAAGCTGATGTCAATTAAAAATCATGATACTCAGGTTGGAGAAATGGCTCAGCTGTTAAGGTTAGGCTCACAACCAAAATTAAAATGATACTCAAGTCCAAACTCTCAAATACAGATAGGCACATTGAGCAAGTCCAGATAACAAATTCTAATAAAAATCAGATTTATGATTGGACAGTCTTTACTTTCAATATATTAAAATTTTCGATAAATTATATGAATCCAGAGAGCATAATATTAATTAATGAAAACATCAAAAGTAATCTTTAATTGTATTGTTTTCAGTATTTCATTATGCCACTAACCATGTCCAATATAAAATATTTTGATAAACATTTCAATTAAATTTATCCTTTTTTATTTCTATATTATTTTTTTCTATATTTGGATAGTTTTAAAAATTATTTATTAATTCATTCATATTACATCTCAGTTGTTATCCCATCCCTTCTATTCTCCCATTCCTCCCTCCCTCCCACTTTCACCCTATTCTCCTCTTCTATGACTGTGACTGAGGGGGACCTCCTCCCCCTGTATATGATGATAGGGTATAAAGTCTCTTCTTGGTAGCCTGCTATCTTCCCCTGAGTGCCACTAGGCCTCCCCATCAAGGGGATATAGTCAAATATAGGGCACAAGAGATCATGTGAAAGTTAGTCCCCACTCTTCACTCATCTGCAGAGAATGACCTGTTCCTTGGCTAGATCTGGGCAGGAGCTCAATGTTTACTGCAGGTATTGTCCTTGGTTGGTGCCATAATTTGTCTAGAATGCCTGGGCCCAGATCTGCCCATCATAATGTTCTACTTGTAGGTTTCTAGGACTATAATTGGATATTTTATTATCAGGCAAAGTTTATTTGTCCATTGTGTTATTCTGGATAAAGAATGTTCCAAATATCAATAAAATTTTTTCATCAAGACTATTAAATTTTTGTTTAGGAATATTGAGTGTTTTTTTCTTTTTTAAATTATAACTTAATAATATTACATCCCAGTTGTTATCTCCTCACTTGTATCTTCCCAGTCCCAGTCTCTCTCCCTCTTCTACCATGGTCCCCTCCACTAGACACTGGATAGAAGGGGACTTACTCCCTCACCCTCTGACCACAGCCTGTTAGGTCTCATCAGGATATCCTGCTCCCCTTCCCTCTGTGTGTCCCGCTCATAGTGTCCCCTTTCAAAAGTGGCATAGGCTAAATAAAAGCTTATAATACATTAAAAACTTAGTCCCTGACACTTGTCTCATTTTAGAAATAACAAAGATTGATATATCTTACAACAACATTTAAATAATACAATCAGTGAGCTTCTACATGCAGACATCCAGCTTTCCCTATACCATTTATTGGATAGACTGACTGTTCTCTACTGTGTATTTTTGTAACTATGTCAAATACCAACTATGTAAAGCTGTGTATTCATATTTGAATCTCTGCTTACATTGTATTATTGTACATGCCTGTTTCTGTGTTTATACCGTTATGTCTTTGGTTCTATGGCTCTGTAACACAGCTTTATATCTGGTATGATAATACATACAACCTATTCCTTTTGTGGACGATTTCTTTGGCTATGTCTGGTTTTTTTTTTTGTTTGTTTGTTTGTTTGGTTGTTTTGTTTTGTTTGTTTCATATAAACTTTATTGGTCTTTACTTTACCTGAAGAATTTTGTGCAGCTTTTGATTTGGGTTGCATTGAATCTGTGGGTTTCCTTTTATGTTATTTTTAAGTATGTTAATTTTAAGTATTTTAATTTTATTGATTCAGCAGAATTATAGGTATTTTCTTCTTCATGTCCCCCATCTGAGGAGCATAACAGTGGCAATTTTATGTTGGAAATATTCAGCAGCCATCTAATTGAACTTAAAAATTGCTCAATGGAAGAGAAGTAATGCCTGACACTATAAATATATCCAATTAACTAATGCTGATGAGGTCATGGATCTTAGAGCAGAACTTTATACTGCCACTTTATGATGCTATTATAATTTATAATTACATTCAAAATACTATAACACTATAGAGGCACAGATAGGTGAAGCTATCAGCACTCAGCAAAGAGCTCCTTTTTGAAATTTATGTTGTCCATTACTGAATTCTACAACTATTTGAAATGTAGAGAACAAATAGGTATCTATGGTGTGTGTAACAACATTTAATATGCAACTTCTAGAACTGTGGCTGGAAGAACATCATGGAAGAGGAGGAGGAAAGACTGTAAAACCAGATTATCAAAATATGTGCTGGTGTGTAGTGTTTTCTAAGTATGACATGGAAATGTACCAATGAAATCTCAACCATGAAGTTGCCTAAATAATATCTGTCCATTAGGGTATGGCAAACCTGTGAAAAATAAAAAACACCTCAAGGCTTCATTACTAGATGACATTTTACAGGCTATTAGTGGCTGCTAGAGAAGGGAGAATCAGATTTTCCAGGGATGAGCCACCAGGCCAATATGTTACCTCTAGTATCAATTCAAAGGCAAACTACTAAGTTGTATAAACGTGTTATATCATGTTTTAAGAAATAAAAACATGTATTTAAGGACATGTTAAATTGTTGCAAATGACAGGAAATTTCACTGGAAAATAAAACCAGTGTATTAAAAAAATACATTGCCTGGACAGTCACTCAAAACTCTCTATAACGGAGCATCTTCTTCAGCTTTTCGGCCTAATATATACGACAGACATATTTGTGAGGCAGGAGCTATTGAGGACATGCTTACATGGTCTTGGCAGCATTTGGCCATCAACTTGCCTGCATCCAAGCCTGTTCATTTTTATTCAGAATTCTGTCTGTGGCAGAAATGAGGACATTTTCCCCAGTGGCTGGTTCACTATGTTTGAAGCCATCTCCATATGGAGGTTCTTTGATGCTCATCATCTTCTTTGAGGTAGGCTTGGTGTTGATAGGCGTTAACCTCTCTTACCATATTCTGTATGTCTCTGAGGCTTTTGAAGACCTCATCTAACTATTTTATCTTATATATCTATAGAATCATAACTGTCTGTTAGACCTAGGATATATATTCTTGTCATAAAAATAGACTAATGATTGACACGGCGATCATTTAATCAACTAACAAATACCTTGTATTACTTAACTATACTAATCAACTGTCTCTGTCATTATTTCATTTTGGAAGCTGCCAACCTGCACTTCTGGTTCACTCATGTAATTAAGTTTTATTTCTTTTCAAGTCTCTGATGGGGTTGAAGACCAAATAGTTTAGTCTTACAATTGAGCTTAGTTGGTTAGGGGTTAAAGTGTTTTTAGATCTATAGAGATGTTTTAAGTTAATAGTGATGAGATATGATGGATATTAATTTTCATTCAGAAATTTAGACTCAACAAGATAGTATTGATGTTTACTTCAAGTTTGACATATACAAATAGCCAAATCACTATGAGTGTAACAGTTATATAATTTCTGATTGTTTTGTGGTTCGTCATGCTGTATGTGGTTTGTTTATGTGTAATAATATAAATATATATGTTAAAAAAGATATAATAAAAAGAAAGGAGAAAAAAGAAAAAATACATTATACCATGAAAATAAAAAAGTTGTCATTGTGTCTTGGAAAGGTTTGGTAGGTAGAAGATATATAAGAAATGGTCTGAAGTTTTAATTCTAGATTTGTACTTTGAAATTGTTTCAGGTATCAAGTTGATACACATCAGTTGCAGAAAACCTAAGCACATAAGCAATATTCTATAAATAAGCTATTTGTAATATACTGGTATTTTTAAAAGTTAGATAAAAGTAACTTTAATTTCACATATATATCACTACTTAATGTTAGATACATTTACTCCTAAATGTTAAAATGAGTGTCTTCACTATAGCTCTTTTGATACCTATTAGATACAATTTGATGATGATTTGAAATTTGTATGGAATATTTATCACCATGAAAGACTATATCTGAAACTTTAATACTTATTTTTATAATCTTTCCAAGGGAAGAAGACAAAACAAGCAGTGTACATCACTAGAGTTTAAAGAAATGGCCATCCATTTTGTTTTTCACAAAACATTTTAAATATCTCTTCTTATAGTTCCTGACAGCTGAGGGCAAACAAGGTTCTTTGTCAATTTATGACTGAGCCAATACCTATAAAGATCCTCTGAGATTAGTGTAAGCTGCAGCTAATGTCCATTTCCTTTATGCTACATCTGGGCATTAAAGACTGATGTCTTCCTAGTTGGCTATCTGTCTCCCAGACTCATTTACCTGAGGTATAAAATGAAGAGTGATGAGGTTTTGGAGTGGACTTAATATTTAGCACACTAAAATTTAATTTATTATAGATTAATGTGACCTTAGCAGTGCTAGGGTTTTCTTCATTTCATTTTACTTTTCAAGTAAGAGAAAAGAAAATCCTAATGGGAAAACCACAAGCTAACTTTTGATAGGCTGTATGTTTGGAAGTTTATTAAGTACATATAGCATATATACCTGGAGGTCCTAGGCCAAGAAGCCTAGGTAGAGGTGTGTGTTCTAGCTTCAGATATTCTGTCTCCAATAGTAATGTAGAGAGTAATTGAATAAGAAACACAACATGGACCTGTGGCCTCTTTGTACACACAGGATTGTGAGCACCCATTTGCAAATGTGTATTCATCCATGTAAACTCATACATGCAACACACACAGACAAAGAAAGAAAATAGCTTTCTATCTATTGATAGAATAAAGTGGCATTAGATGTTGCTTGCTTGAAGTGACGTTAAATTGTGTGATACTGCCAAATGTAGAGTGTTACATCGTCTTCGTCTTCATCCAGGATAAAACACTGATGAATAGATCTTAGTACAGAAAAGGACTTATTTCAGCTTATCAACTATAGTCTACTCTTGAGGAAAGCTAAGCCCAGGCAGTCTAACAGGAATAGAGCAAGTAATAAGAAATGACTCAGAGAATATAAAGGCAAACTGACACAGTCCTATCCCTGAAGGAGAAGCTATCAGTAATTGACAGATGCTAGGAGAGGAAGACTCACTTTCTTTAAGGGCTGTGACTGGAAGATAAACCATGCTCCAGTGGAGGGCATACATCCAAAAAGATACAGGCAGCACAATTATACTTAATTTTTACAAAATCACAATTGTGGGTGGGTTGAGAGGCAGTTAGATATCTTCTAATATTACAAATGAAAAATTTATTATGACATAATCACCAACAGTGAGATTTTTATACTTCTATTCTTTCTAGCCATATTAGATATTAAATGAGAATATTTGAGCATTCTGAAAGAGGCAAACATTAAAATAAGCAGAATGATAAGAAATAGAAAATTTTTAAAAATTGACTACATCCAATGAGAATGTCTAGTGAGAACACTGTACTTCCCTCTTCCTCTTTCTACATTGACTGATGTTTACTCAGTCACAATTCAGGCCTTTTCCCTAACCCTTAATTCAGTCAGTGCCAGGAAAGTAAAAGTCCAAATACAAATTAACTTGGGAAGAAACATAGACCCATAGATGTCGTCTTCCCCTGTGTTCTCTATTAACCAGACTGTCTCTCGTCTGTTGAGGAGCCCAGGGTTGGAATGGTCAATATTAATCTGATGTGAGCATAAGGAAGTGAATGCACATTAGTCTCTCTATATGTGGTCATATTCAAAAATCAAGATGTTTTAGGGTTACATTAATGTTGTTGATATTTTAAAGAGTCACATTGTAGGTTGGTACATAGTAAAACTTAGTTGTATTTTCTTTGTTTTATTTATATATTTTTCTTTAATTTTTAACTTTTTATTGGTTCTTTGTCAATTTCACATCATGCACCCCAATACCCCCATCCCAACCCTCCACCTTTGCAACTTCCCCACAAAAGACAAAAAGGAATAAAAACTTAATGTGGAAGCTGTCATGTGTCATAGTGTGTCACACAGTAACTCTTTTGTCTACACGTCTTTGCTTGCCAATGTTCATTGCAATGAGTCTTTGATTGGTTCAAGGCTTCTGGCTTTTGTTACACTATCAATAGTGGCACCTTAATGGGACTACTCTTGGATAGTCTATAATTGTCCTGTGTCATGAAGATCCTCTAGTTTTGGATCTGCAGGACAAGTTCCTCCATCCAATCCCACTGCTTATCAGTGGGCTAGATGCTGGAGTGAGCAAACTGAAATCCTTAGTTCTGGGCCTGAGCAATATCTAAGGAGTTCTCCTGCACTACCCAGGCTGGCTCATGAAATGCCGCAACCATCAATGCGCAGGGACACTCTCCTGCTTTTATGCCATCTGGGCTGGCTCATCAGCACCCACACCATCAAGGCTAGCTCTACTATGCTGCCCAGGTGAGGTGCATGGCCTACTCTCTTCAGTGCTACAGCAAGTGTGGGGAACAGACAGCTCTTCTGCTTGCCACAAGTGGCAAAGGGTAAGGGTGGTATAGGACACTGCAGACAAGTTCCTGTGCCAGCTCTTCCTTGTTCACACCCTCAAGCCAGAACACCAAGGCACATGCCACTAGGCCCAGCTCTACTTTGCTGCCTAGGCGAGGTGCAAAGCCTACACTCTTGAGTGCTATAGGAGGTGAAGTGTACAGGAATAACTCTCCTACTCTCATGACCTCATACTTGTATGCTATTAAATAAGTAAGTAAATATATATTCATATATATATATATATATATATATATATATATATATATATATATACATACACACACTGAATGGTATCCATGGTATACCATTAATCATGGTATCCGTGATTAATTCCATTAGTACATTTATCAAATAAAGGTGTCTGTAATTTGTTCATAACACAACCACGAATGCAATAAGCAGCCTGTCTTCTAGGGAGCTAGTAAAGAGATAATAATGGCTAGGACTAGAGTTTGAATAAGACATAATGATGAGTTGAGAGAGAAATTGTACCAACCTCCTCTGACTGTAGTAGAGAAATTCATTTTAGGATTATTTTTATAGCTCATGACTGTTTTACAAAGACCTTTCCACCACTCCCTAATGACGGAGATGTTTACTGTTTCATACTACTTCAAACACTTCTAGCAACAGAGATCTTCTGCCTTTTATCACAGTTGTTTTGTTTATGTGATGAGAATTACGGTGGCTATGAACATAGTATACTCCCATGCTAATACTAGAACATATGCATACTTCACAGAGACAGAAAGAGAAAACACTTAAGTAAACAAAAGACATGAAGAAACAATGTTACCCAAAAGGCAAGGGCAAAATGGATTCCACACAAACATATCAGCCAATCATTTCAGTGGCCTAGAAACTATATAAGGACTTTTTAAACTCCAAATTTTTATGGTTTGACTTGAAGATTCCCATTAGCGTGACTATTTATAAAAGTTTCTGCAATGTAATGTTTTGGTGCTAGGAAAACTGATTAATCCTATAAAAAATACACATAACAGTACGATTGTGGCTTGAAATTAGGTGATAGCTAAAGGCTGGAAGAATTTGAAGAACTATAATAAAATAGGTTGTAGATTGCTTTAAAGAGACTTGGTAGAAAAAAATCGTCTATGGTAAAGCGTGAATAATTTTTGGATTGGGGAGTGATATAAGATGGCATCAAACACACACGATATCTGATCTGCAAGACTGAGACTGGGGACCAGGATGTGAGCTACAGACCAAAAATCCCAAAGAGCCTTAAGTGAGAAGGTTTCAAAAGTACAGAAAACAGGTGGGTCTGGCCCCAGGCCACCCAAATGGCCCAGGGAGGACAGAGTGCCCAGTCCCCAGAGTCTAGACCCATACCCATGAGTAAGCAGCTTCCATGTGCTATGTCAACATTAGGTATCTAAGACTGAACTGTGGGCAGTGTAACTCCAGCCTGGAGCTGCAGGCTTGGAAAAACTCCAGGAAAACAGGTAGTTCTGACCTCAGACCAACAAGTGAGTCCTGAGAAAGCCCCAGGCCAGGAGCCCACACCAGCAAAAAATCCAAAGCCCAGCACAATTGAATGCTGCACTCTTTGTCCCCCTCACTGATCTGTGGGCCAGCTGGCCCAGGGGGCTGGAGAGTGTGGATTTGGGCCCACCAATCTGTGGAGGGGCCCTGAGTCATATGGGGGCCCAGGGAGCAGTGGACATGACCCCAACCACAGCTCCAAAGCCAAACACTTGAGTTGACTGATCTAAGGCAACATGGTCTGAACAGATTGGGCAGAAACCTCAATCCAAGTCCCAGCAGATTCTTTCTGCACACTGGGGTGGAACTGATCTGGTCTGAATGGAGCAGGCACATGCCTAGCTAGCTACCAAGTTCAGCAGGTGCCCCCATGCCCACTGGGAGAGTCTAAACCTGCTTAAGGGGAAGGGGCAGAAAGTTAACCACCCTCCCTAATCAAGGGAGCTATTTCTGCAAGCTCTGGTGGAGCCTGATCATCTCCTGGAACCATGCTGGAGTGTCTGCACACACCCAGATGGGACTAAACTCATCTGAAAGGATTGAGGAAGAGCCCAACCAACTCCCTCAAGCCAGAGGGAATTATCTGCTCTCTTAAGAAAGACTGAACCAAGGCCACACAGCCTGTATGGATCAGGCAGGATCCTAACCAAGCCTCACAACTCAACAGGGATTCTAGCACTCTAGGGTGGACCAAGCCTAGTTCCCCAAAGCCCCAGTGTCCTAGGGCAAGGTTTTCAAATCCAACCATAGGCAGGAGAACCTGATTTATCTACATTACCTTGAACTGATTCTTTGGCTACAGAGCACCAGAACCAGCCTCTGCTAACCCAGTGGGGAGCACTGCTGAGAGGAATATTTATAGCACTAGGTGTCTTCTTAAAGAAATGGGAATCATCTTGTATAGGCAAGTTAAGGACACATCTGGAAGCCCTAGAAAAATAAAGGGAGCACAAACACCCAAGAGGAGTAGATAGTTGGAAATAATCAAACTTATGGCTGACATCAATAAGTTAGAAACAAAGAGAACAATTCAAAGAATCAACAAAGCCAGGAGCTGGTTTTTTGAGAAAATCAAGATAGACAAACCGTTAGCCAAACTAACTAAAAGGCAGAGAGACACTATCTAAATCAACAAAATCAGAAATGAAAAGGGAGACATAATAACAGACACTGAGAAATACAAAGAATTATAAGGTCCTACTTCAAAGGCTTATATGCCACAAAATTTGAAAATCTAATGGTAATGGACAATTTTCTTAATTGTTTCCACTTGCTAAAATTAAATCAAGATCAGATAAACAAATTAAGTAGTCCTAATTCTCCTACAGAAATACAAGCTGTCATTAAAACACTCCCAACCAAAAGAAAGCCCAGGTCCAGATGGTTTTAGCTCAGAATTCTATCAGATCTTCAAAGTAGAGCTGATACCAATACTCTTCAAGCTACTCCACAAAATAGAAATGGGTGGAACACTACGAAACTCTTTCTATCAGGCCAGTCACCTTAACTCCTAAACCTCACAAAGACCCAACAAAAAAAGAGAATTTTAGACCAACTTCTCTTATGAACATTGATGCAAATGTATTCAATGAAATACTTATTAGCTGAATCCAAGAACACATCAAAGATATCATTCACCATGACCAAAGAGGCTTCATTCCAGGCATGCAAGAATGGTATAACATTTGGAAATTCATTAACATAATCTACTATATAAACAAACTTAATGAAAACAACCACATGGTCATCACCTTAGATGCCAAAAAAGCATTTGACAAAATCCAACACTCAATCATGTTGGGAGTTTTGGAGACATCAGGGATATGAGGCGCATACCTAAACATAATACAGTCTATATATATAAAGCTAATAGACAACATCAAATTAAATGGAGATATACTGAAGGAAATTCCTCTAAAATCAGGCACCAGACAAGGCTGCACACTTTCTCCATTTCTCTTCAATATAGTTCTTGAAATTCTAGCCAGAACAATAAGACAAGAAAAGAAGATGAAGGGATCCAAATGGGATAGGAGGAAGTCAAATTATCCCTATTTTCAAATGATATGATAGTATACATAAGTGACCCCTATATTCTACCAAAGAACTATAGTTGACAAACACCTTTAACAAAGTGGTTAGATACAAAATTAACTCAAAAATATTAGTAGCTTCCCTGTATACAAATGACAAATGTGCTGAGAAAGAAATTATGGTAGTTAAAACCTTCACGATAGCCACAAGCAATACAGAGTATCTAAGTATAACTCTAACCAAGTAAGTGAATGACTTGTTTGAAAAAAATCTTTAGGTTTCTGAAGAAGAGACTGAAGATGACATCAGAAGATGGAAAGATCTCCCTTGCTCATGGACTGGGAGAATTAACATAGTAAAAATGTCCACCTTGCCAAAAGCAATTTATAGATTCAATGCAATACTAATCAAAATATCTATACAATTTTAAAGACATTGAAAGATCAATCATCAATTTTATATGGAAAAACAAAAAACCCAGAATAGCTAAAACAATCCTGTATAATAAAAGATCATTCAGAGGGCTCTCCTTACCCAATCTCAAGCTGTACTATAGAGCAATAGTACTGGTAGAAATAGGCTGGTTGACCAATGGAACCTAATCGAAGTCCCAGAAATAAATCCATACACATATGGACACTTGATTTTTGACAAAGAAGCCAAATGCTCAATGTCTTTATTCATCAGATAAATGCAAATCAAAACGACTCTGAGATTCCATCTTTTGCCAATCAGAATTGCTAAGATCAAAAACTCATCTGACAGCATATGCTGGTGAGGATGTAGAAAAATGGAACACTTCTCCATTGCTGGTGGGAGTGCTAACTTGTATAACCACTTTAGAAATCCATCTGGCACTTTCTCAGAAAACTAGGAATATGGCTATCTCAAGAACCAGCTATTCCACTCATTGGAATATACCCAAGAGGTGCTCTACCACACAATAAGGAAATATGCCCAACCGTATCCATGGCAGCCTTATTCATAATAGCCCAAACCTGGAAACAACCTAGATGTCCCTCAGTGGAAGAATGGATAAAGAACAGTGGTACATTTAACCATGGAATACTACTCAGGTATTAAAAACAAAGAAATCCTGAAATTTGCCAGCAAATGGATGGAACAAGAAATGATCTTTCTGAGTGAGTTAAACCAGATCCAGAATGACTCACATGGCATATACTCATTTATAATTGGACACTAGCCCAACAGAGGTGTCTCCTAAAAGTCTTCACTTAGCTGGACATTGCGATAGAAACTGGGACTTCCTACTGGGACTCTAGGTGAGAGAAGTAAGGAAGAATGGGGAAATAGAAGGATCCAGAGGTTCCTAGAAACCTACAAGAAGACCATTATGATTGGGAAATCTGTACCCGGGCAGGTCAGCTCAAACTACTGTACCAACCAAGGTCAACGTATGCAGTAAACTTAGAACCCCTTTGCAGATCTAGCAAATGGACACCACATTCTTCACAATTGTGTGCAGAGTAGAGACTGACATGAACATGAACTCTGGTGCCCCCAAATTGACCACTTCCCCTTGATGAGGATATCTGGTGACACTCAGAAGAAGAATACCAGGAAGAGACCTGATGGGCTATGATCTTACAGTGGGGGAGGAAGTCCCTTCTGTCACAGAACTAGGGAAGGAAAAAGAGGGAGGGAGGGGGAACAGGAAGATATAAGTGTGGGGATAACAAATGAGATTTAATCTGAGTAAATTACTTAAATATAAATTAAAAATGATTTTGGTTGTCATAGCTCATAAAATATTGACAGAGGTAATTATTTGTAAAAATATTAATAATATATAGACAGTGGAAGCTAAAAAAATAAGGTATATAATTTCAAGCTGGAGGAAACGTAATTGTTGCTTAATTAACAGTGCCCAGTTATTTGTCAGTGCCTGTTTTATAAGTTGACAAGGAAGTGATGAACCTTAACTGAGGGGATTCTTAGCAAAATCCCCAAAGACAGCTTCACTCATTATTTACTCATGCCCAAATAAATGCTAGATAAATAAATAACTTGAAGAAAGAACTGTAAGCAGAGGTTAATAATTTTGGGGAGTTTGTGTCCTTCATTATACTGATGGAGTACGTTTGCCATCGTAAATGTTTTTGGCAAACATGCACAGGGTAAGCTGGACAATGTTTACAATAAGCCTTTGTAAATTATGAATATATTCAAATATTTCTATAGGAACCAGTATAGAAATGGGGCATATGGGAATATACACTGACAAATCTCTTCTCTGATAAGTTGGATCTTAGCAAAATATCAGAAGTGTGGCATTAACAGAATACAAGGATATGACAGAGGTTTTATATGCCTTAAAGTCTCCAAGCCAGGAATAAGCCTATAGGTATAATTAATTACAAAATATGTGTTCCCTTGAGTAAAAAATGGTGGAGCAGTGAGCAGAAAGAATAAAACAGATGGAATTTCATGGCAAATGAATAGCTTGGTATAGTCAATGGGGCTATTGTAAAGGAACGATTCGTTGTGATTCTGAAATACAATAGAACTGACTTGCTAGATATTAGAATAAGTAGCAATTACATTTACATTTAGTCTTTCTCCTTTGGAATGAGAATGACTAATCTATTACAAGCCTGCTGTTTTATTTTAAAAGCAAATACCTTGTTTTCTAGTTTCATGGGTCCAAGAAGGTAGAAGAATGTTGCCCCAGAGTGTATCATGTGTAGAGTGTCACTCAAGTTCTAAATGATGACATTGAGTTGATGACAGATAGATGAGATTATGGACTTAAAATTTCTGTGTTAATGGGTTAAGAATTCTGGAGATGTAAATGACTCAAGGGGCTAATAAAATGCAGTGAGTCCAGTTACATTGTCGTGATATAGTTCCTTTTATAAACCTTGAAAAGTAGATGTGAATTTCCTTCAAAAATATATATGTAATTAAAGGAATTTTAAAAATACTATATATTTTGACTATATTTTTTCCTTTATCTGAAATCTTCCCAGATTATGCCAAACCCCCTACCCATAGATTACAACCTCATCTAGAAATATCTGGGAATTTCCCAATTTCTACGTAAAATGGCATTATATAGAAATAGCAGACAGACTCTCACAGTGTGTAAACAACGGAGCATATATAAAATCCAGTGTCACCATGATACTGTGATTAGAAAAATATGACAAGCCAAAAACATATTAATGTCTACCTGAAGCTGGCCAAAGCAAGTGGTGGAAACCTACACTGAACGGAGATAGCAAGAACCATTATGAACTGACATTCCATAATTGCAGATAAATATTTTTTGTTTTAAACCACCTGGTTTGTGGTCATTTGTCATGATAGCAACAGGAGCTTATAAAACCTCATAAAATCCTTTCCCACTTAATCTTCACTCGGGCCTATTTCTCTGAGGAAAGTTGTTTAAAAAAAAAAAAAAACAGAAAACCAAAAAAACAAACGAAAAAACCCTGAGAATAAATATGTTACTTGGGGATATAAATCAACTTTTCTACTTTGAGATAATTATCTTATCCATCTATAAGTACTCAAATATGTGTGTTGTATAGACAGTTTGTGGGTCCAAATGTCAGTGTAAATGGCAAATCTAAGGAAATTAATGAGGGAAGCATTAGACCTGGGCAGATAATTTAAGATACTCAGATACAAACCTCTGGTGTCCTGAAATTAGAAAAGATGAAAAATTGTGAATGTGGCAAAGAATTATGAAGGACAATGAGGATCTGTATTATTTTTCACTCAAATAATTCTCAGCTAACTTCATGCCCATAGCTGACTTCATCTATCACTTCCTGTTTTAGCCACCACAGTTTCTTCCGCATCTTTTGGTCCTAGGTTAATATCACTGAAGTAAGAATTAATGATAATACACTCCTTTTTATGATGTTTGGTGTGCACATTTTATGAGCTATGCTCAATTTTTATTGTATTTTCAATATTTCCAAATACTTCTTAATCAAAACAGCTGTAACTATAACACCGTAAAATCATGAAACCATAAAAAAGATTCCATTTTTGTTTTTGTTGTTATTCCATGATTTATAGTACCCAAAGGAAAGAGTTGATAAGAGACACTGTGGTGAAATATTTTGAGTCTAATTAATTTTATTGTAGCAAAATTTTTCTAGTTAACATCATGCCACGACATCACAACACATGGGTTTTGTTTGCTTATTTGTTATATTTGAATTGAAATCCTACTTCATTGTTCACTGTCTTGTTTTCACTCTAGATCAACATAGCACTAAGACTTTCATGTTTTCTACTAGTCTTTTAGGAGTATAATGTTTTGTGAATCATAGAATGCTGGTTAGATCCAATGCTCTATATTCTCTCTTCTCTTCTTCTGCTGGGCTTTGTGACCCAGAATGAAGGGAATACCCTTTTTTACCTCTGTGGCTATGTGTTTATTAAATTAGGATGTATGGTTAATTGAATTATTCTAGAACTTTGTGACAGAATTTCTAGATATTTTGTGAAGTAATGATAGCAAAGTTTCCATCACTCTTCATTCTTTCTCAGTGCCTGGTGCTTGGAGACAATGTCAGCCTTGGAAGTTGAGTGTTTTCCAAGTGAAATAACAAGATAAAAGGATATGAGTCCCTCAGGACATACAGAGCAATGTCAATTCTTTTGTCTAGTTCCCTTACTTTATCAAATTGCAAGAATTGCTATTCTATTTAGTTGAGGGTCTTTGTTATTTATATTTAAACCAATCTTAATTAATCCAGATCTTATCTTAAATTTAACTCTCTTGACGCAAGTTTAATAATGCATGCCATTGGCTTAATGGGTGTTGTCCAACAACAGATGGGAAGGACTCACATGACTCACCAGATAATTTGATCCTATACAATTGTAGAACAGCATAGTAAATTTTTTCCTGTGTTCCCGTATAAGGCAGATCATATACCATTGAAGTTGTAAAGTACAAGGTATGATAATATTAGCTAAACTTAATTTCACTAAATTAACACTTTAAAATTCTTAATCTACATTGTTTTAGAAAATGAATCAAAGTAAAGTTGGGATTTTTAAAGAAGTAACTAAGTGAAAAGTGATCATATATTGAAACCTAGACCAGAATAGAGTGGCCTTATAAATAGAAATTGTGTATGCTTACACACTGAAGAAAGCTAATTTCGAAACAAAATAAAAGAGACTCTCACTTGTTAAGAAGGGAGACATAGTGGGAAATAAAGCCTGCTAGCACCTTACTCCTGTAGCTGTAGAATCAGGATATTTGAAACAATAAAATGAATAGCACATTAATTACCCCAGCCAATGAGTAGAGTTTTATAAAGTAGAGTAATCATCTAAATCTAACCAATGGCTGTAGTTAAATAAATGAACTCCTTCTCTAAAGACAGATTAGCACACTGATTTATCTAGAACATTCTTGGGTGGAAGTGCAAGTTGTTGCCCACACAATGAAGCAGGTGGATTTCTTGGGTCCCAGGTAGCTCAGTAGAAAGATGTCTCTGGTATTTCCTCTGAGTCAACTTTAATACATTCTCAGCAGAACATGGTATATTTTTCTGAGTAAAAGACAAACTTAAATGTTTCTTCATAAAAACTCATCTTTTAAAGATTATTTCTAATTGACAATGCCAAGATTAGGAAGCATGTAGATACAAACGCAGCCTTATATCCACTGAGGCATCTGTGATGGATTTAAAAACCACTTTAAAATTATTATGAGTTATATATAATTGTGTGCCTGTGAATAAGTATTTAAATCTACCTATATTTTATATATATATACACTTATATATATATATTTATATATATATACACTTAGTTGCACATAATTTTGCATACTGCTCTGTTATCTATTTATCTGTCTGTCTGTGTAGCATCTTGGTAGCTAGCTAGCTAGATAAATAACTCAGTACTTATCTACCAATCTATAAATGTATCTTTCTTCTACTTAAAATGTAGAGCAATATCACAAATTTATGATTTCACAGGTAACAAGCGCACACGTCCACCAAAGGATTATACAAGATCTCAAATACATAAAATTTACCTTAATGTTTGCTCTTGCTCTTTTCTTTTTAAATCATATTACAATAACCAAAACTTACAAATTTCAAGCTCAACCTGTACGTTCTCAATACAATAACCCTCCATGCACTGAAGTATCAGGTGAATGTTTTCAGTTCTAAAGAAGGATATCTGTTTCATTGCCAGCGTTACATGTGGACAAAGCACATAATGGAGCAAAACAAGCCTTCCAGAAAGAAGGATGCAGAGGCTATAGAGGACAATGAAAAACATAACTCCTGCCAGAGAGCAAATTTAACCACTGACAGATGGTCCAGCTGGAATTAACTACCCTGACAATGCAAGGAGCCATCAACTCCTTCCTATACTAATGTATGCCTTGTATTTTCTATTCTTCTTTTTCTGAATGCAGATTTTCAATGAGTATTACTCATTACTTAAATATAATTGTGTGATAAGCGTGATAGGGAAGCATAAATTGAACTTTAACTTGCCAAAAATATTAATTTCTACATTGATCAGAATTTATATAAGAGATATTTTAAAATATTGCATTATATAAGAAATATTCTACATATATAATAATTTCATGTAAGCATACTACACCAGAAGTTATTCTGCTTGCTCAATCTCAGTCATCTGACAACTCCTGAACTTATACCTTTATGGCCGTAGATCGACTTTCACACCAATTTGCTTTGTTTCCTATAGACTCTGTTTAGCAATCTGAAACCTCAGACATCACTCCAGAGCAATATACTCAGTGATATTTTACTTCAGCTCACACGTGTAATCTGTATATTTGGGAGGTCAAGTCAGGATAATTAGCATGAATTTCACTGGAGCCTCTGGTACAATAGGAGGCTCTGTCTCAACTTCTCCATATTTGTGTATTTAAATGTTGTAAAGAGGTACCAGTGCTTGATCGGGTAGAAGATGTCAACATAATCAAGAGTAAAAATTATGTTAAAATTTAGAAGTATACATTTCTAAGATGTTTGATGGTGTAGATACTCGGTCTACTGCAGAGTAGATGAGATTTGTGATCCGTTGTTCTAGGCAATCCTCTAGGATGTCAGCAATAAGAGAAAAATCAGACTAAAACTGAACATTGATTTCTTTTTCTAATGATGTTGGCAGGCTTTTGAATTGTAAACTTTGAAATATTTCCGAAGAAACATTAGAAAAAAACACTGTCATCATGGACATAGAGAAAACAGAAACGATGGAAAGAAGGAAGATACCCACAAGGCTAATACATATCTTTCCAATAAAAGATTTATTATTCAAATAAAGGATTCAAATAAAGGATTCCTTCCCATTTTACATTATTCAGTTATGACAAGTTGTTAAAAAACTACAGAATCCTCATCTATGGACTATCCACCTCACTCATGTACATTCAAGTACCATTTAAAATTTTGAAGTAATGTCTTTTTATGATAATCTTTTTCGATTTTCATTAAAACAGAGTTCTTAGTACAATATATACTGCTTATTATTTTCCTTGCCGGAACTTTTCCTAGATAGTCCTCATTTCCCCCCAGAGCATCTCTACCATACTTCTTTCTCTATCATTAGAAAACAGAGATACCTAAAAAATAAAATATAAAATAAAAACACATAAGCTAGAAGAGGACAGAACAAACAACAAACAGAAGTGCAGCACTCACAAGAGAAGACTTATTTTCTTCAATGATTATTTTTAAAATGGTCATTATTATAAGTTAACTTATATTTTAAACATAATATACCAAGATATTATATTTGACTATCTTGTTTTATGTGGTATTATGAAATACTTTTAGAAGTGTGTAGTGGATGTAAACATGTTACTGTTTTCATTCTAAGTGTGGGATGAGGAACAGACTTGTGAAAGAATAGGTGATGTTTGTCCACTACAAGAGGAACTGCCTCTTTCAGGGGCATGGTCTTTGCCTACCTGAAACATCTTAGTACGGACTCTGAGAGGAGGTGTGTGTGTGTGTGTGTGTGTGTGTGTGTGTGTGTGTGTGTGTATGTGTGTGTACCCAAAACAAGAAGGTAGGCCTTTTGGTCTTGTTTCCTATTGTTTGGCTGTTCATTACTCTTCTTCAAGATATTTCTAGAGAGAACTACTCCAGAGAATTTTTTGAGGTTCCGGGTTACAGCTGCTGCACCAATTTCCAGCTACTGTGGTTGAAGTCCCCTTTGCTGAATTGCTAGTTTGCTGTTTAACAGGCATTCTGGAATCCTGCCAACCACGACAGTAGAATTGCTTCCAGAAACTGAGTCTAAGAAGGTCTACTTCTCCTTTTTTTCATTAACCTTTTTTCTCTCCCTATCTAAGATAGTTGGGTTGGATGTGAGGTATAAGCATTAAAGAACCACAGATAAAATAGGTTTGAAAAGGTTCAAAGCCTACACGTGGTGCCCAATGTGACTCGAGCATAATCAGTAACTTAACTTCTAATATTGTAGAGGAAACTACAGGTTCTGAACATATAAAAATACTGGTTCAGGTTGTCAGCAAAATGGCAGCTTCTGCTGCTGGTTTCTTATCTACATTATACCCAGAGGGAATTATCTGGTTTTGTTTTGTCTTCTTCCTATATTCCATTCTTAAAAAGTTTGGAAGAAAGACTGATGGGATATAAAAACCAGAAGTGTCGTTGAATTCTATAGTTCTGCAAAGGATTTCAGAGTTGGCTGTGCAACTAGATAATTTGAGGGTAGAGGCTGAAGAGTTTGGAAAGCAAAAAGTGCCATTGGTAAAGGGAAAACACCTGGGAATGGAGTATCAGAATTTCCCACAATTGTTGCCCATCCCTGCTAAAGATTATAGTAGAATTTTCAAAAATAAAAACCCATGATTCTCTGTTTCATTCCTTTTTAGCATGCCATAAAATCAGTATAATTTTATATGTTATAAACTCCAGTGCTCAATTTAGTAATAGGATACAGCTTTATGCTTTTTAAAAATTTATTGTGGCTGGAATCATTCTGCTCTTTTTGTTTCTTGTTGGTTTGGAAGGTAAAATACAGAGAAAGATCTTCAATGAAAGACATCAATGTACAAATAAACATTCTTACACATTTGCCTAAAGTTATGCATTTGATTAAAGTAGCTATAGAAGCTACGCCTTTCTAAGCAGTAAAATTAATCTCATACATCAAGGTAATGACTAACCTTTAACATGATGTATCATACAACATGACACTAGTAGGAACAAGTGAGTAAAGAATACTCATAAAGGAAGCACATGTTTGAGGACACATCCTCTGCAATTAGAGACATACATCCAAGAATACCAGGAGCTCTATGTGTGTCCTGTGTACCATTAGAAGCTAGTAGTGGTGTGCTAAAAATTGTCTGTTATAAAATATTCAATGTGAAGGTAAAAGTGAACCATGAGAAATATTGTAAGGTTAGTCCCACTTGAACATGTTATACTCTGTCAAAATCATATGTGTCAAAAGCTATTTATCTTCTCTAGCATATGACCTAACCAACTCTTATGACCATATTTCCTTAATAACTTGAGTCCAATATACTGACGGGTATATGTAAATTACTCTTCTAATTTGCTCATAACTCCCTATAATCAGAACATGAACGAACCCTTTCCAACATGATAATTTGATATCTTTCATGACCTCTTGAAGTCTCACATACAGCATCAGTTCATATATAAGACATTTCCCCTACCCAAGTTCATAGATAGGAATGAAACGCAAATAAATATCTCCAGTCCTGAGCAGGGTTTCATGACATTAATTGTTATAGGCATAAAAGACAACCAAATAGTTTAAATAATAAAATCTATTTATAACCAGTCACAACCTGGGTAGTTGTACATCAGAAAAGAGACCAAAGACAGGGCTGAAGACAGTTCCTTCACATGTATGTTAAACATGCAGATCATACAGCACAGGTGTAAAATGTCAATTATTATTTTATTTTCTGGTAGATTTATTAAAAATCAATGGTCTTATCTATATTTACTGGCCCTGCTATTATGAAACCCAAGCATTCTTCGGGGTAAAATGTAGCATAATTCCAATGGTAAATATAGGATTCTTCTCCCAGCACTGGATCTCGTCATTTCAGCAAATTTTCTACACTCTAATTCACAGAGATGAACATGACAATTAAACCTCCATATTAAAGGTAAATTGATTGGTTATAGTTCTACAACATACAAATTATACTCAAAATTCATATAATAGTGCATTTCTCTTAAACTGAGAAAAATTTAGGCTGTATCAATAGTTGTTTTTCAAGTGATAACAGTATGGTTTATCATGTCTTAAATGCTCAGGTTTGATGTTGAGCCTGCTTGGAGATGGAGGAAACTTCCCAGGTGAGGCATTGTGTGTTTATACATAGCATGGGGGACTTCCCCATTTCCCTTTCTCTGTCTCTTTTGGATCCAGCCATAACGGCATAAACATTATCTGCCATACTCTCTTGTGCTACCAAAACCCAGAGCAATAAGGTCCATGGATATGGATTGACCTCTTTAAAACTCTGAACCAACCTAAACCTTTACTCTGTTTGCTTTGCTTTATCATAGGTAATTATTATAATTTCTTTTATAATAAGCTGAGTAACACTGAGACTAACAACTATAATATTCTTTCCACTAAGTTGTTATAGAATAAAATAGACATTACACAATAATACCCAATGTATACCCAATAATACACAATAATACCCAAATGTATATTTGAAAGATATTCTGAGAAAAAAAAATCTATAAAATTAGAGCTCATAGTTGTGGAGTGGTATAGAGAAATATATCATCAATTTTTTTTAGTAAGGATTACTAAAAATAGCTCTTTGTAAAGCACCTTTAGAGAAACTATGATGTACTTGAAAGACTCTGTACCTATAAACCGGTAAGATGCATAACAACCTTTGTATTGGAAAATTCAGCAAAATATTCACACAAGTGCATACAGGGAAGAAAACACATACATTTATAAATATAAATGAACTTAAGTCAGAGTAAATGTCAAGAATTTTATTCATGACTAGCTGCTAGCATTTATCTAAAACCAAGAAACTACAAAATTATGTCGGCTTGCTTCATCTTATTTCTGTTTTGTTGGCTACTGTTAGAGAGATGAATCTAATCTGTATTTATAAGTTGAATTTTAAGTCAACACAATACTCTATCCATAAGTTAAGAGGCTCTTATTGTATGAGCCACTGACATTACATTTCAGTGATCCTACAAGTAAAGGTTTTCAACTCTCTCAACAGCATATTCCCTTAGGATTGTGTGTGTGAGTGAGAAGCATATTAATCCATCTTAAAAGATAACCCTCAATCTACTTCTCTATGAGTACCTGTTAAGATATCACTAAGAAATATAGACATATATTATGTGTCTAGCACCTTAGCACCAGCTTCTCCTTTTTCCTACTCTCATTGTATTTAATATTAGCACTATTCATTCTCTAAGAAACTGGACTATCCCCAAATTCTAAGCTTTATTCCTCTTTATTTTGTTGCTCATCTCCACAGCCTTTGTTTCCCATACCCTCTCTGTTCTGATCACCTTTATCATATACCCTCAATGTATTTCTGTGTGGTACAAATAATGAATCCAGGTTCCTATGCCCTAACAATAATAAATATTCTTAGTCTATTAGTTAATACATTTGTTAAGATATTCTTTTTGGTTTATCTCCTTGATGGCACATGCATGTGTATGCACACACACACACATACACACACACACACACACACACACACACACACACATGCTATGCAACATTATTCTACTTAACTATATACCTTGGCTTGTTTTTACTAAGTATTTAATTCTACACAGTCTTTATGAATATGATTCTTCCCATAATTATTATCATCACTTTTCTACTTCCAATATCTTAATATACCCTTTAATTTAATTATTGTTTTTGTTTTGTTTTTTTGTTTTTGTTTTTTGTGATTTTGTTTGTTTGTTTGTTTTGTTTCTCTGTCTCTGGAAGTTTCACACTGGATACAGTCATGTCTAATGAGTCCAAATGTTTACATTTCTTTATTAACTGCCACACCTTATGGAATTTGCCTCTATCTCTGCCCATTATCAGATTGTGTTATGAGATGGCACAGAGTATGTTCTTAATCTCCATCACATTCTTAAGTTCCTGTGGATATTTTTGAGTGTTTGATGAAACTGAGTGGCAAAATTCATGGCAGAATAATGTGATTTTTTTGCTTTTAATCCATTGATAACAAAACTAACTCCTTGAAAAAAAGAATTTGCAGATATTTTCAGAGACAATGCCTATAAAATCAATGGTCACCATGTGACACCAATGATAAACTCAATCCAAAAAACATTCTATGTGTTTCTGTTTTCTTCTTACTGAGTATTTTCAAATAGTTTATCTTATGATAACTTGACTATTCAATGGACCATTTAGTAAAACTCAAAATCATGTTATTTCAAATATTTAACTATCTTGTGACCTGAAAAAAAAAGGAACCTGAAAACTTTAATTATCCTCAAAAATATTGTAGGATTCAATCAAAGCGTATCTTAGGTATATTATCTCTCTACAAAGAATGCCATTTATTGTCCATATTTCACATGTACTTTTATGAATATATATACTAATATATATATATATATGTGTGTGTGTGTGTGTGTGCATTTCCATATGTGATGTGAGTGCTGGTGTCATTTCTATGTGTGCTTTGAAGTCAAATTGCTAAACTAACCCTAACATCTCTCAATCAAAACACCTGGAAGGATAGGATATTTAATTTAACATAACAATATAAAGTTGTGGAAAACTACTTACATATATAGGAGCATTTATAAAGATTTGTTACAAATTTTATATATTTTTATATGCAAGAGAAAAAACTAAACAGAATAAGAGCCTTTCCTTTAAGTTCTCAAGGGGATGAAGTGCACTAGACACCTCTGTTCTTAGCATGACGAATCTTCTGTAGCAGATAGGTCTTTAACACCTAAAATCATATTTTTCTGGTCTTAGAGAAACCTCTTTAACCTACTCTCATATATGCTTTCATGTCTGCTTCTCTGATGAACACACATACTGTTTCCTAGCATGAATTTATGATTGTGTTGTATGTATAACAGGTTTAGAATATATATCAGAAGTGGGTGAAGGGATGGAACTGGGTAGAAGTGAATGTGGGGAGGGGAGCAAGAGCAGAGATCAAGTATGGGGAGACCAAGGGTGGGAGGAGACAGCTGAGAGAAAGAAGGTAAACCTATATTGAGGGGCATCTCTGGGACAAGCCAGAGATCTGCTACAGGGAAGGCTCCTGGAAGGATATATCAGTGAGTCTGAGACACCTAGTAACAGGGGACATGGGACTGAAGTGGCCCCCTCCTAGCCAGTCAGGATTTCTCATGAGAGAAAGGAGACACCAACATACCCTCAAAACTTTCAACTCAAAACTTACCCTATCTTCAAAATATGAAGAGATAAAGATGGAGCAGAGAATAAGGGAATGGCCAGCAAATGACTGGCACAACTTGAGACCACCCCATGGGAGAAAAACACCCCCTGACTCTATTAATAATACTATGCTATACCTGCAGACAGGAGCCTAGCGTAACTGTCCTCTGAGAGGTTCCACCCAGCAGCAAATAAAAACAGATGCAGAAACCCACAGCTAAACATTAGGCAGAGCTCAGGGAGTGTTGTGGAAGAATATGGGGGAAGGATAGAGAGACCCGAAGGGGAAAAAAAGACTCCAAAAGAAGACCAACAGAGTCAACTATCTTAGACCCACAGGAACTTACAGAGACTGAAGCACCAACCAAAGAACATCCATGGACTAGACCAAGGCCTTATACATATATGTAGTGATGGGCAGCTTGATCTTCATGTGAGTATTGTAGCAAATGGAGCCTGGGATGTGTCTGACATGGATTGTGTTGCCTGCATTTGGATTACTTTTCCCTACCTGGTCTGCCTTGCCTAGCATCAGTGGAAGAGGATGCACTTAGTCCTGTGAGTTGATGTGCCAGGATGGCTAGTTTCTGATTTGGCTATTATATGAGCCTTCTATACAATTTCATTTTTTCCAGATTTGTGCAAGCAAGAGTATGTTAATGTATACTTTCATTATAATGTAAGCATCCAAAAATATTGTATATAGTAGGAGCGCATTTCAAAATAAATCATCTCTGAAATACATGGAGAATAGTTTAAATAGATTAAATTTTGTTAGGGGCAATAGGTCATATAACCAATGTTCAGCCATCTTGTCCAAGTCTGCACCTT
Source organism: Acomys russatus (assembly GCF_903995435.1). Lineage (NCBI taxonomy): Eukaryota > Metazoa > Chordata > Mammalia > Rodentia > Muridae > Acomys > Acomys russatus. Next base: position 15,912,021 of record NC_067145.1, on the reverse strand, counting down.
TAAGTCTGTTTTTCCCAGAGTTTGCCTTTCACCAGAAACTAGCTGACCCTGTTGTGGGTCAGCAGTTACACTAACAACAGATAGAGTTGTAGCAACCCTGTTATGGTTTAGCAGTTAGACTAGACAAAGAGGGAGCCAGATACCCTGTGTGGCAGGACATTATGACCTTGCCTGGAATTCCTTGTGTTTTGAGAAAAGCCTGCAGCTGGGTTGCTATAGCAATATGCTTCTCTGCCTTCTGACTTATAAAAGCTGCTGCCTGACTAATAAAGTTTGAGAGTTTTATCAATCAGACTTGCTCTCCTTCTTTGTGTCTTGCATTTTCAACAGGTGACCTTCCTCCCGAGTTTTAATCAAACCCCGCAGGCCAGGGGAAAATGTGTATAGTATAAAGTTATTTGTATTAGTCCATGTATCATGACAATTAATCACTACATGTCATTCTTAATTATCAAAACACATTAGTATGGTGGATAAAAATCTGATAAATGACAAACTGAGTGTTATTTAAAGAACTGTCAAGCAATTCATAAGATTAGTATATCATAAGGCAGGCTTCATGCCATCATGGAGTCAGCATTTAAAGACCTCAGCACAATATCATGGTAAACTTCTATACTATTAACCAAAAATAACCTCCATAAAAGGTTCTGAGTCAGCACAATCTATTATGGAAAGATTATTCTATGTGATTACATTTCAACCATATTTTCCCACTGAGGACAACTTTTAAAAATACATAAGCTGTTAATGCTCAAAAATGTGTACTTTATTGACTCATGTTATTGATGGGAGTGCTTATTTTTTTTTAACTTCTATACCTTCACCTAACATTTTTGCTGCTATAAAATTTCAAAATCCAGACAAGTCTACATCAATTGATAGTAACACATTACGGGTAATAGCCCTTGTTTCTATACCAACTTCATGAAAAATGCTAGATGTTATGGTGTAAGGTTTAGTGGCTCCATGGATCACATACCTCATCGTCACCTTAGCTACAAAAATGAAGACTGATTTTTACTAATGAAAAAATAAATCCCTTTTCTCAATAGCAATATTGTTTATTTTATTTAAAACAATCAATGTATTCGGTAGACAAGTAGAAAATTTTCATATATAAATATTTCATGTGATTAAAACTATAATTATATATTTAGAAAAGAGATACTGTGGGTGGGGGCATCTCCGTGATAAGGTGGCGAGGGAATTCAGGGCAGTCAGCATAGGTTCCTGGGATAGATGAGAGGGACTTTAGTAAAGGCTTATAGTAACATGGAGAGAACCATTCCCTGACACTATTAAGGATACGCTGCTATGCTTGCTGACAGGATTGAGCAGACTTCCTCAAAACAGATGCTGAGACTCACAGCCAGACATTGGGCAATGTCTAAGAAGCCTTGTGGGAAAGTAGGGGGGAATGACAAGAGGATCTGGAGGTGACAGGAGCTTCACAAGAAAACCAACATGACCAACTAACTAGGGCCCAGAGAGGACTGCTGAGACCGAAGTAGCGACCAAGAAGGACTGGACCTAGGTTCTCTACAAAGATGTAGCTGAGGACAGCTCAGCCTTAATGTGGGTCCCCTAGTGAGGGTAGAGGAAGCTATTTCAAACATAAAGTCTTTTGCCAGGTTTTTAATTACTTCTTCCTGGTGGGACTGTGTTGCTAGGCTATAGGGGAAGAGCTCGGATATGATTTGATGAGCTGGGGTGGAGGGGTGGGGGGGTCTCCCCTTCTCTGAGGAATAGGGGAAGAGGATGGAGGTAGAGGAGGGTGGGTAGACTGTGAGTGGAGAAGAATTGGGGCTACAATCAGGAGGTAAAGTGAATAAATAAAATAAAGAAATTTAATTAATTATTTTTACCTAATACCTAATTGTACAGAAATACAAGTATTTATGAGAGGTATGGTATTTTCAATATATGTGTGCATGGCATATTTCCACTCAGATCACAAATACCCACTCTCTCAAATATTGATTTTATTTGTGGCAAAAGCTTTCAAAGTCTGTCCTCCGGGCCTTTTGAAATGTACAGTTCATTGTTGTTATTGACTATGAAGTCACAGTGCAATAGGATTTGTTCAGCCTTTTTACTCATTGGCTAATGTTTTGCTATCTTTTTCTTACTCTACATTCCTGGCATAAAACCACAATTATTTTAACTTCAAATATATTCCTTCAGGCTCAAGGGTAGAAACACATCACCACTCTGCACTGTCCATCACCTTTCAAGAAACTATCAGTAGTCCTTTGATCTTATTTCCAATCTTTATGATGCATAAAAATCAGCTCACTTACATCTTTCTGGTTTCAATGGGGATAAAAAACATGGTGTTCTGTTTTAAGTGAATATTGATCACAGTATCTATATGTTATTATCATAAGAACAGGTCCAGAAATACAGTCTGGATCTATATAATATCAACTAATTACATAAAAACTTGTTTGGAGGAATAAAAAGTTTCAAATCTATTTCAAAATTAGACCATTCCCCAATTTTTACTATAGAAAGTGAGAATTTTTAATTACTACTGAATATTAATCCTAAATTATTTAACCAGAATAAAGTTCACTGTTTTAAAATATAATACCTTAAGATATAATAAATATATATTATATAAATACACATCATTTTATAACAATGTAATAAAAAATAAATATGCTCTCAATTAAAGTGATACTGGTATTTACACGTTACCTTTAAATATACCTCTTTGGAAAGGGATTAAAATGCATGGAGATTACTTGATGAATAAAACAGCAACCTCATGAATATAGGATAAACCTGGCAACATGGTTCAATGGTAAAGTTCTTATTATTCATTAGGCATGGCTACAGAAAAAAAAATACTGTCAGAAAAATGAAGAAAAGAAAAAATGAATCTGAGTGGGAAACAGTCATATATACATACATACATACACACACACACACACACACACACACACATATATATATATATATATATATATATATATATATTCTTTAAAAAGAGAGAACATTATATTGTGAGATTCCATACAGTACAGGTAAATCTGTGACTTAACCTGTGCTATGCTTTGTACAGAGGGTTAATATTAAATAAGATGCAAATTGGACATATAAAAGCACGTTGACTCCAAGCTGAGCTTTTTCCTTTTTTCTTCTGAATACTATATGAATAACACCATGCAAACATCCCATTTAAAAACACTAGGCAATAAGACACATGCTTGGCTATTTATCCCTCCAGGTACAGCTTACAGTCAGTTACCTAACTGAGAAGCAACTGATTAAAAAAAAAAAAAAAAAAAAAAAACTTTAGGTGCGTCGGCTTCCACCAGAAAAATCATTCCCTATCTGAACCACAAACCTCAAAAATAGGTGACCCCTAGAACCATATGGGAGTAAGTAGTGGCTATTTGTCCTTACCAAAATAAATAATTTATTTAACACAAATTGTATTTCTGTTTTCACAAAACACTTAGAAACGCTCATTTCAAATAATTATTATAACAAGATTTCCTTCTTGGATCATTCTGTGCTTTTTTTCTTTATATCAGGTTATTCAATCAGTTCTCTATGGTGTCCTTTTATCTTTGTTCTTTATAAAGAAACTGTAAGTCTTTTATGGTTTTTATTTATTTATAAATATAATAGTTAAAATGTAGTATTTAAGTAAATGAAAGATAAGAGTGATAATCAAATAAAGCCAGAAACTACAAATAGAACTACTTTTTCCCATTAAATCTGTTTGTAATGTTAAGTATATATATTAAAAAAAAAATTGTAGTGAGGAGGAAGTGAGGGAATCAGCCATGAGAGATGTCCAGGAGAGACCAGGAGAAGGATATGGAGCAGGAAAGCTTTGAAGTAGACATCCATATCATCACAGGGAAGATCAAAAGTGCTGGGATGCAGTTCACCCCGGCTACCTGGCCTTAGTTCAGGTGGTTTGACGCTAAGCCTTTCTTTAGAGAATCGCTGGGATATACCTCTTCGTTGTCATCTGGCAGCTGATTGGGTTGAATAATTTCTTGAAGCACTTTGTGTTCTGTGGCAGCCAGTCTCTATGCTGGTGTAGAATTCTCTTCATTGGCAGCAGTATGGCTCCCACAACAGTACATGCTTACCTCACAGACATACAGTGTACATACACAGACATCCACTTGTGTAGGGTTCTCAGTGCTGGGATCATTGGTTTCCTGGAAGCTATTGTTTGCATAATTTTTGGACAAGACCTCTTCCCTAACACCCAAATTCTCTCTGTTGTACTTTGCCTTCTTTGTGTGGCCTTCACTGCAGTCCTACTTCTGTATGAGATGGTTCTGTACACAGAGCACTACGGTCGCCGGGAAAAGACCAATTCAGAGCGTAAAGATGACATTTACCGTCCATAGATCTCCTGGCATTATGAAGAAGGCTCAAAAACTTGTGAAGAGAGCCCACCAACGCATGCAAGCCACAACGAAAGCCATTCTTCCAGAACAAGATACTGGCATTCCAAGTCCAAAGTCACCAGCCGACTTGGAAAGAAATGAAGGAGGCTGGTTCATCTCAGATGTTCCAGAGAGAGTGCCTAGACCTGAGAGGGAAACAGAACACAGATGGACCTTCCTTTGTGGAGATCTAAATGTACAGAAGGAAGAGAGGGACCTTTGCCCATCATGATTTCAGTGTAAGCAGTGCTAAGTCTTGTCTCCCACAGGCCTGGATACACATGAGGCTGACCATGGTTTGGATCCCTTGTCAGACGGAGGTGTCTCCTAACTGCAGCACATGGCCTGTAGTTTCTGGTAGCAATACAGTGCACTGGAAAGACAAGGTGGCTCTTTTATCTCAGCTGCCAGTAGTGGCTCTGTGCTGATGTGTCTCGTGGGTGCTGTACAAATGTCTTCATTCGGCTGTTGAGTTAACAAACTGGTTAATGAACTGGTCACCGGGTTTTAGTTTTATGAGTCTGCCTTTCCATTTTATGGGTTGTTCAAGTTCAGTCAGCCAGCCCACTTTTACTTCATGTTTTCGAGTCAGAATGCTTAAAAGCTTCCGGAATCCACTGCTGAAATTGGGCAAGGGTTCCTTTTAGAAAACAAGGGTAGGGGGAGATTTTGTATCACTGTTTAGCATACTGAATGCCCAGCCACATGACAGCCAATCAGCAGCCTAAATCTTAAGAAGGCAGGCTGCTTACACTGGAGCCTGGGTTTCAGATGGGAACCTATTTCGTTCCATTTCAAACAGTTTGTCTAGACACAGTACACACGAGTGACCCTGATGGAAGTGCTGGGACACTAGTCTCCTCTCCTGGCAGGTGCCTTTTCCACGAGTTTGGTTTTCCTTCTATGGTGGGTTACTCACTTTGTTTCTCTGTCTCAAGTGAGATGGCAGTGAATATAATTACTTCAATCTGTGCCATGCTCCCTCCCAGTCTACCCTGGATCCTTGTTTTAAATATATCAATTCACATTAAAAGCTCACCAAGGATTTTTTTTTAAATGTAGCCAGGTGTGGTGACACACACCTTTAATCGCAGTGTTAGGGGAGGCAGAGGCAGGCAGATCTCTGTGAGTTCAAGGCCAGACTGGTCTACAAAGCCAGTTCAGGAAAACCAAAGCTAAACAGAGAAACAGTGTCTCAAAACAACAACAACAACGAAACAATTATTTAAAAGCTTCTTTATCTCCTTAGATTAAATATATTTTCTTAATATATCATAAAGTTAATATTACTCGAGTATAATAGTAAATATTTTAAATCTTGTCTTTTTGAACATGGAGAATGATTTTAAGTATATTCCTTAGGTTTTTTATTTATTATTTTATTTTGTTATCTACATTGAGGCATTCTATGTAATATATAATGACCTTAACTCGTTATGTATTCCAGATTAGCCTTAAATTTGAAGATATATGGAATGCTGGGAGTGATCATCACTTTGAAACAATAATTTAACATTTCATTAGCCCTGGTATTAAAAAATAATGCTATTTCTGCATTTATTTGCAAGATAAGAAATCAGTGGTAGTTAGTAAAAATCAGATTGTTGGTAGAAAACTCATGTTGCATGCAACAAGAACCTGGTTCTCTCTCTAGGCGAGAAGTGGAAGGTGGGAAGGAGAGCTCATATCAATTACATAAGAACTATTTACATGGAAGGTGCCATGCATAATACTTTAGAAAATCCTACCTCCTGGTTTATGTCCCTGAATTTATATATACTACCCTGCAAAGGCTATTGTCTGCATTTATTTATATGATATAAGTAAATCAAAGAGGTGGGATGGAGAAGAAAGAAGAGAGAGAGAGAGACAGAGAGAGAGAGAGAGAGAGAGACAGAGAGAGAGAGACAGAGAGAGAGAGAGAGACAGAGACAGAGACAGAGACAGAGATTTGAAGAGAAATTTTAAAGAGATTGGCTGACTACTGTATTCTGGGTCCCAGGGAAAAGCTTTAAAAATGGATGTATAGATGTGGGAAGTCAAGCAAGCAGAGGACATAGCTGGAGCCAGATAGTCAATTGTTATTGAGTTTGAGAAAGTTCGGTTTTCCTTCTAGCATCTGTACATAACAGACTAATGGCATTCCCTCTTAAGTTGAGATACTAGCTTCCTTTATGAATACTTGGATGAGTCTAATTACTTCAAATCAAAATCATATGTTCTTCAAGACTCTAAAATTCATATTAAACCAACCTTATACCATTTTCTTTCATATAACATCTTGATTGAAACTTGAGAGCAAAGCAATTTTACCCCAATCCTCATGCAAACCATGTTTATTATAACTGCTGAAGCTACTGATTTTTTCTAAACAGTAACTATCAATCAATATCTAAAACCTGACAGTCAACTTAGGTAGAAAATTCATTTGAGTCATGTGGGGTACTCCCCCTGTAGTGAGGTGGTGAGCTTGGTGTTCCTGGTTAAAAATTCCGTGCAATTCCCTGAATCATTTACTGGAGCTTATAAACACGGTCCACGCTGCTCACCACCATCTTGGATCTCAAAAATTATTTTATCTGGTATTAATTTCATTTATCTTTCTATAATTCTAGTGTTCTTATCTTTTATATTTACATATCTTCTAATCTCCCATAACCATTGCTGCATATTCATATTTAATACTGGTTTTGCCTCAATGAATTTTCTATAGACTCAATATACATTTAGTGAACCAATATCTAGAAACTGTCTATTTTTTAGATACAAAAACTTCATTTTAAATATTTCATATCAGACTCCATTTCACATTAGTAATCTTGTAAGTTATGCAAAAAACATGTCATATTTGGAAACTATTACATTTTAAATGTCTTTGACATGGAAGGTGTTGGTTGGTTCTCTGCAATAAATCAACTAGTTCACCACTGAGCATCTCTGGACAAGAAATGAAGAAAATGTAATAATGTTGACTACCAAAGAATAAGTGAGAATGATAGACATCTACTGCAGAATTAATGCAGAGTGGTCACAAAGCTTTCCTTTTTTTTTTTTTTTTTTTTAAGCAAGATTAGTTTTCCATTTCCTTTTCCTTTGTTACATGTTTTCAAAGCTATTTACTACTTAAGGAAATACCTGGAGAACTTGTAATTATAGTGAGGGGGTGGTTTTCTGCTAAATCTGTTTGTTAGAAGTAATAACCCACTGAAGTATGGTATACACTTTGCATGCTCTAGAAACTGTAGCTATTTGAAGCCTTTAAATTAGTAATGCGGAAATCGGGGCTGGGAACATCTCTGGGATGAGCCAGAAACCTAGGACAAGGGAAACTTACAGGAATCTATTAGGATGATCCTATCTAAGACTCCAAACAACAGGAGATATAAAACCTGACATGGCAAGGTCCGGGAATCAGGCAATATTTCCAATGGAGGCACGGGGACAACAACATACCCACAAAACCATAGACTCAAAATTTATTCTGGCTACAGGATATACAGGGATAAAGCCTGTGGGGACAAAAGATAGAAGGTTATGATGCCTTAAAAACAACGTGTTTAGATGTTGCATGGTCAAGGGATAGAATTGTGATGGTTAGTATTGAGCGCCTACCTGATGGGATTTAGCATCAGTGGTGAAACATGTCTCTGTGTGTCTATGAAGGACAGTCTACACTAGATTAGCTGAGGTGGGAATACACATCTTAACTGTGGGCAGAACCATTTCATGGACTGGAGTTCCAGACAGAATAAAAAGAATGAAAAGGGCTGATCATAACAACAACAACAACAACAAAGAGAGTCTATGGATAGCACACATTGGACTCAATGAGTTTAAAAAGTAAGAGAGGACATGAAGTTGGAAGAGGTGGGGAAGTAAGGCATAGATCTGAAAAAAGTTAGGATGGGGTGAAAATTATCAAAATATATTGTATGAGCATTTCAAAAAGTTAAGATTATTTTCTTAAACAGGAAAAAAGAAAATAAAATAAAAGTAGTTTCCATTAAAAAAAAAAAAAAAAAAAAAAAAAGATGGAGCAGAAATTGAGAGAATGGCCTTCCAAAGACTGGCCCAACTTGATACCAACCTCATAGGAGAAAGCTAACCACTGACACTATTAATGATGTTCTGCTATACTTTCAGACATCTGCCTAGGATAACTTTCCTCTGAATAGTGTTCATCCAGCAGCTGATGAAAACAGATGTAGAGAGTCACAGCCAAATATTGGGTGGAGCCTACGAACCTTGTGAAAGAGGGAGAAGAAGGATTGAAGGAGCCACAGGTCAAAGGCACCACAAGAAAACCTATGGAGTCAACTCACCTGGGCCCATAGTGGGTCACAGAAACTGAACCACTAACCAAAGAGCATGCAAGGGACTGACTTAGGCTCTTTACCTATAGAAAACAGTTATGCTGTTATGCCGCTTGGTCATCCTGTGGGTCCCCTAACAATTTTAGCAGGGCCTGTTTGCAACTCTTTTGCCTGCCTTTGAATCCTCTTCCCCTAACCTGTAAGCTTTATCTAGCTTCAAAAGAAGAAGATGCACTTAGTCTTACTGCAACTTGATAATGACAATGTGGGTTGATATCGGTGGGAGGCCTCCTCTCTTCTCTGAGCAGAAAGAGAAATGGAGAGAGGGAAGGAAGATGTGACGATGGGACTAGGAGAAGAAGGGGAGGAAGCTAGGATCAGGATGTGAAGTAAATAAGTAAACAAACTGATGGAAAAATAAATACATTAATAATGTGTTCAAGAAATAATGAGGATGATTTGAGCCTCATAGGATATTAGAAAAAAGAAACAACAATGGAATCTTTTCTGTAAACTGAAGTAGTAAAAAAAACTGACTATCTGTTCAAGTACAGAAGAGTAAATAAAAATCACCACTATCAGAATTTGGGGACCCTCATTTGAATATTTTGTAGAATCCATACACAAAAATCATGAGAATTATTTTAATCGCCCAGTGTTTTGAAGGTATCATTTTAGAATTTCCTTCTTATTGTCTTCTACATGATTACCTAGGTCGTCGAAAATTGGCTACAAATCTACATCTGTCTCTCTTATGCCTCCTGCAATATGCTGCTCTCAATGGGTATACTGAACCAAGCTGTTACATAGCAATTGGATATCTTACCTGGAACAAATGGCTATTATCCAAAAATGAACATGCACTAATGTGCACTGTGGGTTGTGCAGTACTGTACAGTGAAATAACCACTAATGATTTCACTTTGTTCTCATTTGCCAAGATTCTAAAATTAGATATGATGTTCTTGTTATGGCTGCAAAGTACCTCCTGTCAAAGCTCCTGGAGATTCAGTGTTCTCAGAGGTTTCTTCATGGTGTATAGTTGATGTTATTCACATAAAAGAGAGTGAAATTTAAACATTCTCCAGGCAGATCGAGGTATGCCCTATTTATGTTAACAAATAAAAACATTTTAGATTGACATGGACTTCTGTGTTTGCAATGTTCTTGAGAAAAACAGAAAATATTAACCATTTCTATACACATTTATACATTATAAAATATCTCAGTCGCTTTTACCTTGTAAACTATTAGCTAATATTATGCATACACCCTTATAATTATGTAAAATATAAAAATGTATAGTAATATAGTATCCAATGTATTAAATAAGTCAAATAAGGCACATATATAAAAATGTCTTTTTACGAATCATGGACTCAGTCATTGTTTGTCAGTATGCACATATAAAATTCTTTAAATGGTTTACAAATATACACATATATAAATACACTATTTGTTTTAAATAGCCTTATATGTAGTATATGGTATGACTCATTATATAACTAAAGCATATCCCAAAATGAATCCCTTGTCTCTGTCACCTAGCGGCTGAAAGTATAAGTCTGCAGCATGATGCTTGAAGTAGCACAAAGTAGCCAATAAACAATGAGTGACTCCTGATCATCGCAGTTTAAGAAATATTGGGAGATCCACACAAAGAAAGTAACCAGGAGTGGCAGCACATGTATGAAATCTCTACAGTGAATAGAGGGAAACAGACAAAGGTACTCACAGTCCAACCAATTTAAAGGTAATCATAAGCTTGAGGCTCTGTCTCAAAATGTATGTAGTAAACAATAGAAAAAATAAGCAACACCAACATCACACTCACACAGAGGCATATAGCACACACAAAGAGAACTGGTTCTTTTTGATTGGTTAGATGTAATTAAGACAAATGATTTAATATTGGACATGTCTACATACACAATATAATCTAAAGATTGGTCTGCTTGAAGGTAAGACAAATAACGGGACAGGTTTAAAAAATGTGCTGTGACCTCTGAAGTTGGATTGAGGTGTGTAAATCAGCACCACTATCTGTTTAATGTATGTAAAGTACCATTTAATGAATAGGATTAAAGCCGTTGTACTTAGAAAGCAGAAAGTGATATTATGAGTTATGCCAAAAATAAGAATTGATTATCTTTGCAAATAAAAAAATGAATATGAAGTTTGTGTTCTACAAAAGGGAAAAAGAAAAAAGAAAGAAAGAAGAAAGAGAGAGAGAAAGAAAAAAAAAGTGATTATAGAAACCTTTTCCAAAGGTCATCGGTCAGTGGGATTAATATAGTGAAAAAAGCAAGCGTTTCCAAATTCCAGCAAAATTCTTCACTGAACTTGAAATGGCAAGTTGCAACATCATATGAACACACACACACACACACACACACACACACACACACAATCAAAACCTAGTAAAAATAATCATAAAACAAACAAACAAACATCAGAAGTATCACTATGCCTGACCTCAAATTGCATGACAGAGAAATATTAAGGAAAACAACAAACAAACAGCAGGAAAAACAAATAAACAGCATGACAGTGGTATTGAAACATATATATTAATCAAAGGAATCTGGTGGGGGGAGGTCAACCCCACCTGTCAGAGGTCTAGGTGAGGGGAATAGGGTGGAAGAAGGAAGGAAGGGAGGAAACAGTGAGGGGATTGCAATCTAGATTTAATGTGAATAAATTATAATAAAATTTAAAACACTGAAAAATTTATATTAAGACCTAGAAATAAGTCCACACATGTATAGACAATTGGATTTTGATTTTAAAAAGAAGCTAGAAATACATCCTGGAACAAAACACAGTATCTTGAACAAATGATGTAGAATCCAAATAGATCTATATCCAAAGCCCTGAACAAAATCCAGCATAAGGACAGATACACTGAATTTGGTAGAAGAGATACCATGTTCAACATGTTTATTCATCATGGAAATGCAAAATAAACCTACTTCAAGATTCATTTTACACCTTCAATAGCCAAGATCAATAAAACAGGAGACAGCTCAACTGGCTAGGATGAGGAGCAAGTGGAATACCCATTCATTGTTGATGGGAGTGCAAACTTCTAAAGGCACTGTGGAAAAATCAATGTAGCAGTTCCTCAGGAAGATAGGAATTAATCTACTTCAAGATCCGGCTATATTACCCCGTGGCATCTACCCAAAGGATACCTCATTTTACCACAATAACATTTGTTCTACCACATACAGTTATGTTCTATTCATAATAGCCATAAATTGGAAACAACTTAGACATCTTTCTCAACAGAAAAAGAGATAAAGAAAATATTGTGAATTTATAGAATAATATATTTCCATTATTAAAAACAACATCATGAAATTTCAAATAAATGTATTGAACTAGAAAAAAAAATTATCCTGAGAGAGATATCTCAGACCCAGAAAGACAAATATGATATATTTTCACTTAAAAGTGGATATGATCTGTTACATCACTGATAATTAAACACAATTCTTAGAACACAGATAAGGGACTAGAGGGTAAAGGAAGATCTTGTTCAGAAAGGAAAATTTTTGAAAAATAAAAATATGGGGAGAGAGCTAAAATGAAGGACTATTTGAGTATTAGTACTATTATTAAAGGCTTCCTAAAAAAATACATATATGAAGGTGATCTAAATGAAATTGCCAAATGCTTGAGGAGACATAGTCCCCAAAGGATATCTTTTCTTACCAAAAGCATCTTACAATCCTGAGATTGGGTTACATATAATTGAGTTGTTGGCAAAGGGACTCCATTGCAATTCCAAAATGACCTAGTCTATTGCCAGGACTACAGGCTATCCTCCACAAACTAAAAACAAGGATACATTGCTAAAGATAACACTTACCTACAAAACTCATTGAATACTGCCTGCAGATATGCTAAGGCAACTGTTGCACCAAGCTTGTGAGTTTAATCAACCTATCTCTGATTCCACATAAGGCTCACTCCACAAGGTGGAACTTCTGTCCCCCATTGCTTAGATAACCAAGAACCAGTGACTAGATAACCTAGAGAGCCAGGGAAAAAAAACAAACACTTCTGGTCTAAAACAAACAAATGAACAAATAAATAGACAACAAACCACAGTGATAAAATGAATCAAATGACTCTCAATTAATTCTTTTTTACTGATAACCTGGAGCCCTGTCCAAAGAACATCTGAGAAGTTTCTTCCTACAACCGAAAGGAAGAAATATCTCCAGAGACCTACATCCAGATATTATGCCAATAGTGAGAGAACATGGATCACTCAGCCCTAAATGGGCGGTCTCCACCAAATCCCTCACTCCCAGGCCTCAGGGATTACTTTAGAATTGGAAGAAGAAAGACTTTTAGAGCCCAAGGGGATGGATGATACCATGAAAACAAGGACGTCTAAGTCGTTATGATTAAAACGTAGCTGAACTCACAGAGATGAAGGAAGCTTGCACAGGGCCTGCAATGCCTGCACCAGGTCCTCTATGAAGATACTATTGTTTCCAGCTTAGTGTTTAAATGGGATTCCTGATTTTGTGAACAAGTTAGTCATTGCTCTTGTGCTTTCTGTTTTGCTGTTTTCCTTCTATTTGTTTCGTTTGTCTTGTCCAATTCTTATGTGATAGTTTTTGTTTTATATTATACTTTGTTTGGATAGATTAAAAAAAAATAAGAGACAGAAAAGAATTATGTAAGGAGTAGAGAGAGGAAGGACTAGATGGAGGTAAAAATATAATTAGGATATATTATATGAGAAAAGAGTGTAGTTTGAATAAAAGGAAAAACTAAATAAATGTATTATTTTATAAGAAACCAGATGAGAAGCTTTGTTAGGTATGCAGAAGTATTTTAATATTTCATATGTGATTGACCCTGAACAGCAATATCTGTGGGCTGTCTTTGAAAATATTAAGACATAGTTTAAGGTGCATGTATTATGTAAGGATGTAGCAGTTTAGATTATTTACAAATGTGTTAGGAGGGGTGCTCTGGATACAAAAGAACCCATGGAAAAATTTTAAATTGTGTATTTTAAAGTATTTATTAAAATTCTACATGTACTCTGCATGTGGTGGTGTCATGTAGTTGCTTCATAAGACCATTAAGTTTCTTTGTATCAAAGAACATGTTCTGGTATATCATCTAAAACAGAGAAAGAAAGACTAAGTGTGGTTTAGGATAGGAATGTAGGCAGGGTGGATCTGAGAGAGGTAGTAGAGGGGAACCATCATCAGAATATATGAAATATATTTCCAATTAAAAACAAATATTGGATCTCTTTATAAAACATTACCATTCATGTATAATTTTTAATTACACATCTGTCACCACTGCACTAACATAATTGATAATAATGACACAGACTCATAATTATATTGGTTTTATTCTTATTATGATAATCGTTTCATTCGCAAATTAATTGTCATGAAGCTAAGTTTTACATCTGTTAGCTTTAGACCCATGTTTACTCTTAACTACTAAGAGTGTTTAAAAATGATTAATACATTGGAAAGAGTAAAGAAATTGTATTGTAGTATACCATTAAACTACCCATGCCATACTTTATTTCAAGGACTTTTCTTCATGTAGTTCATTGGGTTACAAAGATCCATTCAGGGGCCCAGGGGTCCCGCTCAAACTAAGGCACCAGCCAAGGACAATACAGGAGGTAAACTTTAAACCCCTACCCAGATTTAGCCAATGGTCAGAATATTCTCCACAGTTGAGTGGAGAGTGTAATATGACTTTCTCATGTACTCTGGTGCCTCACATTTGACCATGTCCCCAGGAGGGGGAGACCTGGTGGCACTCAGAGGAAGGACAGCAGGTAGCCAAGAAGAGACTTGATACCCTATGAGAATATACAGGGGGAGGTAATCCCCCTCAGGAACAGTCATAGGGGAGGGGAATAATGGGAAAATGGGGGGGGGGGAGGGAGGAATGGGAGGATACAAGGGATGGGATAAACATTGAGATGTAACAAGAATAAATTAATAAAAAAAATTTTTTTGCGAAAAAAAAACAATCATTTTAAAATAGAACTTAATTTCAAAGCTATAGTCAGCAAGACATAGAGGTGAATTGAAACAAATAGAGAGGAAAAATAGATTATAAATATAGCCAATTGGTTATCTGGTTTTTAAATAAAATTGGTAAAGAAATAGGATAAAGAAAAGCTCATTTTTAGTCATATGGTGCTGGAAGTAACAGATGTCCATAGGAAATCAATAGTTAGTCACACTACTTACTGTATTTGTGAGCCAGAAGTTTTTTTGACAAGAATACCCTAATTAAATGAAAGTGAGTAGCTATATATACATATACATATATATGTATATATACATATATGTACATATATATGAATTCAGCTTGTAATAAACCCAAACTAAAAAACAATTTAAAAATCAACTGATTATTATACAAATTATGGAGTATATATAATATGTATAATTATAAATAATTCTATACAATGAAATAAACTTTGGCAAAGAAGAAGGAACAAAACGTTGATATAGACAATCAAAACAGATGAATACTAAAAACACTATGCTAAACAAAATTATACTGACACAAAACAAAGTTGCACTATCCAGTTCCAATTGAGTGGAATTAAGAAATATAAGGTAAGCGGTCCTCAATAGCTCCTGGCTCACAAATATATGTCAGATATATTGGGCCAAAAGGCTAAAGAATATGCTCCAATGTTATAGAGAGTTTTGAGTGACTGTTCAGGTAGAAAACGATTTCTGTCATCTTCTCATTTGGAAAGCTACTAACCTGCTTCACTCCCAGCATACTCAGGTAATCAAGTTTATTCCTTCTCTAGTCTCTGATGGAGTTGAAGACCAGGTAGCCCAGTTTTACAATGAAGCTTAGTTGTTTAGGGGTTAAGATGTTTTTAGGTCTAGATAGGTGTTTTAAGTTGATAATGACAAGATGTGATGGAGATTGATTTACATTCAGAATTTTAGATGCACCAAGATAGGAAAGATGTTTTCTTCAAGGCTGCTAAATACAAACAGCCAAAACACTAAGAATGTATCACTTATATAATTCCTGATTGTGTCATGGTTCTTCTTGCTGTAGGTAGTTTAGTGTATATATGTGTGGTAATATAAATGTATATGTAAAAAATAAAAATGTTTAATTAAAAAAAAACAAAGATTCATTCAGATTATGAAAACATAATGTTTTTGTAGTGGAGATGATCAGACAACTGAAACATGAATTCAATTAAAAATGCTTATGGTTCATTTGAATGTGATAACTACTGAAATGATAAGCCTAGAGCCATACTTGCATATTTCATAGACACTGTCCTTACAGACTTGGAAATATTACCTTTTGAGCCTACTCTTTGATCTGGGTAAATGCTCTCATGAAAATGTCTTAGCTTTCTGATGCTACCATCTTAGTCCCTAAAGTTGCAAGAGGTTTGTATCTCATAGCTGTGAAATGCAAAATCCTGAAATCATTTCCACTGAACTAAAATCCTAGTTTCAGCACAACTGTTATCCCTTGGAATGCATTAGGGGTTAAAAGGCTTACTGCCTTTTCCAATGATCTTCTTTCCTGGGTATATGGCTTCCTAAAACACCTGTTTATTTTCCATCCTTGCACGATGGTGCCTGAGTTCAATGATTTTATTGTTCTATCATTAAGACACTTATGATATTGTCAAATCCACTTAAATGATACAGGATAGTTTCAACCAATATAATCCTAGGTTAAATAAAAACTGAAAGAAAGTTCCTTTTTGTCATGTGAGCTAAAATAGTCTCAATTTTTCTGCTTAGCCTGCAGATGTGTTTTGAGGAACTATAAATCAGTTTTCTCTAAAGATGCACTCTCTCTATATATATATATATATATAATATATATATAATTTTGTTGAGTGTCAGCATACTACAAGTATGCACATCTTTGTGAATGAAGACAGGTTGGATTTGACTGATGCATCAAGCTTTGGCCATTTACTTTTTGTTTGTTACTTTGTTCGATTGTTTTCCCTTGCAGGACCTAAAGAAAACAACCACACATGTATGACTAGTTTGCTTACTACAGAATACTCTTATAAATATTCGTGGATATATGCATATTTATTTGATTACTATAATTTTACCTTAAAGGTAAGAGAAGGTAATATGCATATTTCATATTGAATGCTTTTTAATATAAATAATATATAATTGTTAGTACACAATAACAACATTAATATACTTGGTCACATTTGATAGACAAATCTTCAAATTTAATTTTCTTTTTACATTATTTTCAGTCTTCAAATAGAGAATTTGTTTCAAAAACTAAAAACGGTCAGAAGCCTTAATTCTTTGGTTGTTTTGTTTTTCTTTTTCAAGCAGGGTTTCACTGTGCAGCCTTAGCTTTCCTGGACTTGCTTTGTAGACCAGGAGACACGCCTGACTACAGAAGCCTTAATTTTGAAAGGTTTTCCAGTTTAAGCCTTTTAGAGTGAATTGCACCTGGAGAAATCCATGAAGGACAAACAGGGAAATGGGCCACAGAAAGTTAATAAAGATAGCTTTATTCTCACTCTCCTGACTCATGACATAAGTCCTGCCTGCCTTTTTTACACATAATCATGGCCCCTGTTTCCCACTGAGAGGTTCTGGTTTTTCTGACATGATAAAGGCTCTTCTTGAACATATTTACTGGAAGATTTAGGCTTTTCAATTCCCCTCATCAACCCAATATAGGAGAAAAGGACCACCTCAGTATACCAAAAACAGTTTTAAAATCCCTATCCTGTGATGGAAAATCATTGTTTTCTGCTTTTATTCCTCATCTTTGCTCTCCAAGGTCTTTCTTTCTGGGTGCATTGTTGTATGGTTGCTTCTTCTTCTTCTTCTTCTTTTTTTTTATAAATATACCTGTTGCTGTGCCTAAAATTATGCCAGCCTTTTAATGTTTTAATTGGTGGAGAGACCAAACTTCCTTAAGATTCCTAGATGACAACAATTTCAAATGAATGAGCAATGGATAAACGTAAGTTTATTTTTCTTCCACATTTATAGTTACATAAATAATTGTTATCGAACATATAAACAGATGTGGGTTATTTATGATTTATTTGCTTATATAGTTCAGAATGATTACATAGAAAAATTTAGTATAACATAAACAAAATAATGTACAGGTATTAATACAAAACATGAATTTTACTATTGTTCTAATGGAAAGAAGTTGCTTTCAGAAAAATAGATTCTCTAGTGCCTTTGGATTATAACAGAGCTGTTGTTTACATAAAATCAAATAAGTGTTTTTTCCTGCATAAACATCAAACCAGACAGGATTTCATAATAAACAGAAAAGAGGCATAGGAGGCAGCACCACTATCAGAGGTACTTTGGGGAATGAATGGCTGGTAGGGCTACATAAAGTCAGTTTGCCTCAAGGACATGCTTACTAGCCTGTTTGCCATGCTATAGTAGATGGTGCAGCCCCAATGCACATATGTACAGCACTAATTGAATCCAGTATGTTATAAAAGAAGATGTGGTGCTGGAGTGGTGGATTAACAAAATATAACCATCAATCTAACAAGAACACCCTAAGCCACCCTTGGTCACTACGCAAAAAAATGTTCCATTTTACCACAAGGACACCAAAGCTTGGAAACAACCTAGATATCCTTAAACTGAAGACTACAGAGAGGAATTGTGATACATTTGCATAATGGAGGAAAACTCAGCTATTTTAAAAAGTAGATCACGCAATTTTCAGGCAAATGGACAAAAATAGAAAGGATCATCCTAAGTGAGGTTACCCAGACCTAGAAAGACAAACATGGTACATACTTAATTGTAAGTGGATATTAGCTCTTAAGTAAGGATAATCATGCTACAACCCAAAGACTCTGATAGAAGCTAAGTAAGAAGGAGGGCTCAAGGGAGGATGCTTAGATTTGCCTGGAATGTGGAAATAGAATAGACTTTGTAAGTGAACTGGGGGCAGATGAGAATGGAACTAGAAGGGATCAAGTAGCTGAGGAGATAAAGGGAGAAACTATGAAGAGAGATGACTGCAATTAGAGGGCATTTGGCAGGACGCAATGTGTAAACCTAGTGCAGTGGGAATGGATGGGGTGACAGTAGTGAGGTTTCCTAGTAATGGAGGATTCAGAGCTCAAATTATCCATCTTCTGTAACCAGGCAAGGTTTCCAGTGGCAGGATTGAGACACCTACAGGGGCACAAAACCTTTGACCTACAGTATATCCTGCCACCTGAGAAAGGCCTTGCCTTACTCCCTCCCTGTGTTGCCAGGAACCTGAGTAGCCATGAAACTTAGCCAACCCCCATTCAGTCACTAGTGGAAGCAGATGCAGAGACCTAAGCCAATCATTGGGCAGAGAAGAAGCAGAAGGATTGCAAGAGCTAGGCATGCAGAGGGCACCATGAAAACATGGCTAAGGGAATAGCTTATGCAGGGCTTACTGGGACTCATAGACTAAAGGGACAATCTCAGGGTCTGCATTGGTCTGCCCTAGGTCCTCTGCATATATGTTTGTGTAGGTTGGTGTTCTTCTGTGACTCCTAACCATGGGAGCAGGGGATGACTCTTTTGCAGGCACTTGGCACTTACTAGACTGCATCATTTATCCTTGACATGAGAGTTTGTGCCTAGTCTTATTATAACTTATTATGCCATGTTTGGTCAATATCCCTGAAATGCTGATGTTTTCTTAATGGAAATGGATGAGAACTGGATCTCGAGGATAGCAGAGATGAAGGAGCTACTAGGGTGAGTGGAAGGAGGGGAAACTGCTGCAGGGATGTACTGTATAAGAGAATAAATGTAAAATGCTTTTTCATAATTGTTTCTCAAAATATTTCAATTCACTGTTAGAAATCTCTAGAATATAGTGCAAGTGGTTGATCGTGAGGTGTTCACAGCCTAATGTAATTTTCTGAAACAATAGTTCATTTGCTTTCGTACGAAATCAAAACCACTATGACAACAACTTCATTATAGTAGCTGCTTTTTCACTTATTAACTCTTAATAAAAAGAAACAGAAATTATTCCCATTCTCAACAATTGTGATAAGCAAATCATTTAAAAATCAGCACTGTGAAGATTATTACCTGTGACTATGAACATTTCCTTCTAAACTATGAGAACTAATTAATGCTCCATGTTCACATACAAATTAGCTTAACTAATTTAGACCAGATGTGTTTTTAAGACTCAGCAATTCAAGGAGTAGCAGGTTAATGAAACCTGTGCACTTGGGAAACATTAGGTAGGTTTTAAGTTTTAGGCTAGGCTACCTAAAAGTTACATAACAAGTTTCAGTCTAGCCTAGGCTACAGAGCAAGACTCCTTTTAAAAATTACATCTCTATCTGACTCTCACACGAACTCTGGTGCCCCTTTTCTGACCACGTCCCCTAGATGGGGAGACCTGGTGGCACTCAGAGGAAGGATAGCAAGTTACCAAGAAGAGACTTGATATTCTGAGAGCATACATAGGGGGAGGAGGTCTCCCTCCGTCACAGACATAGGGGAGGGGAGAAGGAGAGAAATGGGAGGGAGGGAAGAATGGGAGGAAACAGGGGAAGGGCTAATATGAATAAATTAATAAAATTAAAGAATGAAAAAAAATTACATCTCTATAATACATGTATGGTATATACATATTTGTGTGTGTATACATATATAAAGAATTAACTTTCACATTTGTTAACTTTTCTATTTGAAAAGTAATATTCCCTGCTTTTTTTTTTTTTTTTTTTTTTTTTTTTTTTTTACTTTTTATTGATTTTTTGTGAATTTCACATCATGGAGCCGAATCCCTGTCATATCCATCCTCTGCTCTTGCAATCTCCAATCACAAGTAGAAAGTAGAATAAAATAAAAAATAAAACCTCTAATCATGAAAATAGTAGTGGGCCACATAGTATAACCCTTTGTTTACACGCCTTTACTTATGAATGTTCACTGTGACGAATCATGAGTCTGGTTGAAGGCCTTGGGCTTCTGCTGCATTATGAATACTGGATCCCCACTGGGATTCCTGTTGGGAATCCTGTTGTTGCCCTGTGTCTTGGAGATCCCGCAGCATTGGCTCTGCAAGACCAGCTACCTCACAAGCACCAGCAGCTCATAGATGGGGTAAATGTTGGGGTGGGCCAACTCAAAGCCCTGGATCTGGGTCTCAATGTTGTTGAGTTGATCAGCCTTCTAGCTCCTAAGCACCCACATCATTTGCAGCAGGTAGGGGGTTGGCATCGATTCCTTGCCCATGTCATCGCACAGCAAATGAGTGGCAAGGCCAGCTCTCCTGAGTGCTGCTGCCATTGAGGGATGGGGCCAGCTCTGCATAGCTCTTGAACACCCACCAGAACAGGGACGTGAACACAGCCTTTGGTGGTAAAATGAGCCGCAGCCATAGAAACCCAATACTAGCCAGTATGCAGCTAGGAATCCAAACATGCCCCTCAGAAACAGTGTGGGTTGGGAGTTCACTATGTTTCTCATGTTCACTCACGCAAAACTAGCACTGTTTATCTAGATTTCTTTGTCTTTCGTAGCAGTTACCATGCTCTACAACTAGATTTAGTGAAATAGTCCGAGTTTTTTTTGCATAGCTACAGACAAAATTCCTCATTTATTGTGCCATCTTACCTATTCTTATGCTTACTGCTCAAACAATGCAACCGTACAAGCTACCACAGTGGCACATAAGTGCCATAGTTCACATCTTTTGGAAGTTTCTTCTAAAAATTTAAATCTGTTCCTACAATTAATAACTTGTGTCTTAACTCTGAGGCATAGATGTCATACACAAAATGAGTCCACAGTGACTTGTTAAATCTTAAACCTCTCATGAAATTTAAAAGTAGCAGACCAATTACATTCAAGCTGATAGTTAAGGACTCTCACACAACAGCTGTCAATTATCTGGCATATTGTCAATGGGAGGACTGTAAGTCATCTTGGGAATCTAATCCCTTCCATTTCCATAACTCAGTTCATAATTGAAAGATTTTAATTCAACAGCCTGATTTTATTTAAAAGGTATTCAGATATCGTCTTAATCTATTTTGCAAATGTTTTGAAATAAAATATTCGTATTTGTCTTATATAAGTGTTTAGCATAATGTTCTTATTATGATGATGAGAAAAACATTCATCCTGAGTGAAATAAGTTCAGTGGACATTGCTTATAAGTGGAAGGCTATGAATTGGTTTTACTTGTAACCCAGTTTTACTCTGTAGCTTTTGGTATTAGACAGTGAAATTAATTGTCCTTTAATCCTGTAATATATACAAAAAAACATACATATGCAATATCATAGATGTATGAACATATATGTATATATAATATTTTATATGTGTACATTTTAAATTCAATGGAGAATTTGACATATATGAGAGAAAAATAAAAAGTTTAAAGGATTTTTGAAAAACTGCAATGGATCAATGAATAGTTGTTAACAAATAGCAGTATATGAAAGTAAAGTAAATATAACAGTAGTATTTCAAATACGGTATACATTTAAAATCATAGGTAGAAATGTAAAACAAACCAAAAAAAATCCCTGAATCTATACACTATGGAATACTACTCAGCTATTAAAAACAAGGAATTCCTGAAATTTGTGGACAAATGGATTGAGCTAGAAATGATTATAATGAGTGAGTTAACCCAGAAGCAGAAAGAATCAAATGGTATTTACTCACTTATATCTGCATACTAGGCCAAAGGGCATGTCCCACAAAAACCTTCACTTACCAGGAAACTGGGACAGAGGGGAAGGCATCCTATTGGGACTCTAAATGAGAGACGCATGGGAGAATAGCAAAATAAAAGGATACAGAGGGTCCTAGAAATCTACAAGTAGAACAATATGATAGGCAGATTTGGGCCCAGGGGTCCCACTCAAACTAAGGCACCAGCCAAGGACAATACAGGAGGTAAACTTTAAACCCCTTCCCAGATCTAGCCAATGGTCAGAATATTCTCCACAGTTGAGTGGAGAGTGTGACATGACTTTCTCACATACTATGGTGCCTCACATTTGACCATGTCCCCTGGAGGGGGAGACCTGGTGGCACATAGAGGAAGGACAGCCGGTAGCCAAGAAGAGACTGGATACACTATGAGAATATATAGGGGGAGGTAATCCCCCTCAGGAACAGTCATAGGGGAGGAGAATAATGGGAAAATGGGGGGGGGAGGAATGGGAGGATACAAGGGATGGGATAAACATTGAGATGTAACAAGAATAAATTAATAAAAAAAAATTAAAAATAAATAAATAAATAAATGCTTTTCTGGAAAAAAAAAAGAAAATATATCCACTTTTTCAGGTCATTATATTGCAAACATGACATGTTTTTCTATGATGCTATTTCTGTGAATATGTATGCACAGGCTCCTACACAGGTATGCACACTCAGAAAGTTTCTATATCACTGTGACTATGTAGTAAAGGAAACTAATTCTCATATGTAAAAGTATCAGGGACACTTTGCTGTTGTTGTTCTTGTTGCTAAGTGTATAACTAAGCAAACATTATTCAGGATATTAATTATCACCTCAGTAAAAACTTTATTCTTTTTATTGGATTGAATTCTATGAAAAGAGATTGGCTGACAGCCTACTTTTTTCCTAAAAATCCAATGACCAAAGTTGTTGAGGCCATCTTAAAGTTTTTTACAGTTATTTTCCAGCAAAGCTTTAGAGACTGTTTACCTGGTATAAGAAGAACTTTTAATCTTCCAGCTGAAAATAAATATGACTTGGATAAAATGGGGAGAGCTTACAATCCCCCAAAGCCCTATTTCTTTTCAGTTGCAGGACTCAGTGAAATATATAAAGAATTTTAAGCAGAAATGTATACTCAAAACCAAATTCTATTTTAAGAATATTTCAGATAATGGTTAACTATTAATTAAAGTCTTCTGAATATTAACTCTTTCAGTGAGAAAACAATTTTAAAGTAAGAAAGAGACAATCTTAAAAACATGTCTACTTTTATTAGGGCATAATGTGTTAGAGTAGAAATGAATATGTCATCTAAGCATTGAACAGAATAATCATATTTGGGTAAGAACATAAAAAATAATCACCTTATTCCATTTTTAAGAGTAATTCATGCTGCATTATATTTTTCTCATCCACAGCATATTCATGAAGAATTTAATTCTTTTTATATTGACAGACACAAATTGTGTTCCAAATAAAGCTACTTATATAATATACAGTCCATAAATGCAATAATTGTTTCCTATTTGTAAATCATTATTAATAAATAGAAGCTATGACTTTTAATTAGCAAAGTTTTATATTTAATATGTCTGTTTGATAAAATTAATATATAAACACACTTTTTTAATTGTGGAAAATGTTCATTAACATTAAAATAAATAACAAACACCCTCTTCTTTTTTGATTTATTAAAATTAAATTTTATTTTTATTTGTCATTTTAAATAGAATAGTTTATTTTATACCAATATTTTATTAGTTAATTTCCATGCACAAGGCAAAAGAATAACCTCAAATATGTACCCCTTCTGTTAGTAAAACCGAAGCAATCATTAATTAAACTGTATTCACTTTGCTTTACATACAAGGCTTCTTGACTCTAACAGCAGGTGAAACAATGTACTTGGCTTTTGTTTCCTTGACAGAAAGAAATCAAATTAGTAAATGTTTTTAAGCTGATGGGAGTAATCCAATCCCTAGATATAGTTAATACGCATATTAAAACACAAATTTGGCATGTGATCTTTCAACAGAGCGAAAAAAAGAAAGACAGGAGAAAATTCAGAGCCTGGAAACAAATTTCCTCATCTTAAATGCTCACTTTCAAATGTTTCCAGTTTCTCGCCAAGGTTGTATCTAAAGACATAGTCCCCAGCCTTTCACCTTCAATTCCAGAGTGAGAAGCAACACAGCATCTTCTACAACATCTGCTAGAGCGCCAACTCCTCCTAATTTGCGCAGATCCCCAAAGCCTTTCTCCACCTGCTCTAGCACCAAATGCTCATAGCACAGAGCTATGCCATTTACTGCCCTCTTTCCCCATCCTCGGGGTTGGACAAAATGACAGCCTACAGACTAGGAAAAATCCTCACATCTGACAAAAGGTTAATATCCAACATATATAAAGACAATACAAATTGTCCAATTAAAAATGGGGTATAGAGCAAAATGGAGACTTCTCAACAGAGGAAGATCTAATGGCTGAGAAACACTTAAAGAAAGGCTCAGTGTCCTTAGTTACCAGGGAAATGCAAATCAAAAGGACACTGAGATTCCATCTTACACCTACCAGAATGGCTAAGACCAAAATGGCTGGATCAAGTGACAGCATATGCTGCAAGGATGTGGTGAAAGGGCAGCACTACTCCATTGTTGGTGGGAGTGCAAACTGGCACAACTACTTTGGAAATCAATCTGGTGCTGTCTCAGAACCCTGGGAACCGTGCTACCACAAGACCCAGCTATACCACTCTTGGCCACATACCTGAAAGAAGTTCCATCAGATAACAAGGACAATTGCTCAACTATGTTCAGAGCAGTTTTATTCATATTAGCCAGAATCTGGAAACAAACTAGATGTCCCTCAACCAAAGAACGGATAAAGAAACTGTGGTACATTTACACAATGGAATACTACTCAGCTATTAAAAACAAGGAAATCTTGAAATTTGCAGGTAAATGGATGGAACTAAAAATGATCATCCTGAGTGATGTAACCCAGACTCAAAGAGACACTCATGGTATATACTCACTCATTTGGTGGATATTAGCACAACATCGATGTCCTCTGAAAGATTCCGCCCAGTTGGGAGATCAAGACAGATGCTGGGACTCACAGCTGGACTCTGGGCAGAGTACTGACAGTGGTATTGAAGACTGGGAGGTTGGAAGGTTCAAGAATTCAGGAGGCCCACAAGGCCTGTGGTCTGGACCTGGGGGTCGAAGGCTACATAAACTGTTGCAGTAACCAAGGACAATGCCTGCAGTAAACCTAGACCCCTGTTCAGATCTAGGCAATGGGCAGCTCATTCTCCTAGATTGTGGAGGGAGTAGGGACTGCCCCTTATATGAACAGTAGTGCCATTGAATTGATCAATTCCCCTTGGGCCGGAGGCCCTGTGGGCACACGGAGGAAGGGGATGCAGCCTGTCCTGGTGCCTGGATGAGAACTAATATGTTGTGGTCATATGGTAGGGAA
This sequence comes from Acomys russatus, assembly GCF_903995435.1. NCBI lineage: Eukaryota > Metazoa > Chordata > Mammalia > Rodentia > Muridae > Acomys > Acomys russatus. Next base: position 15,886,067 of record NC_067145.1, on the reverse strand, counting down.
GGAGGGCCCCTTCTGTCAGAGGCCTAAGAGAAGGGAATAGGGAAGAAGAAGGAAGAGGGTAGGAACAGGAAGATACAAGTGAGGGGATAACAATCGGGACGTATTCTGAATAAGTTATAACAAGTAAAAAAAGAAAAAAAAAACTATTTCCTTTATGCCACAAAACACTTATGAAATTCCATCTCAATATAATACAGAGTGAATTGATTCATTGGAAGCGTCACAGACTTTTCTCCTTTGACCAAAAAGTGAATTGCAAGGACTTGAATGTACAAAACTTTTCCAAGAACAAAGATGATTTTAAAAAATTATGTTAAATGGTATTTTGAAATTAAATTTAAAAAATGATTCAGAGTTGAATGGAAAGTTGATTCTTAGACCTCAAGACATTGATGAGCCAGCAATATAGCAGTGCTATCAAATAAAATTTGTCCTCCCTTGTTCATTGCTGACATTGTCAACTGTATCAGTTCTGTAGCATTCATTGCTCTTTTCTCCTTGTATAAATTCCTTGCTATTCTAACCTATGTGCTGTAGTGTCTTTAGAGTAATTTTACTCTAATGTCTACAAGCATTAGACAAAAGGTATTGTAGCTTGTAATTTTTTTTTTTATGGAAGTTATTTTATTTTTTATTTTTTATTTTTTTATTTTTTATTTTATTTATTTATTTTTATTAATTTATTCTTGTTACATCTCAATGTTTATCCCATCCCTTGTATCCTCCCATTCCTCCCCGCCCCCATTTTCCCATTATTCCCCTCCCCTATGACTATTCCTGAGGGGGATTACGTCCCCCTGTATATTCTCATAGGGTATCAAGTCTCTTCTTGGCTACCTGCTGTCCTTCCTCTGAGTGCCACCAGGTCTCCCCCTCCAGGGGACATGGTCAAATGTGAGGCACCAGAGTACGTGAGAAAGTCGTATCACACTCTCCACTCAACTGTGGAGAATATTCTGACCATTGGCTAGATGTGGGAAGGGGTTTAAAGTTTACCTCCTGTATTGTCCTTGGCTGGTGCCTTAGTTTGAGCGGAACCCCTGGGCCCAAATCTGCCTATCATATTGTTCTACTTGTAGATTTCTAGGACCCTCTGTATCCTTTTATTTTGCTATTCTCTCTCATTTAGAGTCCCAATAGGATGCCTTCCCCTCTGTCCCAGTTTCCTGGTAAGTGAAGGCTTTCGTGGGACATGCCCCTTGGGCTAGTATGCAGATATAAGTGAGTAAATACCATTTGATTCTTTCTGCTTCTGGGTTAACTCACTCATTATGATCATTTCTAGCTCAATCCATTTATCCACAAATTTCGGGAATTCCTTGTTTTTAATAGCTGAGTAGTATTCCATAGTGTATATGTACCACAGTTGTAATTTTTATTGATAAATAATACATCTTGTTTGTGAGCCTTTGTGTATGTGACGAATATTCATGTATTGTGTGTGTGCGTGTGTGTGTGTGTGTGCACGCGCGCGAGTGCGTGCGCACACATCTATGAACTTAAGTATGGGTGTGCATGTACCAGAACACATTTTTGCAAGCCTGTGTGCAAATTCAGGTATCAGCCCTTCCATTCCACTTCTCAGAGGAGTCTTTTGTTTACTGCTTTATAAACCATACTACCTGGCCCTAGATGTTCTAGGGATTATCACATAGGGCCCTCCCATCTTCACTTTAGAGGAACTGGGATTAAAAAGGGGGTGATAACACACCCAGATTGGTTGACATATTTTCTGTGGTTTCCAACTCAGGCACTCATGCTTTCACAGGAAGTGGTTCATCCGTGAACCATCTCTTATCCCTGTCCCCTAATGACAGCTCTAAATTTTAACATTCTGTTTGAGGTTCCAATTTCTCTAACCACCTCCAGAGATGGATGGTAAGGTGATCAAGGTTATTGAAAACTAAGGGTGAAGGTTAGGAAGGGGTTTCTTTAGCTAGCGCTTTCCTGGTCACTGAGCAGGTTAACCTGCTGACCTGGCTATAAATTAAAGATAGTTCTTTCTTTAGGGTATCTCTGTATCAACTCTTCATAACATTATTCCTCAGTCTAGTGCCTCTTGTACACCTTATCTACATTTCCTTCAGTGGTGGTAATGTGTTTTTCAATAGTAAACCATACTATTTATAATCATTTTTGCCTTTTATCACGCCATTGCACACATCTACCTTGTTTTCAGTAATGTCTGATAGTTTCCATCAAATAATATAGGCTGTCATTTATTCAAAGCACTTTGGAAACAGTAACCAACCCCTTGTTAGGAGAAATTCTGAACAAATGCTGAGGGCCCAATCAAGAAACCTCCACATATCCAGATTATGGAGTGACCACCAGTCCTAACCCTTATTTTAAATGCTTAAATTTAAATCAAAGATCTTCACTGCACTTTCCATGTTAGAAGAAACATGGATTTGTCTAGTTACATAGTGGTTTTTCTTTAAATTTGGTGGCCCATAATGAACTAAATGAACTAAATCATTATCTATTTACAAGTATGTTTGTCAAAACGTGGCCATCTTTATATCCCATGCAGAGCAATGCTAGTTTTCTTATTCTGCTAAACATAAGTAGAAGAAATGAGGATATGTAGTTGTTGAGTGAGGACCCTAATTCCACCTGACTAGCCAATTAAATTTAATATGCATTAACATTTCTTATTCTTCCCCCAAAATATACTTGCTATCTTTAAGTAGTTTCCAATACTCTTGATTATATTATTCTCTGCAACTGTGTTTGAAAAGGTTATTCTACAATACTGTCAATTTTATCTAAGATGAAGCACCAAAAAGGATATCAAAATAATCACAAATAGGTGTCATGTCCACCTTAGTGACAAAATTAAAGCTTTGAAAGCTGGTATTGAACTTATAATAAGCCTGACACCTGACTAATGTCATATCATTTTATAAATGTAAGATTGACAGAAAAATAAAACATCCAATGAGTAGGGAGGAGGATAAAGAAAAGACTTCACCTTTCATTAAAGTTCAAGACTAGGAATGTAGTTGAATGGTAAAGGCCAGGTTCATCACATCAAGTCCTGGTCATTTCAAAGGAAGGAGAACAACAAATAAGAAAAATGTTTAAAAAGTATATTGTGTATCTCCAACTATATCTTTGAGTATAAAAATAGCACTCAGTGCACAAAATTTATACAAGCACAGTTGAGCCAAAGAAAAGAAATAATACAAATAAATTCCCTAAATGATATTCAACAACCATGAAGTTAAATAAAAGACAATATCAAAATGTCAATATCTAATAGATTGTGCAATTTACATAATGTACAGATATAAAAAGGTCTTTAATTATCAGTTTGCTTAAACTCCCTGAGAAATAAAATAATTTTACCTCTCATTTTGAATCTATTGTTTGAGGTATGATTGAATCAAACAGCCCTAAGGTAAATATTCAAAAATACCTTGCAAAGTAATATTTTTATATTTTTTAGAGTAAAAGTGAGTGATCATCTCTTTTGTCTTCAGTTTTAAAGATAGTTCTTGCAGCATCAGCAAACATTATGTAAAGATTTTGTTTCTACTGAATACTAGCCGCTGAGTAATGTACAGGTAAATGTTTTATCACATTTTTCATGAGGCATCAGTTGAAAATTTGTCAGTTATATTAGTAAACAGAAGGAGTTCTTATTCATCTCAAGTATTCTCCTGAATTAAAATAAGGCATGCAATTAAATTGCAAGATTTAAAAAGAAAAATGGATGAGTGACTGAGATCAATGAATTTTAGTCAACTACAGTCATACCTCAAATACATTGTTATCTTGTATTTAGACATAATAAGATTGATTATTTTCATTATTGTATGTTCTGTACAAAAATACAACATAAAGTTTGAGAAGAAACAAATGTATCTATCAGAAAGAAACTTTCCTTCAATTGTTCTTAAGTATAATGTGTTATACTTTCATACAATATGAATGTACTATTTTTTTGAGGAGGTATTTTTTAATTTGAATTCTTTTTTTCTTATAACATTCTGATCATGGTTTCCCCATCTTCATTTCCTCACAGATGTGTTGCCCCCCAAGCCAGCTACCCACAACTCTATGCCTTCTGCTTTCTTTTTCTCTTTTTTTTTTTAAATGAACACAAATGTCATATATAAAAGCAAATGAAACAACAACAAAGGAGTTGTAAAAAACATGTACACATGCAGACAGACAGACATAAAACACCTACACACACACACACACACACACACACACACACAAAACAAACAGTAACAACAAAAAAGGAAAAAATGGTAAAGAATACTCTTGAGTTCATTTTGCATTGGCCTGCCACAATGTGTGGATATATACCCAGGGAGAATCTTATGTCCATGAAACCTTTAATTCTTTTTTGAAAAGCAGTGCAAACACTATATGGGATTATGTCCAGCACACTCATTCTTTTCTTGAAAAAGTACTCACACTGATTTTGAAATATTTCAGATCTTGTGTTGGTTAGTTATAGATATGATAACATTGAAACATCTGGAGTGCCTTCACAAATTTAATTGATAATGCATATCATGGCCTAAAAGTAATTTTCGTTAGGTGTAAACAGTTTCTTTACCTAAAATCATAGAGTTTAGACGGCCATGGTGGTGAACACCTTTAACCTCAGCACTCTGGAAGCAGAGCCAAACCTATTTCTGTAAGTTCTAGGCCAGCCTGGTCTACCAAGCCAGTTCAGGACAGCCAGTGCTACACAGAGAAACCCTATTTGACCCTGTCCTGAAAAAAGAATTCCATAGAGTTTAGATTCTCAAAAACACTTGCTTCTTTGAAATTAAATATGTATAGGAGGACAACCTTGAAAATGCAGTGATATTTTTAGACTCAAAGGAGAGCCCTGAATATCTTAATGTGATTAATTCTGTGCCCCACACAATTATGCATATGAATGAAGACAACTTTAAATTGGATAAACATCAAGACTACATCTTTATGTGTAATTTGTGGACTACTTCTTTAATGCATAGGAGGAAGAGTAATAACCCAAGTTGCGTCTACAGAAAGTGAAATATTGATAGTGCCACACTAGAGAACAGATTGTTCCAGAGCCGCCCTACCTAAATATTCCTGTTTGTGATGCAAAAAAAATTACATTTTTTAATTTTTAATTCTTTGTTTATCTTTTATCTTAGTAATATCCTGTATGCTTTAAAATTATCTATAAAGGTGGTATATTGTAAAGTGATAAAATTATAATATAAATTATCTTATAAATAGAATGGGGCTAAGCCTCCATAACAATTATCTCTTTAGGTGCAGAGATATTTAATGGTTCATTTCTGTATCCTGCTCTGTAGTCTTTCAAAAATTGTAAGCTCTTTCATGATGCTTTGAAATCAGAGAATAATAACTTTTAACATGCCCTCTTTATATTTATTTATTTACTTATTTAATCTCTGTCAAATTAACTGAGCTTCAATGTTGGTATCTTTATAATACTTAGCATGACCTTGCTACACATAAATTCTTGATTAATACTTAAAATTCACACATGGATAAACAATTAAAGGCTCAGAATCACCATAGGCCAAAGTAAAATATAGACCCATCTCCATTCTAATATTTCTTTAAAAAAAATCTTCTTCATCTTGACAAAGAAACTACCTACTGTTATTTTAACTACAATGATTTTAACCATATGATTTTGTACTCATGTCGTGTTTCCTATTACTCTAAATGTCTATTTAAAACTTAGAAATCAATTGCATGCTGTATTTTCTCTGCCTTAAATTGACTATTTCCTGGGTTTTAGTATATTTCAAGCCCAATTCTGCTTCTTCTGGCTGAAAATGCCTGATTTCTTAGGCTAGTAAATTAAAAAATTATTTAGCCTTTGAGGAATTTCCAAAAATTTATTCCACTCACTTTATCATTGTAATAAACAATAAAAAGTGCTGTCTCCCTTGGAACCCAGGAAACATTTTTTTCCTCAAACAGAATTTAAGAATCCAGTTCCCTTTTCTATTAAGTGTCTTAAATCCCAGTCTTATTTTCAATGATTCATTGCTTATTATTTACATCAGTCACCAACCAGTAATCCATTATTATATTTTCTGTTCTTATTTCATGTATTTTATTACATTATTATGTTTTTTGATAATCAACATATTCCTCTGTGCTTCACAGAACAGAGATATCAGTTACCACGCTAACTATACAATTATTTGTACTTCAAAATGAGACTCAAAATGTTGTGGATACAATGAATGCACGGTAAACTGTTATGATCATTTTTAAGATTAAAAACTTAATGTTATCCAAATTAAAAAAAAATATGTTAAATTTAAGATTTATTATCATGGGCCTATTTATTAAGATTAATCAACTAAACTTCCTATGAAAATACAACAAATCAGATAATATTGTCTAAAAGAATGATTCAAATCTCTCTGTAGATTAGTACTCCAAAAACAGATGCAATCTTTGAGATTTCACATAAACTGGTTTACAGTCACATAATAAACGTTTTTTGTGTACAAAAGAGCTTATAACAGCAACATATCATAGTGCTAAAATGAGAGATTCTATATCTATAAAGAAGAAAAAGAAGACATGCTTCTGACATAATTCAACTTCTGTTCTTATTCTTATTATTGAGCTTTTATCAGGAGACTAACCCTTGGTTTTCTTCACATCAATTAAGATAGCCTGGGTCCTGCTGTGATAACACATGTTATCGTAAGCTTAAGCTCTTCTCCAAGCACAGTTATCTTTCCCTTGTTTTCATCACATACCAGGTGGGGGGTGAACTTAATATTCTTTCCCATGTGGTCCCAATACTGAAAGAGCTATAATTTCTGCCTTTTTGTCTGTTAGAGAAAAGAGGTAGTTTTAGCAATGAAATTATTATGGAAAATTTTCTGGTCTAGAAATGACACATTTCCTTCTATTCTTTAACTAGAACTAAACACACAACATCTCTTTGTCAAGGTTTAGCGGTTTACGGAGTAAAATATCACTATATGCCTGAGAAAATAATTCAAATTATTTACTGAAAGTCCACAGTGATAGGTATAACAGAGTTCTGAATATCCATTTACATAAGTGGATACCAGTTGCTTTGTCCTTCTTGAGAAGCTTAACATTTTGTTAGTTTATATTAAATTGCTACTCTGAGATCTTCACTCATGTAAAAATATCATGAATTTATGATTTTATAGATTCTATTTCCTCTCACAGCTCCTTCCATCAATCCTCATGTAAGACCTTAAACACTCCCCAACCATCAAATTGATAGCCTCTTTTTCCTTGAATATTACTGTGTGTGTGGGGGGGGGGGGCGCATGTGTGTGTAAAAAGCAATTTGCTGAGTACATTTTTATTGTTTGTTGTATATATTTCCCAAAATAGTCACTCTGCATTAGAAAACCAATAAGGCAATCCCTCTATGATTGGGATTCTCTCTATGATTGGGATTAGAGGTTAACCAATAACTGTCTAATATGTTACATTTTAAGTAGAACATTAATAGTTTGCTTATCAGTGAGCTATTCATATCACTGCTTTGCAAATATGATTTTCCTGTCACTTTTTTGTTTCCTTTATAAATCTACCAGGCAGGGGTGGCATACACCTTTTATCCCAGCACTTGGGAGGCAGAGGCTGGTGGATTGCTGTGAGTTCAAGGCCAGCTTGGTCTACACCGTGAGTCCAAGATAGTCAAGGCTACACAGAGAGACCCTGTCTCAATAAAACAAAAAATAAAACAGAACAGAAAACACCCCCCCAAAAAACCCAAAAAAGAATAATAATTCCAATGGCCTATTAGAGAGAATGGGGTATTGAAATCACCCTGACTCTTTGTGTTGGCATGAATTTGTGATTTGTTTTTAGTGCCCTATATTTAATGCAAACTTTTTTTCTAAATATATATATATATATATATATATATTTGGTTTTTTGAAACAGGGTTTCTCTGTGTAGTCTTGGCTGTCCTGGACTCACTTTGTAGACTAGGCTACCCTTGAACTCACAGCGATCTGCCTGCCTCTGCCTCCCGAGTGCTGGGATTAAAGGTGTGCATCACCACACCTGGCTAACAGTTATATTATTAAACTCCTTCCCAGTTAAGAGCACAGCACTTCACAGCATCCTCTTCTTCTTCTGGTTCATATGTTCCTTCTGGTGCCTCATGTGTGATATTTTTCTGAATCTTGGGTAGGAAGGATAATATAGATGTTCCATCTACTGTTGAGCCATAATGCTTAATTATTTTTATCACATTAAATAGTTATGAGTTTTTGTATTAACCACTGTCAAAAGAAGGTTCTCTGATCAAGGTTTAAAGAAAAAACACACATATGGTATGACTGTTGAACATGTGTACTCGTAGAAGTAGTAATCTGTACAAAACCAAGACAATTAAAAATTCCAGTGAGATGAGGCCCCCTACAAATATTTAATAGATATGCTGCTTGTTCTTCATGTGGCTTTTCTAAACACAGGAGCAGGGGCTATCTCTTCCTCTGTTAATGATGTTTTTTAGTCAATGTTAACCAAAAGTAAGATGTTTATTTTGATACGAATATACAAGCAATGTATAAAGCATAAGTTAAATATATGATGCTGCTATTCAAAAATAGTTCAATGCAAATTCCGTGTAAATAAAATGTACTTTATTTTTTAAATGTACTTTAATAGCAATTTATTTCCCGAATTCTATTATTCACTCACTGCAAGTTATATTCCATGAAACAAAAGAAATGGGAGCTGAATATTCTTTTATTTCAGTTATTAGAAATCAATCATTTTAATTAGCTTTCTAGCTCAATTTTCATTTTAAGAAAGGATTTTTGTATTAAACAGACAGTGTGTCATGAATCTTAGTAAAATAATACTTCAGGTCTTTTGTTGTACAAATATGTTCCTTTTAAAGCTGTCTTTCATACCTAGTCAATACTACAGAGATTTATACAAAAGAGAGAAGAAATACTCTGTGGGAAGACCTTAAATTGTGCCATAGGCTGCTTACAACCAAATATTATGAAAGAGTGGATTGACACCCCTCAAGTTCTAGATGTAGTAAATTGAACACCAAGTGGCCAATAGACTTGATAGCCATTGCAGGAATTCTTCCTGGCTATTAGATTGCTCAGCCCTGTCCTTGATGTTCTAATTGGTACAGTCAGATTGAGAGTGTTCTCCTTGTGTAATTTAAACTAAATCACCTTTCAAGTGCTCATCCGTCTGAGATAACATAACACCTGGAGTGTGAACAGAAACTTTCACACCCCAGTACCAGTGAAAGAATAATAGTATTCAAACACATACCTAGAAATGATAATGGGGACCAATGAAAAACTAGTTGAAGAATAAAGTAAAACCTAAGTAAGGCTGAGTGCATTGAGATCTTTGAAGATTGGAAGTGAAATGTGAGACAATTGGCAAATACTACACAATCTGGGCCCTGTTTTTAAAAGCGTGCATTTCAAGTCAGACAATCTGTAGAGTGGAAGATTTGAAGCAGTCAGTTAACAGCCATCATATATGTTCTGCATGAAAGCTGATATGGGATTACTTAAACATAACACTGCTTCAAGTGGTAAGAAGAAATGCTATTAGTGTTTATTGATAGGAATAAAATTATAGTATCTAGAATTTTGGAGATATAAACAGATAAACTTTGTTGTGTTAATCTTTGTATAAGAGGGCATTTCAAGTCTAAATCTATGTAATCCAACTACTTGAGAGACTGAGGTAAGGAGGCCAGATGTTCAATGCATACCTGGCTTGGATAATAACTTACGATTGGGAAGATTTAATGAGACCTCTCTTAAGAACTGATAGTGGAAAAAAAAAAAAAAAAAAAAAAAAGAACTGATAGTGGGTCCCCAATACAGTCCAGCAGTAAACCACTTATCTAGATATGCAAAGCCATTATTCTAATATCTACTTCTAATACAAGTATGAATATAAAAATATTCAAAACAAGAAAGCAGCATTATTATGTTGAAAACTGTGAGCAACCTAAGACTATAGAATCAGAAGTCCTATAAATCAAGGCTTACCTATTTGATACTAAGCAAACATTCACACAATATTAATAAATTTTTAAGTATTATCTGTAGGCCAAGCAAACAGCTATATATTAACCATAAAATACTGCCAATTATAGAATATTATATCTGTAATTAAAAATAAATTTGGAAATGAGCAACATTATATAATATTTAAGCAATGAATGGGTCTTGTTTCAATTCAAGACACAGAGGCCAGTGTTTCACAGTTTTAATAGTCTGTAAATATCTTTAAAAGTAAAATATGCAATCAAATAACAATTGTAAATACAAGGTATATGAGAGCCAAGTAAAGAAAGAAATTTTCAAAGGAGTAAGTGATAAATTGACATCAATGGAGTTTCAATGAAATTTAGCACAGCATAGTGATGTATTTACCAGTCAATGCACAATAATTGACTGTGTATGGAAACAAACAACTGCTTAGGATTGACTGTAAATTTGTATTCTATAAACACATCACAGTGAATTCTAAACTCTCAACCTAGCGTTCTTGCATCTTGTCTAGTTTTGGATTGCAATTTATAGCAACAGTTCACTATGCAATATTTTTACAAAATAATACAATAACTAATATATGAGTAAAGAACTGAAAATTGCCAGCTTACACAAAATAACTTAAAACTAGTAAATATAAGTATTCATTACTTATAACTTTATATAATAATTATAAATATAAATATGTAATCACATTTTAATAATATGCATGTTTAACAACCTAGACTTATGAAAATTTCAAGAATTAAGCAGTTTCTCTAAGGTAACATGGATTAAACTCATTCATAGAGTAATGGACAAAATTTATGGGAGATTTTTCTAGATCTTAGGAATATCTGGTTTTGCTGCTCATATATTTACTTACTAGATTGTCTTATATTCTCAGATATCTAAGAAAGAGTTATGGTGTATATTTGGGATATATATCTGAAATAGCATAGGCTATAATGTCTTCTAATGTAATAAAATTTGCAAGCATGTGTGTGCTGCTTCAAAAAATATCATTTGTATTAGACTAAGATACTCTGTAACTGACTCATCTTATTTTGTTTACATTCATAAAGACCAATTTTAAAGTCCATTTTCAGAATTATAAGAAATTGGAATTTCAACACAGAGTTGTGGGAAATACACTAATCAGTGGTCTACAGTCTTGTTTAGAATAAAACATTCTTTCTAGAGAGACTTTGTAAAATTTGGCTAATAAGCCAACTATTTATAATTTGATTGTGATAATTGTTCTATGTAATTGATAGCTCTGCACTTTAGGAAAATGAAAGTCACAAACATAATAGATTTTAACAAGATGGATCACCAAAGCATGCATAGTTTGTTTCTCTCCACAACGTAGGACCAAAATAAGAGGAAATAAATAATTACCTGGAGAGGTGGAGAAAGGTTTGTAATACATACAGCAAATACAACAGAAAATAAGGAGACCTGAGAATTGTATTGAATTCACAGTGCTACATTTCTGTGGCTCAGAGCTATCCTTGAATCAAGAGGGAAGCGGGAATGGTAAGTGTTAGTGTAACTAGTGGCTTCTACACCAGTTATGAAAAAGTGAAGATGTGTTGTCTGAGAAATCTGAAACTCTCAAATGACCTGAACGCATTCTGAAGAGTTACATATACTCTGAGTGACATTGCAACAGAGGAGAAGTCCAGCCTACACTGACCCTCCTCCACAAATATACTTTAGAATATCAACCTAAAAACCTTATCTGCTTGCAGGCAGGAATCTATTTCTAAGTTCTCAGTCAAATTAACAATTTGAGCCAGACATGTCTCATGCAAAAACTTCTCATGGTCCCAGGGAATACTTAGGAAACTAACATGACAGCAATTGTCGAGCAAAGGAACTTGAGAAAATAGGAAGACTGGACAAATAAAAAGGAAGGGGAAGTATCAGATTTATAGTTTAATAGCAAACATTTTAAAATTAAATAACATGTTTGCCAACCCAATCTACATGCTTAGTGCCTTCAGGGCTGATATGTGCTCAAAGACACCAGGACCTCTAAGCATATGAACGCCTGTTAGCTTAGTGATTTTGTGGGACTTGTAACAGTGGGAAAGGTGTGTTTCTGACACATTTCTCTGCTCTTGGAACCCTTTTCCTCTCATTGGCTTGAGTTTTTCAGCCTCAATGTGAGGGCTTTTGCTTTGTCCTATTGTGTCTTGTCTTTGTCATGGTAGGTAGTTGTCTCCTGGATGGCTGATCTTCTCTGAAGAGAAGTGAAGAAGGAATGGATCTTGGGGAGATGGTAAATAGTGGTGCTGGGAGGAGTTGAGGCAGGGAAGTCTATGATTAGAAATGTATGAGAGAAGAATCTATTTTCAAAAACAAAATTAAAAATTTAGTAATAACTCTTAAATTTCAAACAAGGATATTTGTTTCAACTGTGAGAATTCCTCATTCTAGAAAAGAAATATGAAAATTTTCTTCAAAAAATTGTACTGCCATATCAGTCTTTTTACTGTTATGTATTTGTTAGGAAATAATATTAAAATCTGCTACGCTGATAAACCATGGATCGTCAAATATTATTGCCATCACAATTGTTCAGTAGGTAATATCATTTCCTGCCAAGTCTTATTCTGAATGTCAGCCATGGGAATCACATGGAAAAAGAGAGAATCAAACTCCATTAGTTTTGCTCGCCTGTCTACAAAGACATGCAGACACTACCAGACAAATCAGGGTTATAATCATAACTGCAAAACACTCTGTAGTAAAAGCAAGAATGCTTTTATAAAATGAATGAAAAACAAGCTTATTCTTTTGAAATTCATTATCCTTTTAGAAACCTTGAAATTATTAGTTACAAATATTTCAACAGCACTTTAAATATTAAATTGAAATATTTATAGCGAACGTGAATTTCCAAAGCACTTCCGTGTACCCTGCTTTTCCTTGTTTCCATTATAATTAATCATGCTTCCTCTTAATTTTGATTTAAAATATTTATAAATGACAAAAACCTCCACTATTTATTTCTATCTATTAAAATCGACTGCCTTTCATGGACCTTGAATAAGTATATCCAGTTAACAGCCCTATAAATATGTTGGTGTGTTCTTAATGAGATCATTAACTTTATTGCCATAATTATTGTCTGAGGTTAAACTGTACTCTCGGCAACACAATTAGTGCCCAAGTGTCTCTAAGAGTTTTCTCAGAACAATGTGTACTCTTTCTGAGTGAGAGAATAACTAACTATGAGCCATGTAAATTTTACCTCTTACAACACACAGTTTCACATCAAGGCATCAAATTAATTTTTCAGATTTACATAACTTTCAATTGTTTACTTTATCTTATTATGAGGATTTTTATTGTAGTACTTACATTGCAGTGCTTATCATTTACATGACATGCTTTTTCTTTTAAGATTCCAATTATGAAAAATATTAAATATTAAACATTTGAAACTAATTTCAACTCACCAAATCTGGTAATGCTTGGTTGCTCATAAAATCAATTTAAAATGATTACTTTATATAAGTTAATATATTTATTAAATATAAAATATTATCTAATAAATTAATAGAAAGACAAAGACTAACAATATCAGAGAGGAGGGGTGAATGGACGAGATACATCTGACTTTGTAAAGAATAAAAACTGGAAATTGCTATCAGAGACAATAAATGGAGGAATAAATCACAATCTTGTGAAGTATAGTAATAAAAACAGATATCACTCAATATAATAAAAATTTAAAATATTTTACTCTAGAAATTAGCCAAATAAATAACTTTTAATTGGCAAGTGTATGTGTGTGTATAAACAAATGAAGCAACATAGCAAGAAGAGGTGACAGAAACAGTAAAACCTGGGATTAATTAAAAATTGTAATTTAAACTATCAAAACACTAGACATGGTGCTGGACATGTAAGCTTCTAGACATATCAGTGCTTTTACTGGTAGCATACTGTTTGTGCTTCAGCCACACAGTACAGTGTTATTGACTTTACTTATCAAACTCAGCCATTCAAATCTAAGAACCTAGAACTCTAGAGATGAATGTTTGTTCCCTGCCACAAACACCCCCTGACTTCTCCAGCCTCTCAGGTCCTGGCTGTCTTTCATGCTCTCCATCAACGATCTAGCAAGAAAAGTAGCACAAAGCCCATTTCTGTCTCTGTGAAAACCCAAATATATCACCAAAAATGTGTGACATGGTAATATTTTGTTTGGACCAAAATAAAATTACTAATTTTCTGGATTTTTTTTCCAGACTCACTGTGTAGCTCTTGTACTCATGGAAATTTCTATGTACACCAGGGTAAGCCGTGAACATAACATGCCTCTGTCCCTGAAGTTCTTGGATTAAATGCTTTTAATACTATGCCTGGATAAAAAAAAATTAGTCATTTAAAAATAAATAAAGCCTAAACTAGAATTTATGAATTAACCTTTACAGATGAGATTAAGTTGCGTGAAATTCAATAACTTGGAAGTTAAGAAAAAATGAGAACTCACAGAAACTTTTGGCTATAGCTTCATTAATGATACAGTTTTCCTTATCAAGTGATGATGCCTAGAAACACTAATGCAAGGTTTTGTTTTGATGATGTAGTAATAACAAATAGTGTAGATTTGATCATCATTTTACAAACAGAAAATAGATATAGCAGAGATGAATTAAATATACTTGGAGCCTACCAAAAGTGCCAAACCCAAACGAATCTAAAGACGTAATAAAGAACTCTAAATCTAAAAGAATATCCTGGGAAATATTTGTGAGGACACTTAGTTAGGGAGTGATATAGGCAGTATTATTGCTTTGGGGAAAATATTTTATATTTAATATTGGTGTTATATACAATTTAGATAGGTGTACAAAGATGGTGAAGAAAAAATTGTGTGTTGTACCTTATTTTTTATTTAATATATTATTTGTGTTGTTTTGTTTGGGTTATTTACTTATTTGTCTGGAAAGTAATCTTAACGTTCTTTTCAGTTTTACTTTTTGTACTTCCTTATTAGTCAACAGATGGACAGATGAACAGTACAATAAAGAGTAAGAAAAATATACCAATTAAATAAATTTTTTCTTACCTTTTTATCCCTGTCAGGGTATCATTATATCATCTAGACTATTCTAATAGACTAAGTAACTCACCTTTTATTCAAAGATTCAAAACTCTCTCAATCTACTGTGCCACCGTGCTCAGATTAAATATTTAAACAAGTAAACAATTTATAGAAGAGTCATCATTGTACAAATTGCCTGATATTGCACCTTGATTGACGCACACAATAAACTGTCATTTGTAATAAGCTGAGATATGTTTTAAAATGTATTGTTCACATATTAAAATAACAATTGTTCATGAATCTGGCAGTTCAGATTAAAATATCAGATTAATATATATATTACATGGAGGTTTCCAATCTAACACTCTCATAAATAATATATCAAAACATTATATATCATATCTATATGTGTGTAAAAGCAGACTTTTGTGAGTCCTTTTGCACATACACATATACACATAATATATTTATTTCTAAATTGAAATGTACAACTTATTCAGTCTGTATAATTTTATTTGTATTATGTTTTCAAGAGCGACATTTTGGTATTGGATACTGAATTAATGGACTCTTCTCTGCAAAGGACAATTTTTCTAACCTCACCAGTATTTTCATACCTGTAGTTCTTTGTGGAGGTTTGTGACCTTGTAGGTTTTCCCCCTGCATCCTTGCTATTCTTTTTCTTTCCTTCTGTTTTTTAACCTTTTGTTAATTCATCATAAGTTTGCATCATGTAACCCAATCCCAGTCATTATGCTGTCCCCTCTTGTTCGCCTCCCACCCCTGCAACCTCCTCATCCAAATAAAATGCCACAAACAACAAACGAAGAAAAACAAAACAAAGCATAGGAAGCACCTCGTTATGGAAGCTGCAGTGTCATAGTGTGTCCCACACTATACTCCTTGTGAATATTCAGCAATGAGTCATTTATCTAGTTCAAGATCTCTGGCTACTGTGATGACTCCTTCTCTTCCTTCTCCTCCTCCTCCTGCTCTCCCTTCTCTTTTTGTTCCCCCTCTCCTCCCCTCCCCTTCTCCTCCCTGTCCTCCTCCTCTTCCTCTTCCTTCTTTTTCTTCTTGTTCTTCTTGTTCTTGTTCTTCCTCCTCCTCCTCCCCTAGCTCTCCTTCTCCTCCTTCATCTTCTTCATCCTCCCTCTTCTCTCTCAGACTGAATTTAATGTATTCCAGCATTGTATGGAGATGTGAATATTTAGCAGAAAATGAGGATAGCATTGAACCTCTAAAGATGCTACTTCTATATTTTAAATTCTGAGATTTCAAATATTTACCACACTGGTATTATGTAGTGCTGTGACTCAGCCATAGACTTCATGTATGCTAGACGTAATTTTTTCAGTTTCACTATATCTCCAGTCCAAGCCAACAACTTTAAAAATATTTTTTATAATATGTTCTATATGTGTATGAATGGCTAACTTACTCTCTATATGTGTAGTATGTGTGGCATTGGCATCTATGGAGGGCATGCAATAGTACTGAATACCTTGGAACTGTAGTTAAAGACGTTTACTAGCCTGCATATAGGTGCTGCAAATCTATCTTGTATCTTCTGGGAGATCATAATTGCTAGGTCACTAACAACTTCCACTAAGCTAGTCAGTCTTTTCTTTTTTTCAATAAAAAATTTGTCAGCAATCTTGGTAAATTCAAGGCCAGCCAGATAAACAGGCTGGGACAGCCAAGGTCACATAGAGAAACTCCTGTCTTGAAAAAACAAACAAACAAACAAAAAAACAAATACAAACAAAAAATCATCCTGTTGCACCAATACATATCTGATTTAATTGACTGATAGAAATTCCATATTATACCCTCCAAAAATCAGTTCTACTAATGCATTTAATTGCTTTTTGCATGGTGAAGAACAAGCAAGCAAGCAAACAAACAAACAAAAACCAGTAAATGTTTCTCAACTTAGAAACTAATATTCCATTCATTTGCTAAGGTTGTTATAACAAAGGGCTGCAAATTGGCCAGCTTAAATAACAACAACAACAAAATGTCACTGTCTCAGAAGTCAGGAAGTCAGTACTCCATAAGCAACAAAGGCAGGCTTTTTTCCCTATGAAGGTTTTGAATGAAGTGCCTGCTCCAGGCTCATTCTTTTTTTTTTTTTAAACACATTTATATTGAAAGATAAAATAATTCATATTACATCTCATTTTCTATCCCATCCCATGCATCCTCCCATTCCTCCCTCCCTCCCACTTTCACCCCAATCCCCCTTCCCTATGACTGTGACCAAGGGGGACCTCCTCCCCCTGAATATGGTGCTAGGGTATCAAGTCTCTTCTTCGTAGTCCGCTATCCTTCCTCCGAGTGCCATTGGGCCTCCCCAATAAAGGAACATGGCCAAATATGGGGCACCAGAGATCCTGTGAAAGTCAGTCCCCAGTCTCCACTTAACTGTGGAGAATGTTCTGTCCCTTGGTTAGATCTGGGTAGGGGTTTGATGATGGTTGCATGTTTTGTCCTTGGTTGGTGTCCAGGCTCATTCTTACGTATGTTAAAGTTGCTTTTTCCCTCCAGATTTTAAAATAATTTTCCTAAATGCTAGCCTATGTACAAACTTCCTTCTTTTATAAACATGTAGGCATACAGGATTAGGGCTCTTTTTCATAATGGCCATTAAATTTGGTAGCTTCAATATAAAAAAATCGACGTCTATATCATATTCTGCTATTTCATACCAAATGATTTACTCTGAAAACATGTGCATGCAAGATTCGTTACATGGGTTGAGCAAGTTATATTGACATATTTAGGAATCAACACATAGACACAAACACACAAATTATAGAAAAATGGGTTATGAATTTTAATGAAGGAAAGATGTATAAATGGGACAACTGGGGGATGAGAGAAGCAGAAATGATGTAACTATATTAATCTTAGAAATATTTTCTAATATTCTATTCTGAGGCATCGGGAGACTTAGAACCTGCACATACAAGGATGTAGGAAGTGAGGATTTCTTAGCATATAAGAAGTTTAATGCAAAATGATTATTTCTGGCATTATCAATCTCCAGTTAGTTATTAATCACAACATATTCCCTCCTCATTTTTTCCAAAGTATCTCCTCTATTCGGTTATGAGAAAATTACATTCCAAAGGTGATTCTCCACTGAGGTCAATGTGCACAACTTCTTTCATTGATAGGAAGCACAAAAATCATTACTTTTCAATATCACAGAGAAATCATAATCTGTATCTGCAAAACTTCAGAGTTAGGCCAATTCCTCAATGCTCCTCAGCCTTTTCCCTTTCACAATATGATATAAGTAAGTGCTTTTCTGTGTCTTTTTTTCCTCCATTCTTCTTTTGAGAAAAAAAATGAGGAACCCTAAGACAAGAGCATGAAAACTGCTGGGTTAACTTTGCCAGAGGTGAAAAGATCAAAGGGGAAGTAGTGCCTTCTGGTATAGAATCTTTTGTCATGATGAATAATGGATGAGCACCGAGAATACAGCCCTCTTCAAAGCCTCCAGCACCGGCGGGGTATGGTGTGTGAATCACAAGTTGAATTTGGATTCCTATTTTGTAAATGCCTTACAGATACAAGTACTGAATGGAGTCTGCTTTAAAAGTAACTGGCCCAACAGGACAACGCATTGTTAATGGGGACGTCATTGTCATCTTAATTACATTGCAATCTTTTCCCACACTTGCTTCACATTTTTCGTTTCCATATATTATCACAAGCTTCTTTTTCAGTTTTCTTTAAATAATGTTTTTTAATAATTGGGGATTTACAATTTACTATGAATAGATTATACATTGTTCCTATCCACACACTCTTTCACTCTCACTCTCATTAGGAAACTCTCCTTAAAACATCTCTCTTCCATCTCTGTGTTCCCTTTTAAATGATTGTGAAGAGGTTGTTCTCTCCATATTAAAACTATCCTGAATAAAAATGCCTGAAAGGAACAACACTTCCAGTGAAACTTCCACAAGGCTGATTAAACAATTAAAATTTCATTGACATGGAAAAGCTGAAATGTTGCTAGTCGAGAATCAATTTATCCTGTGGTATCTGTAGCCCTCTTAATAGCATTGTGGTCCTCTGTATTTCTGTATTTGACCATAGAAACAACTTTGCCACCATTAGGCAAATATTTTGGATTGTAGGCACAGACACTTCCCTAGTTTCCAACCATCCAAAGGAGTAAGAGATACTATGAGGTCATCTGAGCAGGGAGCTCATTTCTGGGCTGTACTAGAATTCACCTTGCTGATGTTTGATCAGTACATTCCAAATTTGAAATGATTTATGATTTTCTTTATTTTGTTACTATGAAATATACACCAGTCTGTTACGCCACGAAACTTGGAGTAACATAAATACATGTTTCTAAGCCACGGTCACTCAGATTAGTTGGGTTTCTCATTAATATGATAATGAAGGAAATATTCCTGAGACATCTGACATTTTTTGCTTTCTCCATCATAACGTCCCAGAATATCCTAAATTTGGTTTATAGAGAATTTCATCATTTCACGTATTTGTATCCATAATAATAAATGTTGAATAAATAATAATAACAGTGTATAAGCATATCGATGAAGTGGGTCTTTAAAGTACCTGAATATCAATGAAATTTCTTTCACCTACCAATTCACTCACCCCTAAATAGAGAAGTCTTCAGGTGGTTTGCACTGAAGGGAAATTTGTAATTTAACACTATAATGGAACATTTAGGGACTTCATTAAATATCAGGTAGGCTCTTGCTCAATGAGTTCAAAACTGTGTTGGAAAACTTTGAATTTTGCAAACTAAAAATTGGATTCAGCGCCTACGTCAAGGCAAAAAGAAAATCAATACTACATCAAGCCTAAATCTTGGCTTATAAACTTCTCAGTTCCCTACGAGTCAGTAATCAATGCATGCGCATTCCTCCAACATCAAGTCTGCAGCTCTCACCTGGGATATATAGCATATGCTTTCCTTTGTCCAGCTTATAACTAAATGGAGGATGTTTTCACATTTTTTAATAATTATAAAAGTTATATCCTCTGTGCATGGAATTCTATAACCAACTGAAGCTTCAGCATGTCTCCCATTATTGTTTTATTTACTTTCTAGAGAACCAGTAGGAGAAATATAAACACATCATTCAAGACTGCCTTCTGTCTTAAAGCAAATACACATTCACACATCACACTCTGCATGCAGGATTATCTGCTCCAATATTTTATAAAATCCCTATGGTTAAAAGTTTTTGTCTTCTTGATCCCATGGAATCTTTTGTCATATATTCTAGGTGAAATACCAAATAGCATCTATCTTCCTTTCTTTCAGTTAGTCTATCATCAAGGTGACCAAAGAGATCATAAAGCCACCAGGATAATCTTGCTCTAATAGCACCATATACCCTGAAAAAATGACTATTTTCCAAAGAGTGTTTCCTTCTACATTTCAAGGTATCATCTTCCAGAGAATCATTCCTCCCCCCCCCCCCCCCCCCCGCTCCCTAACTGTGAACTGGTTCATTTCAGGTTATAAAGATGAATCTACTAAAGAAGAAGATGTTCTCAGTTTTGTTAAAATAGTAGGAAGGCTCCATTCTTGATAATTGATACAAGGGAAAGAGATCACATTAAATTTAAATTTCATCAAAGCCCTATCTGAGGGTGACAGTCAAGATCTGACTGAATAGAACATCTGAGAATAGAAATAAAGAGTCAGGGAATTCATTATGCATACACAGGTTTCTTGCTTCAAGAAGAGCAAAGATTATTCAACAAGATCCATGATTTTCAGTCTTATCATGCATTAAGGATTGGTAGATTATTCATAACCTGATTTACAAAGATGCTTGTTAATGTTGAATTGGACGGGCTAAAGACTAGATATGATGCCAAAATTCAAGGCAGATTCACAAAGAAAGCCCAATCAAATTTAAAAAATAACTGAACTATGGAAAGTATATTCAATAGATACCTCTTTTGTTTTTAAGTCAAACTCTGAACATTCTTATAACTTGGGTTTTGTCAAGAGTCAATTTCCTCTATCCAGCTCACACATGATGCACTTGGTAGTCTAGCTCGGTGCTGTAGCTTTCAATACAGCTTATGGTCTTCTAATACCAGTTTAAATTTTCTAAAGTGAATATTTTTCATCAATTTCACTCACAAATTTCACAATTTCACTTAAAAGCGTGCTTTTGAACTATTTATAGAAGTTAACATTTTAATGATTCTAAAATTTTCACCTTAAGCGTCTTTGAAAAATACTTAGGTAATAGACAATAAATTAAGTACAAGAAAAACATTTTATCTTAATTATATAGTAACACTGTTTAACTCTTTCATGATGAGTTTTGATGTTATTGAATTAACAAACGTATACAAGCTTTTCATCATAGTTTTTAAATTTCTACTTTGGAAAGTATTCAGGAGATATAGAGACAATGGGACCCCAAGTATTTCTATCCTGGTCACACATTACAAGTCTTGCCAGGACTGTTTATTATCCTTCAGAACTGGACATGAAGCTCTTACTGCTGAAAATAATACATACTCATAGAACTAATAGAACAATAAGAAATTCTGTTGATACTCTCTTAGAAATTTCATTCGTATTAGACAACTTTCATATTTCTGAAAAGTGATATCCTCACAACTAAAGAGAAGTAATAGCAATCTCTGGCAGCTCTGAACCCTTCAAGCTACAATAACGACTGTTTTGACCAGATAAACCAATTGGTGCAACAATGCTCACTTTTTATGAGACAGAAGTGTTGACCATAATATGATCATATGTATGTATGTATGTATGTATGATGTGTTTTACAGATAGAGCAGGGCAATGCACATAAAAGCTTACAGCAATTGTGAGTAGAGAATGAAAGACCTAAAATTGGATTTCAGGGTCACCAGGACAAAGGTTAAAGAAATAGGCCTACAGGAGATAATCTGGCCAGCTGCATGGGGGAACCAGCAACCATTTTTGTCTAATTCCTTTCCTCTCACAGGAGATAAGATTGCTAGGAAACTGGCCCAAAATGAGAGAGAGAGAGAGAGAGAGAGAGAGAGAGAGAGAGAGAGAGAGAGAGAGAGAGAGAAAGAAGAAAACCAGAACCATTTGTGATTTTAGCTCCATCTCACAACCAATCATTTTAAAGCACAATATCCCTTTTGTATTTTGCCAGGGTGGAACTCCCTGGCTTTGGCTGGGATGGAAAGGTACTTGCAAATTTAACCTCAGCTCAGAGTCCAGAGCTCCTTTCCAGATACTTTTGTGTTGATGAGTGTCAGAGGCTTGCTAGAGCTGCAAAATAAACATTCTCATGTGTTTGCATTGTTTTCATGCCCTGTTGGTCTTTTGGGTGTCTCGAAAAATGGGCATAACTTTAGTGAATGCTAAAGATTTACATGTCAGTATGGAGGAGGGAGAATTACATGAAATTTCACTGTAGATGCTAAGCCATTGACATGTGATAGTTGCTGGGAGAAGGGGAGACATTTTTCTTTAACGATGGCACCTCTGGTAGATTGACATCATTCTAAGGCTGGCCACAGTCTCCAAAGTAGTTGGGCAATATAAACTGCCCTTGTTCAAGGGGGAAAAGGGAAAACTCACACTTGGGTGGGTAGGGAGATTATGTTAAAGAAGGTATATATGGATATATATGGCTGGGATTGGGGCTTGAATATGAATAAAACAGAGTGTAAGAATCTCAAACAATTAGTAAAATAACTTTAAAAATCATAGCATAGAACTCTTTTGAAAGAAGATACGACATCGAGATAGGTTTTCTGTTTTTTAACCACCTAATGAAGAAAACATACTAAAAAGAAATTATTTAGCAATATTAAGTTGTAAAGTGTTTTAACTGAAAGGTAGATATGCAAAAATATTGTCCAAATACCTTCAAAGACAAATAGGAAAAATAACTGCAATAATATGCATATATCTGCATAGAAAAGATGAATGATGACTACCTAACAGCAAAAATATAGAATATATTTTATATCTCATTAGGACAGAAACTAAAATTCAGGTGAGATAAATCACATATTACATACAAAAGAAAACCATAACTGTATTACAGTTTGCCAAAAATTCATCCTATACACTTATATTAAGCTTTCCTAAAATAATTGATTCTAAAATTGAGAAATTGCATTTTAATCTTTAAAGACATGTTATATAGTTGAAAAATCCATCTGGACTGTAATATTAACCAAGAGACAAGATATTCTAAATGGAAATTTCTAGTCACTTTTATTTACTTTTTCTTTTCAAATCACATTTAAATAGTAGGTGCTGTATTAGCTGGAATTTACCAGACTTTGCAAAATATCTAGTATCATCATCACTCATAAAACTTTGGAGAAAATTTTTTCTTTTGAACCACTGATACATTAATATAAACAGTAATGAAAAAACTGTTTTCAATCTAAATGTTAAATGCTTCCCCACTGTATTTTGGTGGGGAGAAATTAAGATTTTGCTTGTATAAGAGCTTTCCAAGTTAATTTCCAAGTTATTCATTTAACTATTTTATATGTTTATACTAATAGAATTTCCACAGTGTATAAGTGACAGTGTGACTATTAGCTATCTATATTAACTCTCTTGAAAATGTTCATTATATTCAGTTATAAATATCATAATCTGATGTTTTATTTATATGATTGAATTGAATATATATGATTATTGTTCAAAAATGTAATTTTTTGTATAAATAAATGGATTTAAATATACTTAAGATCAGCCTAAATAAATTTATTTAATCCTTATTAAAAGTTATGTGTCTTTTTGAATGAATGGTGCCATCCAATTGACATTAAAAACATAAATGTATAGTTTACTTGTAAAAAGCTGGTCAGTTAATAGTTTAATAAATTTCTCAATGAGAATTCTTTCTCTAAATCAGTAATAGTGGTAAATTCACTATTATTTTTTAAATTTTCCTCGATCGTGACACCTTCTGTACCATTGCTTGGAATGGTAGTTAATATTACAAATGTAAATGTAATCAACATTTTTAATTGTGTAAAACACTGTGCAAAGAATGTAACATCATTGCTGTATTGGCATGAGTATTTTTAACTTCAAATATATATCTTCTAATTTATGTATTAAATTTGTAGACAGTTCTCTAACCAAAGTGAATTGTACTGGATACTGAATATTTAAGAGGGGTATATATATATATAATCTCTGATGTCAAGTAAAATTATAAAAATGATATTAGTCAAATATTTATTTACCTATTTTTTAAACTGAAGGAGTTGTTAGATTCATGATGACAGAGGCATCAATTGAGGAGAAGAGAGCTGTCTCATCAGTATTGTTGTCAATAGCTGTAATAAAGTCTCTATGTTTACACCTGAAGAAACATTTACTTCTGTCTACATATTTTAATTATTTTACTACTATTTTTGCATAATATTCTTTTTAAACACATTTCTCTCTTCATCTTTCTTATGAAACTTAAAATAGGTGCTAGAGAGAAAGCTCAGTGATTAGGAGTACTGGCTGCTTTTTCAGAGTACCACTTTCAAGTCACAAAGCACACGTGGCAGCTCACAACCACCTATACCCGTAGCTTCAAGGAATTAAATTGACACTTCCATCATCCGTATCAGTTGTATACACATGGTCCACAGGCATACTGATAGGCAAAGCATCCTTAAACCAGACATAAAAATATATTTTTTATTTTATATAATCTATCTATCATCTATCTATCTATCTATCTATTTATCATCTATCATCTGTCATTTATCTATCAGTCCTGTTTGTGTAAGGACCAAACGCATGGCATGTTCTGTATGTTCTGTAACTAATTCCATGGTCTCTATTTTCTGTGAGAACTTGTCCTCTAGCAGATACTTACTTCTCCTTGTTTTCTGGAGTGAGCACATACTGCTGTAAACTGCACCTGCCAGCAGTCTCCAGAAACTCCACCAGAGCAATTAGATACAACCAGCATCCAATGTTACTCTGAGGTAAAATAAAATAAAAATAAAAACTTCCCTTTGAGACTCAGTGTGGGGAGCCAAGACCATAGCCAGCAAGCATCTCGGACCTTGACATTAAACGTTGAGTGGACCTGGGGCAGGCTGCCTTGTGACCTCTTTCCCTCCTTGCCTCAGGGTACATTCCAGAAGGCTGCCTTGTGACCTCTTCCCCTCCCTCAAGGTACTCTCTAGCTGTTCTCAGTATTCCCGGAATTACAGAGGCCTTCAGAGGACTAGTGAAACAAAGTCTATAGAATACACCTTGTGGTTCCAGATGCCTAACAATTCCACGCAGCCCCAGAACCACAGGGACCCTCGCCCGGCCCAACTTCCTAACTTCCTGATATCTTGCAAAAACCACCCACCCGGATCACCCCACTCAGCCTCCTGCTTCAATGGTATATAATTTCCTGTGAAAAATAAAATCTGGTCATCTTGATCAGACTCCTTGACTTGCTGTCCGTTCTTTGTGTCTCTTGTACCCCATTCTCTCCCCAGGGGTCCGAGGGTCCCAGTTGATTGTCCAGCGGGTCCGGACAACTCAGTCTCCACTCAATCCACCTGAAGGTTGACACTCCTGTGACCCACAACTTCCCCTTTTGACAGCCTCCACCCAACCTGCCTAAAGGTCAACATTCCTGTGAGCCACAATCCTCACAGTTTTTCCCCTTTATAAACCCATTGCCCTTGAAGCCTGCGCCAGCCTCCTATCCTGTTGCATCAGGAAGAAATGTGGTCCAGGATTGAGCATGTAATACAGGACCTTCTGTATGTTGCATCGGTATTGATGGAGTGTGGGTGGTCACTTCGGGGATCTCACGATCTGGGTGATCTGGGTACTCCCTTTGGCTCTACCCTAGGTTTCTGGGCAGTCTGTCTTCCAGTTCCTGGATATCCAGGCAGTGGTGAGCATGGGCTGCCTCTCATGGCAAAGGGCTCAATTTAGACCAGTCATTGTCTGGCCACTCTGACAAGTTCTGAGCCACCATTGTCCCAGCACATCACCTAAGCAGCACATGTCATGGGCTGAAAGTTTCGTGGTTGAGTTAATGTTCCAGTCCCACCACTATGTGCCTCATTTGGTCACAGAAGATGGCCAGTGCTTCCTAATGTTATTCTACAATATTCAATGATCAGTGTCTTTCTCTAACTCTTAGCCTGCTTAGGGGACCCTTTTCTGCTTACTGGGTTGCCTTGATATGAGTAGGGGTTTGTGTAGTCTTATCTATCTTTTTATGTCATGTTCCAGTGATATCCCTGGGAGGCCTGAGATTTTTCTGAAGAAAAATGGAGGAGCAGTGGGTCTGGGGGAAAGGAAGGTAGGTAGAGAATGCAAGGAGTATAGGGAGCGGAGGCTGTCATACATGTGTATTGCATGAAATAAGAACAAGTAAAAATAAAAGAAATAAAATTAAAGTAAAAAGAAATGTATACTAATATTCCTCCACTCTCAAGCTTACAAGTAAAACTTAATTTGAATAAAAAAATTACAAGTTGGAAGAAATGGTCTCATATCATTGAGTAGTGTGGGGTGACCCACAAATATTTTCTGGCTATTAAAAAGTGTATTCTTAATTGTTATTTGAAGCCTGCCACCAGGATATGTAAGGAATGTAACAGTTTGCATAATAAAGAGCTGGCAGCTGGAATTCGGGTAAGAAGTATATGTGGGACATGGGGCACACTGAAAGGCTGGCAGATGTGGACAAAGCAGAGGGAAGGCTGAAGCTAAGGGAAGCACAAGGCAAAAGTAGAAGAAAGACAGCCTCAGTAGGAAGTGGCAGAGAGAGCCACGTGGAAAGATGGTATTGGCTGAGAAGTTAGGATAAATTTGGATAGTTAGCTGAGTGACTGCCCAGTGAAAGGCTAAAAACAATATAGAAGTCTCTATGCCTAATTTAATCCACAAGAGGGTCCAAGAAAGTCCTGCCACAGAGTAAAATGAGCTGTGAGGAAAGCAGGTGTCAGATTTTACATCCTTAGTTACATCCACTGTCTTGCGGGTATGAGAACACTTTGATCATTGAGAATAGCAAACATACGTAGCCTGATACCCACCAGCTATGTAAGGTGTCCTTCCTAAATAAAATACATTACTTGAAATTTAAAAAGCACTTTAAAAGCACAAGTGAGGATTTATGAATATCATATTTCATGATTCACTCACAGCTTCTTTACAGTGTGCCAAAACAATGGGGTTAATTTAACTTAATAGCAAATCCTATTTTTACTTTCTGGAAATTCTTAAGCAGAATAAAATTTTCATTGGTGTTTATATTTTAAGTGCTCAAGTTAAAAAATAATTTCCAATCACTAGGTATTTAAAAGGAAATGATCTGAAAGAATCAATAACCAATTAGTAGCTGCTGAATACATTATAAGTGAAATAGAGTGCTTATTCAAATAGATAAGTGCAGACTCGGCTGCTTCTGTCAGTGTGTTCAAATAAAAAAAACTCTAAAACCAACTGTGCTGTGATATATATTAACTTTTGCCTTCAGGAATCTTATAGGAGAAGCTCTACTTCAAGTGTCTACTAACTAGACACATAGGAATGATGCAGGAAAGAAAACTGTTATCAGTTATATGTTAAAAGCTCTAAATAAGACAAAGAACAGCAGGGACTCTTTACATTGCTTTATGTCCATACTTGTAGATATAAACACATATATGAATACACACAAACACACACACACATACACACACACAATCTGTTTAAATTGCTTTTCAACAGATAAAGAATAAAGTATGAATAGTGAA
The DNA here is from genome assembly GCF_903995435.1 of Acomys russatus. Taxonomy (NCBI): domain Eukaryota; kingdom Metazoa; phylum Chordata; class Mammalia; order Rodentia; family Muridae; genus Acomys; species Acomys russatus. The sequence goes on along the minus strand of NC_067145.1, from coordinate 15,858,230 downwards.
AAATTTATAGACACTTAAGTCAATACAGTGCCCAAAATGATCCAAGAGACGTGAGAAAGCTGATAGACTGAACCAATCGCTAAATTAAATATATTAAAAATAAATAAGTTTTAAGATAAGAATACACCGATAACAATGAGAGAATATAAAGAGGTATGGTTATGACCAAAAACATCAGTGAAGATAATGAAAGTCTCAAAGATAGCAATTATCTCCAATCTCCATTTCCCTTGGGATAATGGCTAATGGAAACATAAACTATGAAAGCTACAATAGGAGAGCAAACATTTACAACCGATCTCTTACTTGGCATCCAAATAACTAGGTTTTCAGATTTACATGAGGAAATCAGTTCAAAAGCAACCAGGATCCGTTACTCACACCTTCCCCACATAACTCTCGCCATATATTCTTCCCCCACTGTCCTTCATCCCAGAGCCACACTCTCTACCACAAACTTCACAGCACACTGAGAACCCTAACTCTCATGTAATTCTAATTGTACTTTGCCTACAGTTGTTGTAAATACTATGATCTTTCAACCCAAATTAGAATACTTTGTATCATGTTCTGACCCAGGACTTATCTCTGTAAAACAGAAGGCAACCATCTCGGAAGCAAACTAAATGTTTTCCATATAAGAACAGGATAATTTCTCTTTTATCAAGACATTACAGCGTGTTTCCTTGAACTTCCCTTGTGTCCTTTTGCTCTGAGTCATATGCTTAGCATATGTGTCATCATTAAATTTATACCAGATAATAGATACGTCAGGGATTTTCCCAGCTATTCCCATTCACCTCGTAAAATGATGAATTGGTATATGCCCATAATAAAATGTCCAAGATAATGATCTTAATTCACCCACATGGTCACTATGTTTTCAGAGTGATAGACACCTTTGACAACTTAATGCTTCATTTGTTTAGCTGGTGCTTCACTAAATTTTCAGTAAATATTATCTAGTGACTTTCAAGGGGGTATAGGAAGGGCTGTTTATCCAGATAGCATCTTTCTATTTTCTTTATTGTCATAAGATGGTTTAAAGATTTTAAAATAATTATTATAGCAAGAAAAGTGAATATAAACTTAATAGAAAAACTTGAAAAGCTTATTTAATTTTAATTGAGACTATCCTATATCCAAACTTTTACCTCATAGAGTCACTGTTTCAAATTTGGAAGGTGAACAGTATATTTGAATTTAAAACTTGGTCAGTCTTTACAACTTTGCTAGGTAAACAAAATTTAGCTGACCAGAGGACCTAAACTATACATGGAAATATTTGCATATTCTCTCAGTAATCATTATTGAACATCTCATTCAGCGGTTCTCAATCTGTGGGGAATGACCTCTTTGACTGTTGAAAGATTTTTTTCGCAGGAGTCACCTAAGATCTTTGAAAGATTCTGATATTTACATTATGATTTGTAATAGTAGTAAAATTACAGTTATGAAGTAGCGAGTATGTGGGGGTTGCCACCAACTGCAAAACTGTATTAGAGGGTCACAGCATTAGGAAAGTTGAGAACCATTGATCTAGTCACTGCAAAGAACTGTTCTAAGTTCTAGCAATAAAATAGGCATGGTATCCTTATTTTCAACATTATGACATGGAGTTGTAATAAAGAGAACTTTGGAAAGCTTTGCCAATGCACATGAGTCTGAGGCATTTGTCCTTATCAATGGTATACATTTAAGCAGGAGTTCAACTACACCTTACACACTCACTCGGGCCTTCTACTGCCTGCAGGATGTGATATTCAGTCACTATTGCTTCCACTTAACTGTTGTCCACAACTTCTTTCAGACTGTTTTCACCAGAACTTTGTCAAGCAATTGTTCCACTCACACTCACTTCCTTTTCCTCTGCCATGACCTCTGTCTTTATAGCCATATTGTGTTAATGCTACTGCTTCTTCTGAAACATATTTCTAGTTCTACTTCTTAGAATCATATGTGTCATTCCTACTATTCTACCTTCTTTAGGATATATGGCTTGTGAAAAATTACACAATAAAGGCAAGGCCTCAAGTGAAGGTATTGAGACCAACCCAGCCACAAAACTTTCAACATACAGTTTGTCCTGCCTGGAGAGCATGCTGGGATTGGAGCCTACTAGAATAGTTATCAAAGAGTCCAGAGAGTTCACCCACCAACCAAAAGGGGCAAACGCAGAGTTCCACAGCAAAACCTCAAGCAGAGCTCAGGGAGTCATGGGGAGGAGGAGGGAGAAAGGATAAAAAGGAATCAGAGGGTTCAATGTAGGACCACAGAATCAACAGACAGCAATTCATGGGACCTCACAAAGGTCAGGGAACCGGGAGTCATCCGACGTAGGTCCTCTGCATACATTTAATGGGGGAGTAGCTTGGTATTTTTGTGTGCATCCTAACAGTGGGAGCAGGAACTTTCACTGACTCGTTTGACTAGTTTTGTGGGACCCATTTCCTCCTACTGGGCTGCCTTGTCCAGCCTTGATGTGATGGTATGTGCCTGGTTTTATTGTAGCTTATTTTGCCATGTTGGGTTAATGTCCCTGAGAAGTCTGTTCTTTTTTGAAAGGAGGCTGAGGGGTTCTATCTGGGGCATGGAAGGTGTTTAAGGAAGGGAATGAAAATTGTGGTCAGGATATAATATACGAGAAGAATATAAAATTAAAAATTAAAATAATCACACATTGTGTATTAGCAGTTCAACATTTTAGTTGAAAATGAGGCTTGTCATCCTATAGGCCAATAAAACAAAGAGAAACTTGATTTTAAATTATAAATGTAGCTGATACAGAAATCTGAATTGGTAATTAGTAGTTTGAGTAACAAGTGTATAGTACCAATTTGATAAGGATTAGTTAAAACAAAAGCTCTATGGTTTTTATAATGACACATAGTCGTGACTCACAGGCAAGGTGATTATTAGCTCTAATCTTCACATATACTCCCCGAAAGTCAAAGAGATCACACGTTATGACTCTTCTGCTATTACTGGTTTTTATAAAACATAGAGAGTTTTATGTATATTAAAAATCACGAATTATTCTAGTTAACATTTTAGTCATGCTGACTAAAATGCACAATTATTCCAGTAATGGATATACAACCTGGAGTCTTACATATGCTAAGTAAGCTCTATCACTGAACTATAGCTATATATAATTTTTGTTCAAACACTGATTTTTAGTGTATGGTAATGATTGTAGTGTTTTGAATGAGAGTGGCTTCTATATCCTCATGTATTTAAATGTCTTCTCCAAGTTGTTGGAGCTGTTTGAGTAGTATTAATAGGTGTGGCCTTGTTGAAGCAAGCATGTCAGTGAGGGGAAATTTGAGGTTTCCAAAGCAGATGCCCCAACCCAGCCGATCTCCTCTCTTCACTCCTCTTTCTCTCTCTCCCTCTCCTTTCTTCTTCTTCTTCTTCTTCTTCTTCTTCTTCTTCTTCTTCTTCTTCTTCTTCTTCTTCTTTTTCTTCTTCTTTTCCTCCTCCTCCTGCTTCCTACTTCTTACCCACTCCCTTTCCCTCCCTGCCTTCCCCGACTCTCTCTAGGATGTAAAGTTCTCAGGTCCAGCTCCAGCACCTGCCTGCCTGCTGCCATACTCCTCATAATAATCATAATGGACTAAACCCTTGAAACTATAAGCAGGAGATCAATTATAAGAGTTAAATTAGTCACAGTGACTCTGTACAGCAATAAAACACCTACTAAGATGAAGATAGGCTGAAAATTTGAGGTGAAATGTGAATCATTTTACTACACAGTCTTAAAATCCCTGTAATTTATGTTCAGGTGAAAGGAAAAACAAAACTAAACAAAGGATACAGAAATAATTGTGTGATAATTGACATTAAATATACAAAATTTTAAAACTTTAAAGTGATTGAAATTTGGAACTGGCAATTTATAGTCAGTGATGTACATAGAAATTAAAATAGCTTATAAAGGAATATTTACTAACTAATTAAGGCATTGCAACACAGAAACAGCATTGAAGCGAATAATCCACGCTTTCTTTCCTTAGGGCAAATAAACCCGAACATCTACAAATGCAGTAAGGGGGATGATGCATCCAGGTGAATGTCTCACACTTGATGTGATTTTAAACCACCTAATAGATATTCCTTTGTGAATGTTTGACTGGATATTTTCAAATGGGCATAACTAAAAAGATAATATCCAGCCTGCATACGATTGGCACAATTCTAGTAAGATGTTCTGGGTACATGAGAATAGGGCTTAATATCAGCAGATAATTGTATGTGCTAAAGTTTAATATTCAAGATAATTGTATTTTGAGTGGTTACATTTATTTTATATGAGACATGTTTTATATTATAAATGTCATTTGATTTCAAATACATCACAGTAATGTATTAATGGCAAAGGCAGATTTATGTAACATATTCTAGAATTGAGGATAGTATGAACCCACAGGAAAATACTTTGTAAAACAGAAATGTACAATTGTAGTGTTCTCGTTTAATATGATTTGACACATCTGATATAGAAAATTACTGAGAATGACAGCTAAGTAAGTCTTCAAATAAAACCTGACAGTATTTTTTGTCTGTTTCTGCATTTATTTTATATTATTCATCATAATGACTTAACAATCAATCATGAATAGCCTTTTATGGAAAATAAAGTGTGTTTTTTAAATATCCTTGGAGATAAGTTTAACCATTATTTGAGAATAATATTTTACTTGCATAATAACTATATAAAACTGAAATTATAAATTCAAGTTTACTCAAAGTAATTAGGTTAGATATTGATTTTTGTGTCATATTTACATCATGATGATTTCAGGACGATGTGTAATGATCTTTCACATCTCTTGCTAATTCCAGAGAACTGCAAAGAATTCAGTGGATGTACACTTTATCTAAATAAACTTACCAATTAATAGCACACACACATTGTCTTATTGGCCTCAAATTCTGGGTCAATATTTATTTGCTCTAAAATGCCATATGCAAGTTATCTGAAAATTAAGGATGGAGATCCTATGGACATTATTCAAATCAGCCAAACACATGTAATCACACCTGCTCCTGCATTTGAAAACAGAGGTATACTAGTTCTGTGACCTTATACTTTCCTTTGTTTCTGCTCATAAGAAATCAATCCCCACATTTTGTTTCTTTTACTTGCTCCATTTGATAAAATTTCGGTCTCTAGAAACTGTGAATGCATGTCCTCTATTTTGACAACTTGTGTCTTCACTTTTACTTCTGTCATTTGATATTTTTAAATCTTTGTTATTCATAATAAACTCATATATGTCAAGTCATACCTCATATTATTCTTCAATGTTTATGAGCTTGTGTTGAGAAATTTAAGAAAGTTTTAAATTACATTTTAATATAATCAAGTAAATAAAAATCTTAATTGCTGCAAGAATAATTATAAATGTATTTTATGTAACTGTATTCCTAAATAGATCTGGAATTTTTAGAGACACAGAATATTGATATCACAGCATGCTCTTTTATGATCATTACTTATAGGGAAAAATTTACACTAGAAAATGAAAGTAGGGATCCAAGTTGGCAGTGTCAATTGTACACTGTGTCTGATTAGCAGGACAACCAGGACTGCACAGCAACCTTAAGATCAAATTGAGATCTAAAAAATACCAGCGCAGCTGATTCCCAGGTGACAGATATCCACATTGTGTGGAGCATGGGTAGGTATGACCCCTGGCCATCCAGCTAACCCACATAAAGATCCCAGGGGACAGGCCACATTAGCCTGCATCTTGAGAAGGACTGTGGGATATCCCTGCAGCTTGGGGCTCTTGCCATCCATCACTGCTTACCAGATCTGGGATGGGAAGTAGACAGGTAGAGCTGAGTCTCAACACTGGGCACAATCCACATTACCTGCCTGCCAAGAAAGATTGTAGAGCACCCAAAAACCTTTGGATGCTAATCTCTCTAAGTCCCCCAGCTGCTTGCTGACCTATCCCAGGTAGGCCATAGAGCAGATAGGCAGAGCCCTGCCATCATAAGAGGGCCTCTGATGTGTCCAAGCAGCTTTGAGTCCTGATTTCTCTCAACCACCAGCCACTTACCAGCTGGGTCCATCTGTGACACAGAGCATACAAGCAGAGCTGAATGCAGGCACAGTCCACAATCTGAATTAGCGGCTATCCTGTGAGCAACTTTGGTCCTAGGTCTGTCTCTGCCCACTTGTCTAAAGTATACTGCTCTCACACAGCTAAAACACAAAGCAGGTGGACTGAGCAGATACCTGCCTGGGACACAATCCACATTGCCTGCTGTCCTGGTAACAGCTTCTGGCTCTAATCTCAACTGGCTTAGAATTCAAAGCTTAGAATTCTTAAGCCTACAATTCAAAGATAAAGACATCTATAATGCTGATTTCTTCTGAATCCTAAACTTTTTTTAGTCGGCTTGCAGGTGACTGATTTATTGCATTGTAATCACTGTTCACCACTTTTTGCATCAAATTTTCATTTCTCATTAGACACAGGTCACATATATTGGATTTGGGTTTAACTATAAAGACCTCATTTTATTTTAATAGTTACTTGAACACTTTAGCTCTAGCTGTGTGTTGAGGTGATGGGCTGTAGTATGTTAGCATAATACAATATACATACACACACACACACACACACAGAGAGAGAGAGAGAGAGAGAGAGAGATAGGAGAGTGAAGAGAGAGAGAATGGAGAGGAGAGGGGGAGAGAGGAGAGAGGGAGAGGAGAGACGGAGAGAGAGAGAGAGAGAGAGAGAGAGAGAGAGAGAGAGAGAGAGAGCCATGTAGGAACCAGGCCCGACTGGGCTGCCTGCCTGTCTTGCTGTTTCATGTCCTGTTTCTAGCAGCTTCCATGTCTGTGTTTATCTTGGTTAGCTAGTCATGTTTACTGCTCTGAGAACACGCCCCTCCCTTCCTCGAGACTTGTCCTCCTGTGTGCAATCACCTCTTGTGGGATTTCACCTGGAGGAGGATTCCTGTTTTGCTGCCTATAAGAAGGCTCTTTGGAACTCTGGGAAAGAGAATAATAAACTGCTGCCGTGGCTGCTGCTGTGGCTGCTGCTCTCTTAGCAGGAAGGACCCACAGTGTTTGTGTGTGTGTGTGTGTGTGTGTGTGTGTGTCTGTGTGTGTGTGTGTGTGTGTGAATTAAATCCGCAGTCCCTCGCCCTTGCCCTTGACTCAGTACCGTGGCGGCGCAGGCACCACAGAGGCACAATACTATTGGTTGACTAGTGACAGTATTTACTATAGGAGTTATGACCAAGCTTGGGAGAAGATAAAAGTTCAATGTGGAATGTGTTGTTCTCCAGAACTAGGTGACAATCCATGCATAGGAAGGATCAGGACCAGTGTCCAGGACATCTTATTTTCCTTTCCAGAAGTATTTATTTGACAAATGTCACACAGTATCCGCAACTCATTCATACTAAATTACTTTTTTTTAAATTTTTTATTAATAAATTCTTGTTACATCTCAATTGTTATCCCATCCCTTGTATCCTCCCATTCCTCCCTCCCTCCCATTTTCCCCTTATTACCCTCCCCTATGACTGTTCCTGAGGGGGATTTCCTCCCCCTGTATATGCTCATAGGGTATCAAGTCTCTTCTTGGTAACCTGCTGTCCTTCCTCTGAGTGCCACCAAGGACAATACAGGTGGTAAACTTCAAACCCCTACCCAAATCTAGCCAATGGACAGAAGATTCTCCACAGTTGAGTGGAGAGTTCGGTATGACTTTCACACGAACTCTGGTGCCTCATATTTGACCATGTCCCCTGGAGGGGGAGACCTGGTGGCACTAAATTACTTTTTAATTGCCTAAAATTTTCACCTTTCATTCATCTGCCAGATACTCTTGTATTAACTTTGTCAAATATTTTTCTTTTGTTAAGATGGGTTTTAATGGTTAGTTCTTTCTAGATATTGTTTCTATATCCTTGTTTTATACATAAACATTTCTTTTTTTTTTTTCCCTAGGAAATCAACACTTTTTTTTTTTTGCTTCATAACATGTCATTTACCTGTTCAATATTAAAGAATCATTTATCACAAATGATTCTGCTTCCTTGTCATCGATGGCATGCAGTACCGAATTCATGAAAGCCAGTTGCATTTGATTTTCTCACATACTTTTGGTTTTCAACAGCTCTAGATATTGTGACATCCTGTGCTTATCTCCAGGTTTACTAAGTGTCATGCCTCTAGGCCTCATCTACCAGTTCTTACTCACTGTTGCTAAATCTCTAGGCATTCCTCTTAGCTATTCATCATATTGTAGAAGAATTTTAATCCAATAATATGGCATCCAAAGACCTTCTAGGTCAATGTGATCCAGCTGGAATGCAGACACACCCTTAGGACACACCTTTAATCCCAAACAATGAAGGTAAATTTGGTTTGTAAAAGAAAACAGCCATGTTTGAAAGTGATATCTAAATGAGCTGTAAGCAAAGTAAAAAAAAATCTAAGAAAGATTTGACAGATTGAATCAGAAACGGGATATACTAGATGTTCTGGAGAACAGACAGGCAAGAGAAACTACTTAAGAACAGGGAAGAGAAAGAGGTAGAAGTTGAGTTCAGTGAAGTTCAGTGGATTTCAATGAACTGTTGGCATTTCCATTCACTTCATGCAGTCAGTGCAGTCAGTGCCCTTCAGTCCTGGAGTTCAGAGGCAGTTTTTTCAAGCAGAGCAATTCAGTCAGAAACTGAGAGAATCCAGTTAGAATCAGTCAACTTGGAGAGATGTTTGATACAGAAAAGCTAAGTTGAACCAGCCAACTAGAGTTCAGGAAAAACTAAAAAGGATGCCTTAACTCAACAGTAAACCTCTGACGCTAAAATCATTCTAAGCCTAGGTTAGTAAAATGGAGGATGGAATCTGAAGCCTTCAGGGTCTGGGATTAGAGAAGATTAGGTTGTATGGAGGCTAGAATCTTCCATTTCTATGCTAGAGATAGCTAGAATAGAGAAAGACATGCTCTGGGCTCAGCCCAAGCTGTGTATTCATATGGCTTGAGTACTGCTCTCATTTCCCCCCAACTGCTAAGAAAATAAAAACATTTACAAGTCATGATGTCTCTTCACAGCAACAGAGCAGTGACTCTAAGACACCAGTTCACTGATGATTCACAGGTATAAACCTGTATTATGACATGGACCTATGTATTTAATGTAACTTTTTTTTGATTAGATATATTCTACCTCATTTATTAGACAGAAAGTTACAGCTTTTATTTGAACATTTACGTGTTTCTGAATAATTGCACAATGTAACAAACAGAATATTTAGAAAAGCTTTACAGGTTTAGAGGTTTCACAGGTGGCACGTGATATACCCAGTCTATTAAAAGATGAAGTGTAAGTATACTCTGAGGTTTCTGGAGGCCAGTGAAAGAGAAATACACTCGACTTAGCGTGTCCCATTGGGCACAATGAACAAAAGCTTTAGGTAAAGCTAATCAGCCTGGAAATTAAATCATAATTTAATATTAGAACATAGAAAAGAGAAAAACACATATCAAATAAGCAAGCAATAAAAAGGATAGGTTAAGAGACATATGGAAAATGATTTGGACATGAAAGACATACATAGAAAGGCATTGTACATGTCTGCAGTGGGATGCTGGGTGATAAGGGGACTCAGTACAACACAAGAACAAAAGCAGGTCTGAACCAGCGTGGATATCTGAAATCCTCACAGCTTGGGAAAGTGGTGACTGACTGAGAAAGTTTTGTAGGATGAAAAGTTTTGCATTACCTCAAAAATGAGGGAATTGGTTTGAAATGAAGATAATAAAAAAAGAAAAAAAGATCACTACTATTTTTGCTAAGTATGTAAGTTCAGATGAACTGCTTCACTAGAATTTACTTATGGGTTTTTGCAAACTTAAAATCACTTTGTGGTTGTGATAAGACTGAAAAAAATGTGACATGAGACAATAGTAACTTTAAGAATACTTTCATCACTTTGAAATAAATGGTGATGATATGTTTCAAAAGATCACAGTGCAGCTTCTTGCACTGTTGAAGGAATACTAGCTACAAGAAGGAAGCTCCATTTTGTACAAATGAAGAAATGGTTCTTCTCTATTTTGCTGCTTTTGACAGACCCAAGGCTTGCATAGAGCATATGCTTTCTTTCTAGTTTCAGATTGTGCTTAGAAGGCAGACATCCCTCGAGGCAAGAGAATAGATTTCTAAGAACATGAAAAGAAACAGAATGAATATCATGGTTAAAGAATAAATTTCTCCATCTGTCTCTCCAATACAGAAAAAATTAAAAAAAAAAAAAGCCCTTAAAGGAACATACTGCGCTTCACAGGAGTATCTTTATAAATGATAAGTAAAGCTCCACATCAATTGTCTTAGTTAGCTAATCAAGTATAGAAGATTAATAGCTAAAAGCAAGAAAATGATAACATCTTCAAAGATATGAATTTAATTACTAGGAAATATAGGTAAATGTGTTTTGGATATTGAATTATTATATCCACAAATTTTATATCTTCCCAATTTAAGTAACATCTTCTATAAAGAAGTAATGGATTTAATGATTTTTGAATGTAAAAAAATATGACAACTTTGAACATACACATATATATCATATGAACATAGGAAAATATATGTCATGAAATTGATCATTTCAGACATTTCATTAATAGAATGTTGAATCCCTTATGATGATGACAGAAAGATTAAATTCCATTAAGTATAATGACACCTGTACGTAACTATAATCTGAATATGAAATTTCTAAATGCTGTAATTTAAGTGAGCTGATTCGAAGTGTAGCCAGATTTGCAGATTCCCAGAATTAGGAAAGTAGGGAAGGAAACATCCCATTGCTTCCAACCCCAGAGGATAACAGAGAAAACAATCTTTAATTTATTAAAAAAGTATGTAACCTTGCCCATGAAAGGCCTGATGTTCTACTAACATATATAAAATTTGGAACTACAAGATCTAAAGAGATTGCTAAGGGGTTAATACCATATATTATTCCTTCTGTCAACCTGAATTTGTTTCCCAGAACACACACTGAAGGTCTTAAGCTATCTGCAACTTTAGTTCCAGGAGCTCCATCATACTCTTCTGGTGTCCACGAGTACTGCTCTCTCTTGTGCACAAATATACACAGACACACACAAACTGAATGCAGAAAAGATTAGCTCACTTAATTATTAAAATAATCCTATAGTATGGATGCTACCTATAGACACACACAGTACTTTGCATTGTGAATGAAGAAAGAGAGGTCAAGTGTGAGCCCCAAGTCACATGACTGCCTACTCTCTAATGGAAAGGGTAACCTGCAAAATCCTGTGCTTGTATTCAGTGATTTTAGGAAAACTTCTGACTGCTGTAAGTTACAGCGTCCACAAAACTCCTTAATCCTATTATAGAAAATGCTGTCGCTAACAGTAAATTATTGATTTAATAACAGCAAATTACAGACTTATATTTTGTTTTTAATAAAAAATAGATTCTTCTCTCATTCCATAAATCTTGACCACAGTTTTCCCTCTCTCCATCCCTTCTAGCTCCCCTCAGCTCCTCTCTTCTGCATATCCAATCAGGCCCTGTTTCCTCTTCAGAAAAGAGCAGGCTTCCAAAGGACCACAGCCAAATACAACCCACTCTCACTCTTAGAAGTACCACAGAAAGAGCAAGCTAATGCCATAACACATAATGAGAGGAACTGGGGCAGACACATGCAGACCCAGTACTTGCTGCTACAGTCCCTGTGAGTCCATGTGAACATCACTTAGTTGATTTGATGGGCCATATGCTCCTCGTGCAGACTACAGTCTAATTTTTGTGACAAAAATTTGGATTTCCAAAAATTCAGTGCCCATGCTCTAGGGAAGATGATGACCTTTTTTTTTTTTTAATTGAGTTTTCACTAGCATATTAATGTAATCCCTCTTTGGTTTTAAAATATGTGTTAAAATGTGGAGTTAGGTGGATAAATTTTTAGCTATGAATAATTATGTCATTACTTACTTAAAATGTGGGGAAAGAACCAAACACATCTTTCCAGAAATTCTTTACCGTTTATTCCTTGATGTACTTAATTCCACTCACATGTTTCTCACAAAACATCTCACTGTCCTTGTCACTATAAAAAAACCAAGTTCCCTTCTGATCCCTTTCCTGCTCTGATCCCTTTTCTGTACTCAGCAGCATTTGAGCCACGCAGGAGAATCTTTGCTGAACAGCAAGTCTCCATTCTAACTTGTTCTCCTTCGCTCCCAACTTTCTTCAGTCTATTTTTCTTCTCCCTAATCTCTCTGACCTTTCCAGAAGCATTCCCCAGAGCTTTATCTGATGAAGCTCCATTTGTTAAAAAAAAAAAAAAAAAAAAAAAAAAAAACCAGTATATGACAGGCTGCTCAGATCATAGCATCACTCTTGGGCATCTGTCTGGTCTGCCACCTTCCAGTTGTGAGATTTCAGAGAAGGACCTGTGTCCTCTCAGCTTTGTGGTCCTCATCTGCAAAATGAGTGCAATATTACCAGAGCCTGTTACCTACCAGCCTTAGGAGGATTTGCTTAATAAAATAATACTTGTAAAAAGCTGAGAACAATGTCTGACATATATAAAATATTTGTCAAGTAAATGAATTAAGGACAATTGTATATAATTTATATAGCAGAAATAATTCACCTTTCAATTGTATATGACTATCATTAAGTGCCTAGTCAACACCTTTTCTTAATAGGTTTAAAGACAAAGCAGATTTTTTTTATACTCTGAGCTTCCAAGAAGACCAAAGCTTCACATCTCACTTTATTTTCATCATAAGATTACCGTGTCTCAGTCTCCTTGCTTTTTATCATTATGCTTGTCCTAGTTTCCAGCTAGTTTCATATCTCACCCGCCTGATCAGGACTCCCTTAAGAGGAATTTGCTACTCCACCTCTGTTTCCCTACAAAGTAATTAACAGGAGTTAAATGGTTCTTGAATAATGTATTCCATTTAGCAATTCCCATAATTAGTCAAAAGAGCAAATCCCCAATACTCCTCTGAAAAGTGCACAGTCCATAAGACCTCATCACTTCCAACGGTCCTGTATTCTCCCCTGACCTCAACACTATGATGTGCCTGCTGGTCTCTGTATATATCAAATGTGTCATAAGCTGATGACTCAAACATCACATTCCCTTTGGAATATGTAAGCTGATAGCCTTACCTTCTTATGTTTTCGCTTCGTGTTAAGAAAATTCACCACTGTGTTGACCTATAAGCAAGCACATGAGGTATTTCTTCATTGATGATTTATGTTGGATGGCCCAGTCAACTCTAGGAAGCACCATTACTGACCCTTGGATGAGTAAGACAGCAAACATGACAAGGCAATAAGCAGGGATTCTACATGGCCATGTTTCAGTTCCTACTTCCAGATCCTGCCCTGCTTGAACCCCTGCCTTAGCTTCCCTTAATTATGGATTAGTCTGAGGCTATGTGAGCCAAAAAAAACCTTTCTCTTACCAAACGGCTTTTGGTCATGATGCTTTATCATTGAAAAAATAAAGCAAATCTAGATTCCCTTTAAAGTATTTTCAAAGTGACTTTATTGAGTGTTTACTCTCTAGATGTATTCACAGTTTAAAACCTACCATACTATTCCTCCTTCCTTCTGCAATTACAAATATTTCCTGGCAGTACAGATACATGCTCCTTAAGAAATTTTATTATTTTATTTTTTTATTCTAAATCTTTTGAATATGTATTAGAAATACATGTCAACATAGGTCAAATTTCAGATACATTTCTTCTCTTTTAATTTCTTAACACAACCATGCAAAATACACTAAAATTAATATTTTTGCATTTAATTTAATTTCATATTATATGGTTTGGTCATAGACTTATAATGATGCAAACTTCTTTCTTCCCTGCATTTCTATGTCAACCATAGTTCCTTCAGTCACAGATCAGATTTCTTTTTTTCCATTGTTTTTTGTTTGTTTTTTGAAGACCAAGAGATGACTCCACCCACATTTCGTCACTTGATTTTTGACAAAGAAGCCAAATCTATTCGATGGAAAAAGAATAGCATCTTCAACAAATGGTGCTTGTCTAACTGGAAGTCTACATGTAGAAAAATGCAATTAGACCTCTATTTGTCACCATGCACAAAACTCAAGTCCAAGTGGATTAAAGACCTCAACATAAAACCAGGACATTAAATCAGTTAGAGGAAAAAGTGGGGAAGAACCTGGAACACATTGGCACAGGAGACAACTTCCTGAACAGAACACGAACAGCCCAGGCCTTAATGTCAACAATTAATAAATGGGACCACATGAGGCTGAGAAGCTTCTGTAAGGCAGGATATACTGTCAACAGAACAAAGCGACAGCCTACAGACTGGGAAAAGATCTTCACCAACCCTACATCTGACGAAGGTCTAATATCCAAAATATATAAAGAACTCAAGAAACTAAGTATCACCAAACCAAATAACCCAATTAAGAAATGGTGTTTAGACCTAAACAGAGAATTCTCAACTGAGGAATATCAAATGACTGAGAAACACTTAAAGAAATGTTCAGCATCGTTAGTCATCAGATAAAAGCGAATCAAAACGACACTGAGATTCCATCTTAAACCCATCAGAATGACTAAGATCAAAAATTCAAGTGACACCACATGCTGGCGAGGATGTGGAGAGAAAGGAACACTCCTTCATTTCTGGTGGGAATGCAAACTGGTACAACCACTTTGGAAATCTATCTGGTGCTATCTCAGAAAAATGGGAATAGGGCTTCCTCAAGACCCAGCTATTCCACTCCTTGGAATATACCCAGAAAATGCACTACCACACAACAGGGATATATTCTCAACCATGTTCATAGCAGCCTTATTCATAATAGCCAGTACATGGAAACAACCTAAGTGTCCCTCAGTAGAAGAATGGATAAAGAAACTGTGGTACATTTACACTATTCAATGCTACTCAGCAATAAAAAACAAGGAATTACCAAATTGTGGACAAATGGATTGAACTAGAAATAATTATAATGAGTTCACCCAAAAGCAGAGTCAAATGGTATATACTCACTTATATCTAGACACTAGCCCAAGAGGCATGTCCCATGAAAGTCTTCACTTACCAAGAAATGTTCTATAATCTGTAATCTATAAAGTATTTGTATGGTAAACCTTGGAATTTTTATTATCTTGTTTATTTTTGAGATCATATTTTAATTACAATCACTTTTTGTTCCTCTCTGCAGCCTTCCCATATACTACCTCTCACTCATCTTCAAATTGAGCTTTAGAATTATCAATTATTGTTACATGCACACACAAACAAATATATGTAGATACACATATATCTCTTATTACAATTTGTTAAGTTTATATATAATAGTATGTGCATTTTAATGATTTATAACTGTGAATTAGCTATGCCACAGCTAATATAAAGACTATAATAAATACCCTTGGGCAAGTCAATTGACTTGTTTGTAATTAACTATGTATTCTCATGAGTGTGGGTGATTCCTGTAGAATAGAGGAAAATATTTAAAAAATACCCAGGACAGTTTATTATTTGCTTGCATATCACTAAATTCACTAAGGTATTCAATATTAAGGAACTTTTCAAAATGACAATAATTCTATTGAGGTTCCTGGGGGAGTTTGAGGGGAAATTTTAAGAGTAGCTGTCATCAAGATAACTTGGATGCTTTTGTGAAATTTTCAAAGAATAAAAAACCAATATAGGAAAATTGATGATAAATACATTTAAATAAAGGTTATCTCTCATGGATTTCATTTTTCAATTGCTAATTTAATTTAAATTGATGGATGATAGTATTAGATATTAATGAGACACAACCTAAAATTTTTATATCTGAACCATAAACTGATTAAGTAAAGTTAATTATACTTACTTAATAATCATGGATACAAATGCTTTGCCCATTTTAATGGTAGCCCACTATTTTTTTAGGAAGATTTTGGGACACCATATTTACAGTTAGATGGCAGATATAACTATGAAATCTGGTCATTTTCTCTATTCTTAGTCCAAATATAAAGAATAAACTTAATTTTCTCCTTAATATTCTGCCTTGTTTATTGTGCCCCTTAATTGTCTAGAATGGTTACCGATTTAAAAAAAACCTTTTTGTTAGGAAACAGATTAAGACGTAAATATGTACGTGGCCAACAGCATAATAGTCCAGAATTTTATCAACTTTAGAATACATAATAATTGTTCCACCGGAAGAAATAACTTCGGCAAAAATGTAGAAATTAATAAAGTTTAGGCTTCTCCTCTCAAACAGATAGTGATTGGCCCTAGCATTGGATATGGAATAGCTGAATATGCTAACCAGTGTACAGAGACCACCCGAATGATCATGACTTGTATTTAATTCATTTTGTTATCAAAGAAAGGACAGTATGACTTTCTGACAGCAAGATCAAACCATTTTAAAATATAAACATGAAATTACCTCAGAAATACACACACACACACACACACACACACACACACACACACACACACACACATATATATATCTGCCAGTCAGGATCATTTATCTCTCACTGTAATAGGTAAGTATTGGGATAATGGATCACAGTCAAGGGACATTTGGTATTAAACTAGAGAGTATGAAATAAAATTTTCCCATATACTGCCAAACAGTGTCTCAATTCTCATTCAATAGTGATCACGTTATTTTTCTGGCCTATCATTGTATTTTCATATAATTAGTAAGTTCAGTTGTATCATGAACTTGATTTGAAAGAATACCAGAAACATTTTTAAAATATTATTTTTTTAAAACCTTTCAAATTTGATTATGGTCTTTACTATAAGAAGAAAATAAAACTTCCCCGATGTGTGGATTTACTCATTTGTATGCAATGACATTTGATTAGAATAATTTTTCAAATATAAACAATTAGTAACAGATCATTTATTTACTAAATGTTATAGGCGAGACCAGCTGCCTGTATCACCTTTCCTGGAGTACTCCGTAAGTTAGAATTTCCTCATGAAATTTCACTACTTTCAAATACTCAGTTGCCTAAACACAAGGATCAATGAGGATTAGTTATTTTTGAAGTCATTTTCTGCCACTGCTCAAGAAGAAATGCATTTGATCTAAGGAATTTATTAACATTTCTCTATGGTTTAGCTAGGTTTATTATCGCCAGAAATACTCTTTATTGCTTACTCAATTTAATTTAGTGTGTAGGAGGTCTCTCTTTAATCAACTTTAAAATCATGTTCTGCTGACTTGCATATCAGGAGGTCAGTGCTAATTGAGAGAAGTCTTAACAACTTTGACACCTTCTCTCCCTGCACAAAGAGTGGTCCTCTGTGTGTTGCAATTCTTGGCTTTTCCATATTGCATTACAGGGTTAAGAAGATGAATGTTCATTGCTTTTAATCCTCACCATGATTTATGAGCCTCTTGGTATCCTTTCCCTAGAGCAACTACAACTGTGTGGTTGTTCTGCCTGCTGCTTAAATTACACAGACATCTGCAAAGTAAATTATGGATTGTTGTTCCATAGACCATAACTGAATATTCTCTTCATCTCGCCTGCAGTATTTTTTTTATTAGAACAAAGGATCTCTATGTGCTCACTGCTTATGTACTGAGGGAATGCTAGCTAACCAGAGTGATAGTGCTATGTCCTGAACTGTGACTTGCTATATAATATCAAAGCTACATAACATACAACCAGAACAGTTTTAAGGATATAAGAAAAACAAAAACTATATTTTTTTTGTACTTGTGTCTTATCTTTATTGAAAAGATGTCTCAAGTCTTACAAAAGAAGGTGACATTTAATATTAACTGAAACATGTTCCATAGATAAAAGTCCATGCAAATGACCCTTGTTTTGACAGTGTGGACATTTTAAGGACAAGTGTCTGTGTCCTGAGACACTTAAAATTAAAAATTAAACAAATAAATGAAAAGGAAAATATGTAGAAAATGGGAATCCCTTTGCAGAATTTCTTCCTGCTAATATTTCTCATAGTGAAATTGCTTTCACAGTACCAGGTATTTGTAATCATGGTGAGGAATGGGGACATCTTTCCTTCGTATAAGAAGTCTGGCAGAGGACAGGTTGAAATAACCAATTTATTCTGTATTTCCTTGTCTTTTCTGTACTTGTTAATCTATGTAGATGATGAATCATAACTCCCAATGACAAGGCCATTGGGAAATCCGAATAGGCATGTCTAAAGTTATTAACCTTTGACAATCCCCCAAATTAGAAATTTCTGTCCATTTATTTTCTTCAGATCTGCTAATTATAAGTCAAATAAAATCCTGTCTTGGGAAACTGTACTAACAATTTACACATTTATTTCTACCTATTTCTTATAGAGCACATTTAATATTAAGGTTCTATGAATAGGCTGCAGGGGACTGTGAGCATTGAAACCAGAACTGTCCTCTGGACTCCAGCTGAGCAAGTCTGCTGCTTGCTTTGTCTCTCTCAGCATGTGTGTTTCACCCCATCATCAGCTCAGAGCTGATGTTTCCTGAGGGTCAGGACCTGCCACTCAAATCAATACTCTGAAGACTTGTTTTCTCTCTCTCTCTAAAGATAGCTCTTATGTGTGTTGATTTCTGTGTCTGTCAATAACTCATTCTGAAAACATAACTTTTTCCTCAACTTTGTTTCCTCAATTTTAAAATTAAAAAATAAATAAATAAATAAATAACCCTTAATCCTGAATACAGTTATTTGGTTAAAGTCTCATACAAGATGAATATGTCTCCTGAAAAATAAATATCTTAACTATCAAACAAGTGCAATCAATTTTCTTTAAAATGTGTAAAGAATATGCAGAGATAAAATTAAACTTATACTTTTAAAATATTTGAAGCTGATAGTAACTTGATCCTCCAATCTATTACCCCATACAGTCTTTTCTATGTTCAAGAAAGAATCATGAGCAACAAAATGTTGTCTTCTAAATAACAGAAGCCCAAAGGCTATATGAATTTTTAGACTCATTTCTTTGCTCTTGTTATCTTCTCTTCCAGATTTATCTGCCAAGTTTTCTCATACTGAATGTCCAGTTAACTGAGTAAACATCTAAATTAGTTAAAGTTTACCAGACACGAATTGCTCATTTCCTCTTTTTTGTTATGATCTGTACTAAATAGTTACCTATAAGATGCCAATGCGTAAAGCAGAGAGCTCTTAAGTATAGTTATTCAGTGAGTTTTATAAAACATTATGGAAGTGAACATTTCTCCTCTTGCTCAATAATATAAGAAATTATTGAACTTAAACCTCAGAGTTTATTTCCACTTGAAATCAAAATAACAAAATACAACATACTTATAAATAAGAACAATGTTATACAGCTATAGCTTTAGAGTCTTTAGACATTATTTCATTATTCTCTTCTAGGTATGCTATTTTCATAGGTATATTTTATGAGAACATTAAAAGGAAACAATGTGTACATATTCTCTTTGAATATCTAAAAAAATATGAATGTACTTTCATTAATGAGAATTGAACATCTTGATTTCTTTAAGTTTGTCTTTTGTCATGCTGATATCTTCGAGTTATTCTATATGAAAGAATTATCAATTTCTTTTTAGCCTTTGTTATACATTCAGTTAGAACACAGAATGAAACACAGGACCCTGGAGTAGATTGAATTTCTTTTCTCTCATTTTGAACTTTGGATATTTAAAGACTAATAAAGTTTCAAAGAAAAAGATATATATATATAATTTTTATTGGGTCTGTGCATGAAGGTCAGTTGAAACACTTGCCTTGATTTGTAAAACCTTGAGTTTGATCTTCATCACTACAAACAAATATTAACAATTACTTTAGAATAGCTTAATTTTGGAAAACTCATACTTACATAAAATACTTAGGTTGAAGCAATCATGAGCTTTTAAGAGGGAACGTACCCATGGTAGATATTGACTTAGAAATATTCATCTATATTATTTTATATATAACTTATATTGAAAATCTTATTCAAAATTAGCCATGATAAAAAATGTAAGAATGAACATGTACTTTCAACAATCCAGATTATAATATTGAGATAAACTACTTCCTAAATTGAAATTTTAAATATTGATCACAATCCCTAATGGAAAAATAAAGGACCAAATGGCACAGAGATTCACACTTGAAACATGAAATGATTACTTTCACTTTGAACTTTATCTCATTTGAAAAGTTTATCAGAATACTGCATTATTTTTAATAAAGATGACACTTGGAAATATTTAATAATATTACAGAACTAGTTTGAAATCCACCATGGTTTGATAAGTTAATCTCACAAAAGACCAACTAAAAATAAAGTTTTGAGTTTCATACTCATTAAGTCCATGCATACATGGAGAATTATTACAAAAACCACAGCAAGATCATTAAAGGCATATGTGTTTAATGATTTACCCACCTTAACTCTTTAGCCTTTTCTTTCTGAGCTTCTATAGTAATGGCTAGTTTTATTTGATCACTGATCAAGACCAAAGAATATCACAGCTGTTTTGACTACATCCTAAGAATAGATTCTACCATTACCAGATGGGAAGTGTCACAAAAGCACTTTAATTGCTGTGTCCATGAAGGTTAACTAAGTGTTTAAATATCAGGGTACAGATCCCTGCCATACACAGATAACAGCAGCTTAAAGTTGCCAGCATAAAGAAGCAGTTGGACCTAGATGAGTCATAATAAAATTAATAAAGATATGAAATAGTGTTGCTTTCTCTCTCCACATATAAAAGCTTCACCAGATTTTTGCCATCAAAATGAGATACATGTGACTGAGAGCAAATGATGTAACTCATTATGAGAGGGTATAAAAAGTACCATATGACAGATGGTAGAAAATGAACATACATTTGTTAAAGAAAGAAAACAACTAGGTTTTCTCATATCTATATATTAATTTAAAAGGTCTGAGGAAAATGCAATAAAGAAATAAAATACATAGACTCCTTGGGAAAAGAAATTATCACTCAATCTTCATATTTTCTTTTGTTCAAGAATGACCTTCTATAAATATATACAATTTATGATGAAACAAAAATTTTTAAAATTTAAAGTTTTATATGTAATTTGATCTTTGAACTGTTTACTTAGAGCTTGAAGGTGCACATTATTGATAAGATATGTCACCTACCTTTAGAAAGGCTAGCATGCTCTCAATGCTCCAGACTTCTATTGAGGTGGAACTTGATTACAATCCCCAGTACAAATGTGCCAGACAGGTAACTGATCTAGAAGAAAAGCACACAGAAAATATGAGTGTCTGTGACCTTTAAACAAGTATGCATTTGCAAATTCTACTTAACTAAAACTTGTCAGGATAGGAAGATCAAAGGAACCCAACAGATAATTTAATATGTCCTTAATATAAGAATGGTTGCAGGGAGACCAGCACAAACTGGTGCACCAACTGAGGAAACTCCAAATAATCTAAGAGTGGTTGCAGGGAGACCAGCACAAACTGGTGCACCAACTGAGGACACTGCAAACAGAGATCCTAGACCCCCTGCTCAGACGTAGTCAATGAGGAGAGAGTAGGGGACTGCCTTTTACATGAACTCAAGTGCCCTCAGATTTGATTGTTGCTCCTTGGCAGAGAGGCCCTATGGGAGCACAGAGGAAGGGGATGCAGGCTATCGTAAAGAGGCCTGATAGTTTGTGGTCAAAAGGTAGGAGAGGAGGACCCCAGTGGCCAGAGACCTAGGGGGATGAATAAGCTAGAAGAGGGAGGAAACAGAAAGCTAAGAGTGAAGGGATTACAATCAAAATGTAATATAAACCCTATCTCCAAACCTAAGTATGGAAGACATAGGAAAAGAGAGACATCCCTGAGTCTAACATTGTTTCTCTCTAAATGAGATCAATAATGCCTTATAACCAACTCCCATTGAAAATAACCGTCTATAGTCCAAGAAAGCAACCAGAAACCTACTTGACTCCCCCTTAAAGGAAATGGGGCATCATTCTCTTAAGGTTTCTTTCAGCTGACTTGGGACAAATAATACCTTTGTAGGGGCCCAAATAAAATTGGGGAAGTGGTTAAACAAGCTAGGAATAGCATTTGTGGTCCAGTTCTTAAATGTTGAGAAATTCCAGGCTTAATTAGAGTCCTGGGTGGGACAGTATGAAATGCTGGACCAACTGGGATTGGAAGCTTTCTTCGAAGCTGTTCTGGGAGCTGTCCTGTTCTAATGAGGAACAGTAACTGAAGAACTTGGTGCTGGAGCATGAACGATGCTGGATATTAGTGTCCGGCATATTGAGAGGAATGAATCTTGTCACGGCTGATCCAATGACAGTGTTCAATAGAGGTTGAAAAAAAAGAAGGGGAAATATAGAAATATATAGGGAAGATAGAACAAAAAGTTGATTAGTGAATCTACTCCTCTACTTAATGCTTTGTTACCCACAAGGTTATTTTTAATTCATTGGTATATAATTTTGTATATAGAACCAAAATAAATTTGATTTTAGATACAATGGTATGGAATTCAAATTTAAGATTATTCTTCATACACACACGCACTATATATATACATACATACATAATATGATGTATTGTACCCATATAACTCAATTATAATACAAGGTTTACTTTGACAGTGCTATTGTAAGCTGTTTAGGATAAATAAGTTATACAAATTAATTGTTAGTTGATCAAATCATGGTCATATCAATTACTAGTCTATTTTTATAACATGTATATACATCTTAGGTGAAACAGATAGATATGATTCTATTGAAAGAGAAGATAAAATAGTTAGATAAGGTCTTCAAAAACCTCAGAGACATACAGAATATGGCATTGAAAAAAGTTTTTTCTTAATTTTTTAATTTTTTTATTAATTTATTCTTGTTACATCTCAATGGTTATCCCATCCCTTGTATCCTCCCATTCTTCCCTTCCTCTCATTTTCTCATTATTCCCCTCCCCATGACTGTTCCTGAGGGGGATTTCCTCCCCCTGTATATGCTCATATAGTACCAAGTCTAAAAGTTTTTTTTTTTTTTTAAATTATATTAAAGATGAGACCGGTTATGTCCTGGCAACACCCAGCCTACCTCAAAGAGGATGATGAGCATCAAAGAACCTCCCTATGGAGATGGTTTCAAATGTGGCAAATCGGCGACTGGGCAAAATTCCTCCTTTCTACCACAGACAGAATTCTGCCTAAAAGAGGGCAAGCTTGGATGCAGGCAGAGTTAATGGCCAAACTCTGCCAAGACAGGGTAAGCAAGTCCTCAAAAGTTCCTGCCTCACATATACGTTTGTCAGATATATAGGCCCAGAGCGATGAAGATGATGCTCCAACAGAGTTTTGGGTGACTGGTCAGGTAGTAAATTGTCTCTGCCATCTGCTCATTTGGGAAGCTACTAACCTGTACTCCTGTATACTCAGGTAATCATTCTTTATTTCTTCTTAAGTCTATTATGGGGTTAAAGACCAGATAGTTTCATTTTACAGTTAAGCTTAGTTGTTTAGTGGTTAAGATGATTTTAGTTAAGTTGATGATGATGATACGTGATATATATTGATTTATGTTCAGAATTTTAGACACACCAAGATAGAAAAGATGTTTTTATTCAAGGCTGCCAAATACAAATAGCTCACACCAGTAAGATTGTAACACTTACACAATTCCCGATTGTTTCACTGTTGTTCTTGCTGTAGGTAGTTTATTGTATATATGTGAAATAATATAAAAGTATATGTAAAAATAAAAAATATTTAACAAAAAATGAAAAAATATGTATATAAACATAATATAATAAAAAAGACAAAAATTATTTATCTTATTAGCATATTATGAAGGTACACTGGGTACAGTTTCTGATGTATTGCAGGCAATACATTTTAAGTCACAAGCAATGATCCCTTTTTTCCCAATTTCATTTTTTTCATGACTTGGTACCACAGTATCTTTTGTTACTCTGTGCCCTCAGCATCTATGTTGGATGTAGGTTTTCAGACTTTCTTTGCTTTTAACGGTCATAAAATTTTGAAAAAAAAAGTTCATATGAATACAATATAGAACATGTGCCTCAATTGAGAGCTATCTTGTACATTACCCATGGATAGGCTGTGAATATTGGTTGAGGGAGCAAGATATAGATGTTAAGAATCATTCTTACTTCTTCACAACAAGGGAGAGTATCAAATTACCTTATGCTTTTTATTTAATTGTTTGTTTGGGTTTATCACACAGTTCTTTAGTCTGAAGTTACTTAAGTTCTACCTTTGTATTATACCTTTTTTTTCAGTTCAGACCCAAGAACAGTAAAAAATCAAGAGAAGTTAAGTTCTGCATGTTCAGTGGATAAATATCATGCTCACAGTTTATATTTTTTGTAGGAGATAATTCATCCATTTTTGCCCTTTCATTATTTGCTTGGCCATTCATCAGCTTTTATACTTATTTAATGATTTATGCGCACCAGACGGAACTTAGGCCTCTCTATCCAACAATCTCTGTTATAATCTAATACTGTATTGGTCAGTTTGTAGTGGAAATGATTTTATCTTTGGCCTTTGTGAAATTTTTTGTTTATATTTCACTTGAAATACATACTGGTTTATTCGTGGAACATTCATCTATTGAGTTTCAGTACTATAGTCCTCCATCGGTTTGGGTATTTGAAGAAGTGTCCCCATTTGATGTCATTATTTGAAGAGATTTAGGAGGTGAATTTTGCTGGTGAAAGTATGTCCCTTTGGTCAAGCTTTGAGGAATAATAGCTTATCTTCAGTTTCGGTTTTCTGTTTAGTCTTTTTTTTTTTTTTTTTTTTTTTTTTTTTTTTTACTGAAGATATGAGTCTTCAGATTCTGTTATGAATGTCATGCCTGCCTAATGCCATGCCTTCCTAAAATGATGGACTCCTATTCTTCTGGTACTATAAGTCCAAGAAACTCTTCCTTCTATAAGTTGCTTTTATCATGGTATTTTACCATAACAACAGCAAGGAATAGAAGACCAATGCGAAACATGTCACCAAAACTTTCATTGATATGAATGATAATGGGTTTATATTTTACTTACTTTTCATGTGCAGGTGCGCACGTGCACGCATGCACACAGACACACACACACACACACACACAATCTGCTCTCTTTGGTAAGGATTATGTGCAATAAGTTAGATTCACTAAAACATAGGAAACATTAAGGGAGAGACAATAAATTTTATCCTAAATATCTATACTTATACTCAAAAAAACTGATCTAAGCATTAATTCAAGAAATCTG
Source organism: Acomys russatus (assembly GCF_903995435.1). Lineage (NCBI taxonomy): Eukaryota > Metazoa > Chordata > Mammalia > Rodentia > Muridae > Acomys > Acomys russatus. Next base: position 15,832,949 of record NC_067145.1, on the reverse strand, counting down.
TCTTGATAAAGAGTAGTACTAAAGGAGGGGCCCTATAGATGCCCAAATACAAAGGATAACTAATAACCGTGGGCTCAGTTCTAAACAAGTCACTTACCCTTTCTATTACACCACTCTCTCTGAGTCTCAGAGAACATGGCCAAACATTGAATAGGAAGTATATAAAAAACATAATATAAGGTGAAGGACTATAAAATCCTATTTTCTAGTATTCCTACAACTGTTTTAATCATTAGTTCATGCTAAATAGAGATACCTATACCAGCCTCACAAAAGATCAGCCTTGTTTAATAGTCACTGAAAAGGGTGGAATCAGAGGACTCTCTTTTACAGCTGAACTTTCAGCTACTAATAGATTCTAAGATAGTGGAGATAATTATTTTTAGTTGTACGCCTACTACAAAACCTTGCAGGCTTCAGTGGGTAGCTGAAGGGGGAATGGAAAAGGTTCATAGGAGGTTGTGAGAAGGTGGAAGATGAGCTAGCCAGTATGCATTGTGAGCTTGTCTGTAATAATCCAAGAGAATATTAATTCAAAAAGTATATGCTGAATTGCAGGGATACATCTGTGAATAATACAGACCACTATCATATTTTCAAAATGTCCAAAGCCTGATGAAGTATGGGAAAAGAAAAAGAGTAGGTAGGACTGTGCAGGTGCTCAACACATTAAATAATGTGAAGTAAAACAAAGCACAATTACTGATTGGTCATTGTATTCTCAAATCCAGGGTTAATTAATTTATAGAAAGAACATGTAGCTATATGTTTCTACATATGTAACCGATATATATGTATGTATGTATATATACATATATAATGAGATATCTGACAATTGGACATAAGTAGATTAAAACAAACACATTTTGTTCTATTATGGGGGCAAAGAGGTATATAGTACTTGTTGTATAGTTATTTATTATACAATTTTATTATCTACTAGTTAGATGGCTTCAGCTGCATTGGATTCTTTTGGGAACAAGCAATCAATCTCGTTCACATTTCTTCTTCAATTTTTTTTTCCAGAGAAAACTGTTTGTAAATGATAGTACTTTATCTTGGAAGAAAGTGAATGAGAGAAATGGGATAAGTGTATTTCATTCAAAATACGAGGGGATTTTATATTAGCATCTTTAATATGCTTTTGGTAACTTATACCTCATAGTACAAAAATTCATATGTAATATGTTTTGTATCCATTGTAAGTTTAAATTTTTAATTTTAGCTACATTTGTTATCTTTGGCAATTAAATGAGGAACACATTCATAACAAAGATTAATATTTTATTAGATTGGTATTGAATGTTATTTATCATAGTAATATATTAGTTGCATTTTTAACCACATGCATTTAATATTCTTATCCTTTTGGCGGAGACCAAAAATAGACATCTACATTTGGTAATCTTATAGTAATTCTAATGTGCAGCATACAACGGTTAACATTTATTTGAATGCAATTGCTAAAAATAAACAAGAGAAACCAGATATTTTGAAGCTATATTTTTGGCCAGGAGTAGAGAAAAATCTGTAGAGTAAACATGTACTGTTTACCTCCAATCTATTTCCAGACAAATTATGGCAAATTATGTTATATAAAACAATAAACTGATAGAGATTTTCATGAATAAATGTAAATGTTAACTGATATAATGGCGATATCTGAGACTTATGCTCTATTCAAATAGTGGTGTTGATTATTTAAATGAACTTAAAAGAAAAAATACTAAGTATATTCAACTGTGCCAATAATATAGTCTATCATAATGAATCTCATCATTAAAGTGAAGGTGAAGTTTCTGGTTTCTTGCAAGACTCAGTTGTGTCATGTGAATGAGTTTTTTGATTAGTTCCAAATTATGTGATGTGGGAGTGTTTATCCACTGCTGAAAGCAGCATCATGATCTTTGTTAGTGGAAAACAGACCCATGATGGGGCTTGTGATGTTTTTCTAGAAGCTGACCCTGAGAATGGATAAATAGAAGCCCATGGACAGTGAGACAGTGCTTTTATATCAGTACCGTTTGCAATGATTTGCATCATTTCTCTGGTCTTTATTTTTCTACATTTCATTTTGAAGAGAGAAATGCTCCAGAAAAATTTCTCTTTGTACCCCATCTGCTTCTGGCTGCTTCTGCTGACTATTGCTGATTCAGCGGAGTCTTGCTGTTTCTGCTGGATAGTATACCACCTTTGGTGATTTGTGTTGCTGTTTGGCATTTGCTATTTGACTGTACTGCTATTAATCTGACAATGAAGAGTGGAATCACTCCAAGTAATGACCTCTACAGAGGTCCACTAGCCACTTTTCCTATTAACTTTCTTTCTCTACTACCAATCTCTACATGGTTGGTTGGAAAAGAGCAAGAACCATTTAAGAACCCAAAATAAAGTAGGTTTAAAAAATCTAAACCTACATTATAGAGATTCAAGCTGATAGTAGTTGTATAAGTAATTGTGGCTATAGTCCAATGAAACTGTATCTGTAAAAAGAGAAACAATTAGGTCTGAGGAAATATCTTTGTTAGATGATTGCCTTGTATGTAACTTGGGATGATGATTTCCTAATATACAAATAATACTCTTTCAATACTCAACACCAGGTGAACAGGGTATAGTAAAGTTCATCTATTATCTTAGCATTCACGAGATGGAAATAGAGGAATAAATAAATAAATAGGTATATAATTGATAGATAGATGGATGGTAGATGATAGACAGACAGACAGGTAGATAGAGACAGAGATAAATAGATAAAGAAGTATAAATAGGTACTTCCAGACTGATTTGAAGGGGTCATGGGTTGATTAATCCTAAGCAAATAAGAGGTTGACATAACGACAGTGGTTTTCTTTTCAAATAATTGAGTTATTTCTGTGTTGCTTAACCTTAGCATTGAGCTATACTTATAAGAAATTATTGAGGAGTTAATGTTTATAGACCAGTATTTTCTATAAGTTAAAAGTAACTCTTAAATTGGCATTTATTTAAATGCATTATTGTTCTATTAGCTTTAACTACCAATTGGTTGTATCCTAGAGTTAACTGAAAAAGACTCTCATTTGAGTGATTACTCATATTAGACAGTCTGGTGGGCAGGCATATCTGTGGGGGAATTGTGTTGGCCTAGCCAAAAATGATTGGTACCATGCCTAAGCAGATAATCCTAGACTGTATAAGAAATGCTGCTTACATGAGACAAGAAACAACATTCCTTCATGTTTTCTGGTCTAACTCCTTGCTTGAGTTTATGCTCTCATTTCCATTAGTGATGGACTATTGCATAAAAGTCAGAGGCAACTTCTTCCCTTTCATTTGGTTTTAATTTTGGCTATAAAAGTGCAAAGAAATTTCTCAAAGTTTTTACCATCTTTTAGAAATATTTAAAATGTAATAATATTCAGTATCTTCAGAATCACATAGCCTCAAATGTATATAAAATTAGAATGAATATTTTACTAGATTTAAAGTGATACACTAAAATATAAAAGTTGTAACACAGTAATGGAATATCATGAAGAAGCTGACATATGCACTTATGTTATGATCTTAAAACTAAGTTAAACATTCCCATTTCATCACTTAGCATTTTTTTGACAGGATTTCTTTGTGTAGCCTTGGTTGTCCTGGACTCACTTTGTAGACCAGGCTGGCCTCGAATTCACAGAGATCCTCCTGCCTCTGCCTCCTGAGTGCTTAGCATTTCTTACAGCAAAAAATATTGAAATATTTTAATACTTTTTAAAAATATTAGGTAGATAATCACTATTGATAGTCTTCCTACTGTGCCCTCACAATCCTGTACTTTATTCCTTTCTACCAGTGTTGGAATTTTCAAAGACTGTAGACTTTTAAAAATATATATTATGATAGAGACAACACATTGGATAGCAAAGAAGACAAAAATTGAGTGCTTATGGCTGAAAGTGATATGTTTCTATGTAAAGTGAACAAGAGGTGGAGTTTCCTTAACTGTCCACTTCTCACAGTCTAAAGATTTTAGATTTGGGTATTGGCCAGATTAGTTTAGCCTGTAGATGAATGTGGGGCTAATTTGATCCTTGATAGAGGCAGGATGATGGGGCACTGTGTGAAGCACCATTTCTTAGGCAGTTTATCCTGGGCAGTCAAAGACTGGTAGCTCAATACAAGCCTGTGATCCAGGCAGCAAGAAGCATTTCTCCAAGCCTCTGATTGGACCTGTTCACATTTCTTCAAGGCAAAATAAGCCAAACAATTATTTCTTTCCTATTCCAAACGGCTGTTAATTACGTTCTTTGCTGAAGCTTCAGCAAGGCAACTAGACCATAGATGAGAGTGTTCACACCTCTGAAACGATCCCTAATATCAATTGCCTTCTACCCTAAAATTCAGCAAGGAATAATTTGAGAGAGAGGATCTTGTGAAAGGCCTTGGTGTCCAGATGGCCTGCAGTTGTTTTCTCAAGAACAAACATTACTTGACCCAGATATGGTCATGTGATCAAGGGGCATAGTATGGCCAAGAGGAATGTACTCCCAGACAAAAAAAAAAACAAACAAACAACAACAAACCAAAAACAAACCAAAAACAAAAACAAAAAAAGGACACAAGGGCCAAAATGTGCTGGAAAAACTCAACTAGGTTCTCAAAGATACTTGTTTCTCAAATTCTGTGGACAATGCTATCTTTAGTAGCTAGCTAAGCAATATATAAACAACAGTGGGAAAACAAAAATTATTCATTCTTGAAATGTTTTTCTCTACAATTACTTTTTACCTTCATTTTCAGAACCCTGTGATGTCATAAGCTGTTTGGCCATGGCAGAAAAAAACATATCGAGTGTGTGATATACTGCTACATAATAATTATAGGTGTAAATCCTTTGTGCCCATTATCTGAGTGGTAGTGAAACTTAGGTTAAAGATTAATAACCAGAAGTTCAACCTGAATACACACAGTGACTATCTTTTCACTGATGGTAAATTAATTCAGATCATCAATTATTCAGGTAAAAGTCAATTGTTTTTCTTTTTAGTATTACTCAGCCTTCTATGATTACTCTGGTGTATTCAAGCAAAACTTGGAGAGTTATTTATTACTTCAGCCACTGCAAATTCTACTAAGCCCACACCACATATCAAATTTCTCCATGTTCCATCGGCATTTATCCCAAATTCATATTTTTCAATGTGCCTTCATTAGGAGCCCTGGACTGGAGCTATCTTCAATGCACCAAGCAAGAACATTTTTCACAGACTACTATAATTTCATTACTTCTTTCTCCCAAACCACAATACATTGTTTAATTTCTTGTATTTATGTATTATTTTCCATAGATTGTGTCCTCAACATACTAACACAGCCCAGAGAAAATTCTTTGTTCAAATTTTGGCATTTTTGGGTAGCTAGATAAGCATTAGCAGTATTGGAGACCACTGAGAATGAATCCCTCTGTTATAACCAGCATTGGGCCACACTTCATGTTTCTATGGTAATGAAAGCTTAAAGGGCAGCAATATAATTATTTGAAATAGAGATGGCTGGAGGCACCTAGACTTTGTTGAGGCTTATTAGAACAAAGCTACTTCCTTTTGGCTAAGGTTATTAAATCTGGGTCCCACCCCAGGACCTGGGTAGAAACCTGACAGTTAAAGCTGCCCAAGAATTCATAAGCTTTTGTCCATCTCTTCAGAATTACTCTAACTGAGCCTGCCAAACTCTATGCCAAGGGACCAGCTCAAAGCATGCCTGAAAGACTTAGAACCGTCAAAATGGTGGGAGCGATCGTTCTTACTTTAATGAGATGATATGTGTACACCCTCCCAGAAGCACTCCCCTCAGTGCAGTGGCTTACAGAGCGCTGCTAACCTGTCTTCTCTGAATTGTAACTCAAAAATGATAACTTAACCTTTTCCACTTTATACCACTTTACATACTAACCTTAAGCACGCTTCTCTGGCAACTCTGGGCATTTTTACTCTCTACACAGTCCCCTGCTGCTTTTGCAGGCTGCTTGCCACCTTCTATTGCTGAGCTCTTTCCTTTGACCCTAGCTCAAAAGACAAAAATGTCTTTCTATAGCTTTCTTACCCTTACCATATCACCCTTCTCATCAGTTGTTAATTTTGACACCTTACATGCCCCTTACGCATTTCTCAACTGCTAATGACATAGTCCATGAGCTTCTTTCTGTGCACATCTTAAAATTATTTTGTCAATAGACTAAGAACTTGAAAAAAAGAATTCACATTATTAAATCAGTACCTACAGAATCTATAATTATTGGCCTTCACTCTTTACCCTGTAAAACTGTACAGACTTTTCCTAAAATGATTACATTAATAAGATTCTGGCTGCAGAATTTACAATAACCCAAATGAATTTTACAGCAAAACTCTTGGAAATTAGGTCAGTACACCTAAACAGCTTTTTCACAGGCTGTGTGGCAATCATCTCCTGTTATTGTCCAGATAGATTCACCCCTCCAGGTTTTCCTGCAATTCTAGAGACAATGTCATTCTTCCTCACAACTAATAGTCATAATACCCTTCTTGAAAACTCATCATTGGAGTTATTTTTCTTCTTGTAGACTATGTAAGTTATTGTAACTTATGCATTTGTTATGGAAATGTCAGATTTTTATGTGCATGTATGTAGTATATATTATGTATGTATGTGTATATGTGTGTGTTCGTGCATAATTAAAAATAGATTACAGAATACACCTAAACCACAATTCTCCCTCCCTCCAATCCTCCCAACTATGCCCAACTCCCCTTGAGCATTCCCATGGGGCTCTTTTGGTAAACAGATCAATTAAATATTAACCACCTCTAGTACTGAAATCTTCACCTGGTGATAATACATGTCTAGTGGGACTATGTGTTAACATTCTTAGCAATTTATATATGTAAGTATTTTATGAAGCTTCTATTGTATTAGATTTCTATACAACTTTTCACATAGTCCTGTGTTTTAGCATTCTTTCTCTGTATTTCCCACCTCTCTCCCTTCTTTCTTCTCATTCCCTGCTTGATCCTCTTGTTCCAGCTCTGTCCCTCCCCTCAAAAAGTCACTTAAAATTATACAATTTGTTGACTCACAGTATTAATATTAAGAAGGGATCAGTGTGTAGACAGGGCAAATTGATATATCACCCACGGGATGGTGATAAAGCTTTTTGCAGGTTTAATTATGAAAAGGGAAGTTAAATATTTGATATCACCATTAGTGAGGATGCTGACAGTACACTGTTGGGACTAGCAGCTGAAAGTGGACTACTCTTGGTGGTCTGTTCAGACCATTATAAAGAAAACAATGATTGGCTAATTAATACACAAATATCAAGTCTTCCAGAAATGTTAATTTGCTCATGTAGTGAAAAACACAGAGGTCAAAGTTATTGCATTTGAAGTGACCATCTGGTTATGATGTTGATTATCCTTTATCAGTCTTAGACTTCATAGGGAAGCTGACTGAGATTGTATTGAGAGTCTTTAATTTGCAAGCCCTGAATCATGGCTATTATCTCTTTAATTCCTCCACAGGTGATATAGTCCCTTGGCTTATGCTCTATTTAGACAAATTCTTGATGAATTTGCTAGAATATGTATTTCACTTGTGGTAACAACTTTATGAGAAAGCCAGTTCGTCTCTCTGTGATAGATCTACAATTTTGACTATTGCTTTTTTAATGCAGCATTTTGTGTGACCCATACCCCTGTGCATTTGGTGGATGAGTGCCACTGGATGATCCCTGCCACTTCAGGTTCCAATTAAATTATTCATGCCATTTAAGCCTCACAATTCAATGACTACATTTCTGACATCGAAGCCTAGAGTGCAGAAAAAAAGTATTCACAGAGCTGTACAAGGACACTAGGGATCACTCAAAAGATTCATGTAACAGTCATGAAGCTACATCTTGCAAACTCTTCTGAGTAGGTAACTATGCATTAAATGGCAAATGTGAAATTGAGATTTTGAAACAAAACAAAACAAAACAAAAACAAGAGAGTTAAAAGGGGACACTCTGGGAAGAATAAAGATATCAGAAGGGGTGACTAAACAAAATAGAATTTTTGTGGTATTTAATGTGAGAATAACTATTACGTGTACATATAAAAATGCCATAGTGTGCCTGCCCAGTTACACAACTGATATATGATCTTTCAAGAAAAAAGTCACAAATGTTCTGTCACTATGCAATCTTTTTAAACCTCTCCTTTAGTATAAAATATGATGTCTTAGTCTTTTATAATCTACTCACTATTGGTGATTTTTGATTCATGTTTCAACCAACCAAATGACCTGTTCAAACCTGGTAACTCTCTCAATTGAATTATTGAAGACAGATTTGTAAATGTATGTGGTAGTTCTAGTTTCAGCCTGAAATTCAGGAGTTCTTAGGAGATAGTCACACAGTCTGAATGTTAGCAACCTCAATTCTTATAAGGGTCCTATGAGTAGTTTCTATCCACAGATAGGAAAAGAAATGTAATGTCCCCATTAGAAGCAGTCATTTCAGAATCACTCTATCTGTTGAAGCATGAATTTCCTGTCCTTTCAAGATTGCTGAAACTATGAAAGCTCACAGTAGAGGGTAAATCCGCCTTTTTTTCACCTCACTAATTTAAATATTAATCTTATCTTGATACTTCATTAAAGCATAGACTGAGAGCAATGTTCATTGAATTCTTAGGCATCCAGTGGTACCATGAAGTTAGCAAATGACATTAACCATCACTGTCTGGTGAAATATGGCCAACATGTTACAGACATCTTTCCTCAGTACCAACTTATGAACAATAAGAAGAAAATTTCAGTCCCCACTTTATTGCAAAGGCATCATTCTGCTCTAGGATATAAAAGCAACAAGGGTCAGTGTGAAATGGCCCTCTGCAGACTTGAAGTCTGTTTACTGTCAAACCTGTCACAGGAGGGAAGTAGCAACAACTGCACACCCGGACAACTCAAAGAGAAAGCAGGAACAGGGGAGGAATGAAATGAAGCAGTTAGCCTCTGAGTTCACCATCCATTGCAATAAGTGGCAATTTTGCTATGGAAGTTCATCATTTCTCTTTAAAACTGCTTGAAATTATTAAGTTGCAGATGGAATTTACAACAATTTCAAGTAAAACTCAAACCATGAAACGGTTATTCCCTTCTGAAGGATGTGTCTCTGAAGAGTGAGATCATTACAAAGGTATCATTTTTAAAGTAACTCATCTCCATTCTAGCAAGTAAAATTGAAATAAAGGAGAACATTAGGAACATAATTATATAACTATATATGCTTTTCGTTTTGCCTTAATTTTCCTTTTTCATATTTCAAGCATCTATATCAACCTAAACTAATTTTGCATGGACTCATTTGAAGGAATAGATAAGAAATTATCTTAAAGTCCATTAAATATATTGGTTTCAGATGTTTTGAAAAAGCAGAGTTTAAAGATGTCTAATATTTTATCTGAAAGAGTATTATTTCTCATAAGGAATCTGGTCCACTGAAAATGCCTGTATCACTAAATATTGATTCCAAAGTTTGGACTTGAAAGTAAATATAAATTCAAGTAGTAAGAATGGCTACATTTATTTTGAACTGAAAATTTCCAGAAATGGCTAGTTAGAGTTCTTAAGCCATCTTAAAATTTAACATCCATGATGGGAATAAAAACATTTTATAAAATTCAAAATTTTATAAACAGGACAGATTAGATATTGATGTGTTATATAATTTCAATATTTGTAACTGTGAAAACAAATATTAAATAATTCTGTTTGAATATGTAAATTCTTCTGTGAATGTTGCATGTCTGTTATCCTGTTAGCTTCCAAGATGAATACAGAAGAATCAGGGATTCAAACTTATTCTCAGCATCACAGACAGTTGAGGATGGTATGGGCTACATAAAACCCTATTTATAAAGAAAGTCACTGTATTTTCCTACCGCTGGGCAGATGTCATCAATTTAAGCTAAACTATTTCTTTGAAATTATATCCTTTATTACGTAGCCTACTTATTTCTTTAGCAGACTTTTGATGTATATTCTCATGTATGTGTGGGGTGTTTTGGGAAAACATACGTTTTATAAATCCTGAAATAGTCCTTTCTTGCATGTTTACACTGCAAAACTCCCATACATTGAAAAATATTGATTATACTGTGATAAATACAAAAATTGTATTTTCATGTGTAATTATAATATGCTATATGAAAACAGGTTGGATAAGTCAGATTATTTAAGGAGGTAAGGCAATGAGTGCTATTCTAGATACTATGGTGCTGCTTAGTGGTTTTTTTTTTTTTTCAGAATTATAATCTCACTTTCTCATAATCTCATAATTAAATGCATTAGAGAGAGCCTATGGTCTATTAAAATAGAGAGCAAGCCAACAGTAGGGTTAGTTTTACAACACTTCCAACTAAATGTCTGTTGTGTCTACCATATTCATAAATATAATTATTGAGAACTTATCAGAGAATTTCTGCCTGTTAAGATTGCTGGTACATGTGACAAAAACGAAATCCAATTCATAATATAAGATCAAGGGAAGAAACATGGAGGTAGAAAATGTAAGAAAACTCATGGGTGCCAAACAAAGTGAGACAAACTTAAAGTCTATATGGGAAGAGATAGCTGCCCAGCCTCTTTGATGTCCTGCACTTCTCTCTGATGGCAGAAATCTCATGAATACACTTGGAAACTCTGAAGGGGTTGAGGAAGCCTATCAACCAGAGAAAACTGTGAGTTACTAAGGTGCTCCAAGGCTATGTTCACAAGGCCATCTCTTTATTAATTGTAGACAGAAGTCAGAATCTTGAGGGCTCTAATCGATAAGCTACATAAAGTTGCACAAATAATAGTAAATGCTAAGAAATTCAGAAGAAAAATGAGGGGGAAATTATTATTATATACTCAAAAATACTCCATGTGACATGTATACCTATTCTGACATAATTACAGATAGTCCTCTCTTTCCTCTCTCTCTCTCTCTCTCTCTCTCTCTCTCTCTCTCTCTCTCTCTCTCTCTCTCTCTCTCTGTGTGTGTGTGTGTGTGTGTGTGTGTGTTTGTATGTACGTGTGTGTTTGTGTACATGTATGTTTCATATGTCCTAAAGGATAGATGTCTCTGTTCATATATTAAGAAAGTGTTGTTGATAAGATTGATTCTGTATTAGAACAGTTGTTTACTTTGTGTGGGTAGCTATAACACATAGATGATAGATATTACATGTGTTATCATTGTATAGTATTCCAAATAGCAGAATTAGAAAAAAACAAGCATTTAAAGAGGAGAATTTATAGGATACCCCAGACATTTTTCAAAGCATGCTTTCTAAAAAAAAAAAAAAAAAAAAATACTTATTTGAACTCCGGTCTTGCTATTTTCTAATTCAGCAAAATTTCTGCTGAATTAAGGCTTGGTTAATTTCACCATTGGGGAGCATATACAGAACTCTCTATCTCATTCTGACTTTTAGATCTGTAGGATGCTGACTCCTCTTGACTCTTAACTTTTCTGATGACATTTAGTTTACAAAGTCTCTGGTGTGAGTTGGCATTAACATGACAAAGCTAAGAACCAGACCCAATAATTCGCAGACAGTTAGAACAGATGAAAGTTGTGAATCTTAGAAAGTTCTTGCACTAAGCAGATATTCCTGGTGACCTCTCTGAACCAGTGAGGACCGAAAAATGTTTAAATGTAAGAAAACAAGCATATATCATGTGTTATATAATGCTATGATGTCTCTCGGTAATGCCAACTCAGAAGTCAAAACAATGTTAAGGAAGACTATCACTAACATCATTTTTAATCCAGTGAAATACAGAAAATTTATTAGGCAATTTGAAACTCTATGCAAGGACCCCATACCTCACATATCCATTGCTCAATGCATATCCTTTAACAGTGCTGTGAGAACTCCTCAGACTTCAGTAGTTATCTGGATAAATACTGAAAGATCTAAGTCTGTATCTCCTCATTTCTTCCTAGTCATTTTCTTCTGTCTTTTACTCCTATTAATTTATACACAAATCACCATTCATAACTGTGGACTCACAATAGTCCTGAATAAAATCTTGCATTAACAAAACCACATTTTACATATTTCTTAAAGGCTTGCTTACATGACTTATGATAAGTTATTGAATTCATCAAGAATTCTGTTTCTCTAAAATAAAACCATATACTTAGTTTTTAATCCATGCTTTTTAGGTAAGTAAATAATTTATTTAAGAAACTTCCTATTGACAACTCAACAAATAAAATAGATCAAAGCATAGTCACTATCACCATGTTGATGTACAGGTTTTGTTTAGAATTAATAATACACATAGTGGGAAGTAATAAAGATAATAAGCATAGTTTCAAACCTTTGGAAAATAATCAAGGAACTTTGAACATGTTAATAAAAATTAAGATGATATTTCAGACATAAGTTCAGCAGAGCTACCAGAAGATCCTTCATTTGGATTAACATATGTCACGCATGATATGATGACATTTCAGTGATGAGCAACAGGGTCAATGGTTTTCCAATAAGATTCCTGTAGAACTTGACAGTACCACACAGTTACAGAAGGGTCCAGAGAAAAGGAGATGACATGGGAAGACACAAACAATATATAACTCTTTGATATGGAAAATAAAATTTGAAGACATTAATAAGTTTACTAAAAAGCTTCTCTTAATGGAATATCAATATGCCCCTTTCAAAGGCTCTGAAAATATTCCAAGAAGAAGAAGAAGAAGAAGAAAAAGAAGAAGAAGAAGAAGAAGAAGAAGAAGAAGAAGAAGAAGAAGAAGAAGAAGAAGAAGAAGAAGAAGAAGAAGAAGAAGAAGAAGGAGAAGAAGAAGGAGAAGAAGAAAAAGAAGAACAAGAACAAGAACAAGAACAAGAAGAAAAGAAAGAAAGAAACAAAGAAATTAAGAATCTGCAGATGAAAGGTAGGTCTAAAATATGTTTTCTTGTGTTTATTTCACTGCTATTGTGCTATAAAATGGACAGATTCTATGGTTACCTGGACAAGTTCTGAACAAGACTACACTTGTTGACACTCATACATGCAGGGAAGCCATGGAGCTCAGACCCTATCTCTGGAGCTATTTACTGTTGAGGGTTTTTGGCAGATGGAAAGCCGTAGTTGTCAGCAGTTGTGACTACAGCCAAATTACCCATGCTTCAGAAGACAGCTCCACACTCATGTCCATATTTTGGCCCTGGTTAAATTCAGTGATTCACAAACAATAACAGCACCAACACAGAGCTGAAGTTGAGAAGGGGAAATTGCTGGGAGGAGAGTTGTTGTTGAGAGTGGGAGGAGGATAATATAGGCTGTTCGGAGTGTGTCTAGAATGCATTACATATCATACAGAAAGCTGTTAAGGAAGAATAATAACAGCTATTTTCATCATAACAAATGTTCCAAAACGTGGAGCCTAACAACAAAACTTTTCATTACTGACAAGAAGGTACATGTGGTACTATATATTTTGAAACAATATATGCAGAAAGCACATATCAAGTCAGCCAACCACCCAGACCAATGCCTGCTACAGGCCCTTGATCCCAGAGATTTGTAAAAACCTGTCTTTTGGTTGGTGAGGTTGAACCCTAGCACACACCTTTTTAAAAAATTTTTTATTATTAATTTATTCTTGTTACATCTCAATGGTTATCCCATCCCTTGTGTCCTCCCATTCTTCCCTCCCTCCCTTTTCCCTTTATTCCCCTCCCCTATGACTGTTCCTGAGGGAGATTACCTCCCCCTGTATATGATCATAGGGTATCAAGTCTCTTCTCGGTAACCTGCTGTCCTTCCTCTGAGTGCCACCAGGTTTCCCCCTCCAGGGGACATGGTCAAATGTGAGGCACCAGAGTACGTGAGAAAGTCATATCCCACTCTCCACTCAAGTGTGGAGACTGTTCTGACCATTGGCTAGATCTGGGTAGGGGTTTAAAGTTTACCTCCTGTATTGTCCTTGGCTGGTGCCTTAGTTTGAGTGGGACCCCTGGGCCCAAATCTGCCTATATCTGCATACTATCCCAAGGGGCATGTCCCATGAAAGCCTTCACTTACCAGGAAACTAGGACAGAGGGGAGGACATTCTATTGAGACTCTAGATGAGAGAAGCATGGGGGAATGGCAAAGTAGAAGGATCCAGAGGGTCCTAGAAACCTAGCACACACCTTTAATCCAAGAATTTTCTGTACACAGGATTTAATAAAGGTAACCCTAGGTCAAGAGGTGGAGCAAGAAACTAGCTGACAGAGTAGGGAGGACTTTGAGTTGAGGGCTATTTAAAACAGCTTGTAGAAGTAGGAGCAGTTCTTCACCTCTTTTTAGTTCTTTAGCTCTTCAGCTCTTCAGCTCCTTGGCCTTTGGATTTTTATTTATTTATTTATTTATTTATTTATTTATTTATTTATTTATTTATTGGCCTTTGGGGCTTTGAGCTAACAAGCCTTTGCCTTAAATTTTTTGACCATTTCCCTCTCGGCTGTCAGTTGAGATAGTGAGCATTTTGAGCCTTTTTCCTCTTGACTTGAACTGAGTAGGAAGTTCAGCTGGGTGCTTTCTCTGTCTCTCTGCACTAGCAGGTTTTCACCACAACATCTGGATCCTTATTCTTTATTGGTAAGTAGAACATTTGGAATTTTCATTTAAAACTACAAATGGCTGATAGTAAAATCTTGACTTAAGCCCAACCTCTTGCCTACCCTTCAAACATAATTCAAAGAGGATCTTTGATAGAGGAGATGAGAACATTGTCAGTGCTGCCTCTTCTGAATGTGCCGGAAGAGCATGTAGAGTAGAAGAGATTGATATTGACCAACAAGAATATATGTATTCTACATAAGTCTGTATCTTTCTTAATTTTAAATGAAATATGAATATTTGTAAGTAAATATTTCAAAGTTATCAAAAATTTATCAAGAATCTACGTAAAGTTTACCAAGTAATATAACATTTTAATTTTAAGTAAAAGCTAAAAAAAAGTAAAAAATTCTTATTGAAAACAGAAATATAATGACCTTAATATAACCTAAACATACAGTGTTTTTATAGGCAATAACAATATACAATAACGTTTAGGTCTGATGTTATATTTTCCCTCTACATTCATGAATTAGCCCCCTGGGCAGAAGGCCCTATTCATGACAAAGTTCCCTATTAATGTGTATCATTTCTCTTTTTGTATTTTTTATATTTAGTAATGTTTAGTTACACAAATGTTGTTTTGTCACAATTGTCTCTATTATGATTATACTAATATACTCTATAGGTTTTTTTTTAAAGGGCAACATTTGGTCTGTCTGTGCATTAGACAATTCATGCTGGACACTCAGATATTTGAAAAATGAAAAATCATCTGAGAAAGCATTTCTCTTCACTTTTTGACTCATGGCTCTGTCAATCATGCATCTATCTGTCTATATACTTATATATATTCTTTCATCTGTATATCTCTCTATCTAGCTTTCTACCTATCACCCATCATCTATATTTAATACTGTTAATATGTGTATATACATGTATTGTGTGTTTATAATACATACATCATATTATTTTTAATTTTAGCCTCTTTAGTCTTTGCTTTCTGATATTTTGTTGGAATTAAGTAACACATACAATGTGTGAGGGAACAAAACATGTTTTGTGCTTCTCTTTATGCTTCAAATATGTTGAAAACAATTTAGATGTGTAGATTCCAAATTGTTTTGTGCAACATTATGTACATTGACACTTTTATTTGTTCTTCAGAGAAAACCTAGCTCTCCACACTGTCCTGCATCCACAGACTGCAGCAACTGCCAATTTTGAGGGACACTAAGAACAGTCAGTCATCCACTTTCTTCTCTGAGAGATGTGTCACCTACTGTGAGAATATCTAGGCTAGCCTAATCAGATGAAGAAAACACATACCACATTTTTTACAAGGAAATTAAAAAAGATAAGAGAATAAAGAAAGAGAAAATGGAGAGATATGCTATATAGAGAAGAAAAAAACCACAAAGACCAGTATAGGATTCCAGGATGTTATGGAAATGAAAAGGCATAAAGCTAAATCATGTCCACTGGAAAGTAATATATTTTTTCTATTTCTCAACATTAAACTTGAGATTTTTAAGAAGTCATTAGACAATCAGAACAGAGCAATTAAAAGTAAGGTAATCATAAAATATTAAAAGATTTTGTTTAAAATTTACTACTATGTAATATATTCCTCATTTTCTTTTGGAATATATATTTTATGAGTCTTTAAAACTAAGACACTTTAAAGCTTCCTCAGCTTTACTGTGGGCTTTTCATATGTTACACATCACTCTACCAAAGAACTATATGCCTATGCCTTGATTGCTTTGCTAGTGTGTAACACACTCAATGTTTTATTAAGATAATACCCAGCTATTCCACTCCTTGGAATATACCCAGAAGATGCTCCAGCACACTACACGAAAATTTGCTCAACCATGTTCATAGCAGCCTTATTCATAATAGCCAGGACATGGAAACAGCCTAAGTGTACCTCAGTAGAAGAGTGGATAAAGAAACTGTGGTACATATACACTATGGAATACTACTCAGCTATTAAAAACAAGGAATTCCTGAAATTTGTGGATAAATGGATTGAGCTAGAAATGATCATAATGAGTGAGTTAACCCAGAATCAGAAAGAATCAAATGGTATATACTCACTTATATCTGCATACTAGCCCAAGGGGCATGTCCCACGAAAGCCTTCACTTACCAGGAAACTGGGACAGAGGGGAAGGCATCCTATTGGGACCTAAATGAGAGACGCATGGGAGAATAGCAAAATAAAAGGATACAGAGGGTCCTAGAAATCTACAAGTAGAACAATATGATAGGCAGATTTGGGCCCAGGGGTCCCGCTCAAACTAAGGCACCAGCCAAGGACAATACAGGAGGTAAACTTTAAACCCCTTCCCAGATCTAGCCAATGATCAGAATATTCTCCACAGTTGAGTGGAGAGTGTGATATGACTTTCTCACGTAATATGGTGCCTCACATTTGACCATGTCCCCTGGAGGGGGAGACCTGGTGGCACTCAGAGGAAGGACAGCAGGTAGCCAAGAAGAGACTTGATACCCTATGAGAATATATAGGGGGAGGTAATCCCCCTCAGGAACAGTCATAGGGGAGGGGAATAATGGAAAAATTGGGGGGGGGGGAGGAATGGGAGGATACAAAGGATGGGATAAACATTGAGATGTAACTAGAATAATTAATTAAAAAAAAGAAAAAAAAAGATAATATATTTCAATATATTATATGTCAATTTAAGACATTAAATTCTGAAATAAATATCCTGTTAATGAGATAAAAGCCTTTGAAACACTATGATTAGAAAAGATTATTTTTACTATGGAAATTGCAAATTAGAATAATTACAAAATTATAAATTAGAAACTTAATTAAGCCTTAGTATAATGCTCTGAATTTTTTCCAAGATAAAATATAAAATGAATACTCTGGATATTTCTAAATATAGGACTCCCTCTTACCTATTCATCAAGATTCTTCCTAGTGCCTCAACAATAATTAAGGAGAGATGGTATGAAAACACATAGTCTTTGTTTTGCAAGCAAGAGGTTCATTTTAACTCACTTTATCTTTTACCTTTTTATGACCTTTACACTGACCTTGGATAAGAAATCTCAAACTTTATGTTGTATTCTTCTTTATTACAGAAAAATAACAGCAACAAAAAATTACAATGTTATCAAGGCTTCTAATGCATGAGTAATGAATAATGTATAAACAGGTGACTATAGTAAATATATATGGGTAAAAATAGTGAGTAAATCTAAGCTTGAGGCTCTCCAATGCCAGAATCTACTGTGCACTGTGGTTGTGCTAACATTGGTCTTCTTACGGTACTAGCATGGCCTCTTTCAGATCTTTCCATGTGCCAAACATTAGAAATCCAATGCTAAATGGTTATTGAATTATTGAGAGTAACCTAATGCTTTTGAATGTATTACACCTTCATTAGCGTAAGTCAGAAATTATCAATTATAGAGATCATTCTACCTAAATACTTTTATATTCTTTAAAATATTGTAAAGCATATAAACTTATCTAATTTTTCAAATATATTTTTCATTTTTTGAGATGATAAAGCTACTTCATAGCCCTTTCTCATCCTCCCTCCTTCCACATATCCCAATATATCCTCTCATGTATCATGTCCTTTTCTTGTTAATTGTTGTTACATCTCTCTCTCTCTCTCTCTCTCTCTGTCTGTCTCTGTCTCTGTCTCTGTCTCTCTCTCTCTCTCTGTCTCTGTCTCTCTCTCTCTCTCTCTCTCTCTCTCTCTCTCTCTCTCTCTCTCTGTGTGTGTGTGTGTGTGTGTGTGTATTCCAAAATATTTAATCACATTACAGATTTGTGGAAGGGATGTGTGGCATATGTCCCCTATGTGTGCAGGTGTATACATACATAAGATAGAGGAAAATGTCAGTTTCTTGCTTTCTCAGTTTCATCTTCAATCACTGGAGACAGAATATTTCACTGAATCTGGTGCTAAATTCTAGTTAGGAAACACCAGAGATTCTCTCATCTCCCTGAACCAACCCTACAAATTCTAATGTTATCAGCTTACAAGTGGTCACAGCAGCTTTTCATATGTGTATTGAGTTCTTCATCAAGTTCTTCTTCATTGCGGATCATATTGTCTTATTTACTGAGCCATTAGTTGAGCTTCAATATCTGAATTATAATATATACATTGTAATTATATATGCACAGATACATTATTGACAATGAAGATATAAAACATAAAGTAGTGGTCCAAACTATAATTTGTTTGGATACATTGGACAATTTTTTGTTTATTTACATTACAGGTTAATTGTGTGAACTTTAAGCTACATAGTCTGATGCTTAGCTCAGCTGTAAATCCACTTGACTGAACAAAGACTTCTTAGCTTTCTTTTTTTATGGTTATTCTGATGTAAATGGCCTCTTGAATGACCTAGAGAAATAACACTGCATTTAAAAAAGAATATTCAAAATTCATTAAATAGATTAAAGCCCTAACTCATGGGCTTTGACCCCATCAAAACAGACACACTAAGGGCTTTTCTTTCGGGATCCTGACAACCAAATAAGTACCTTTATTATGACCTTGAGACATAGACATTTTCTTACTGTGCTGCTAATAGAAAGTAGGCATTAGAACAGTTCCAACTTTCAGTCTATGCACCTAAAGCAACTTTAAAGGTAATAACATTTTTTAACAAATGTCCTTTATATCTACCTACAGGCTAAAACTAATGTAGCTAATTTTTTTATCCCATTTTTTTATGCCTCAAGGAGTAAAAGACAGAAGAATACAAGGAGAAAAAAGAGGAAAGAAAGAAACAACTCTTTCAGTGTACTGTAATATAATGAAAGCCATTATGAAATTATAGCATATACCTTATATAGCAATTACAAAGTGTTTATAAAATATCAAAGGGATGTAATATTATATTAATATTTCTTCAGTCTTTAGGAAAATGTTGTAGTCACCAGGTAGTTTGGAATTTACATGAGTTTTATCAGAGTCTCCAGTCAAGGTCCCACTGATGTGCTGAGCTGCAGCAGAAGTTAACATAGTGGATGTTGCGAAGTTGTAGACACCAATAGACTGTAGAAGGCACTTCTCACTTCATTTTCTCCATGTGCTATCTGGATTAGTCTGTAATCATCTACTGAAACCAGTATGCTGGGAGATAAAAAGCTAATCCTTTATCTTTATCCTACTACAATGAACTAATATCTTTCTCCTTCAATTATTACTATCACTAATTTAGTCTAAGACTCATTCCTTTCCCCTTGAATCTTTGTGATACTCTTTGTGACCTTTCTATTGTTAATTCGTGCTACTTCTTATTTACTATCTTAAAGTTTTGTGTGGTAAACACTTCAAAATCCATTGATAATGTGACTGAACCCTTTTTTTTCAAACACAAAATTCTTTCATTCTCTGTAGTGCAAGATGCAACCATTCACTCTACTAGAATTCTAGGATGGCTAATATGTATGCATATATTATGATATGTCATCATTATTGTTATGGGCATTTGCTTTGGGTTTTCTATGATATTTTAGAGTATCTCAAGCTTCTACAAAGTTGCACCAACTAATCTAGTACCAAAAATTGTCTCCTGAAACACCAGATGTCTTCTATGAAAAAGGAAGAGCATCTAGCCAGGTAGCTATTTCTTCTGAATAGAAATATTATCTGGAACAAAATAGAGAGTCTCATTAGGTATTTGGATCTCACAATAACCAATACTCACTGGAACTTTCCCAGAGTCTATAGGAGCAGTAACTTTTTTTTTTTTTTTTTGTAAAGGTAAAGAATCTTCCTTAGAGCTGTCTGCTAGTTGAGCAAAGAAATATAAATGATAGAATTTTATGAGTAGTAGTACCTAGGAAAGGGTGGGGTTTTTTGGTGATATAGGTGGTATGAATCTTTCATGCTCCTGTTAATAGTCCCTTACCCATTTCCTGAACAAAACCCTAAGAACCAATTATTTGAGCAAAATGGACTTCTGTAGAGGCATACTTTTAGGCTGTCATTGGTGCAATACCTTGGGTGAATAGATACTTGCTCATAGCTTCCCTGGAAAAGCCATGTAACATATGCACCTCAGAATTATTGGTCAAGTGGCCTACCTTTCATATTATCTTGGATGAACATATTTTTTAATTTCTTTTATTTTGTTGTTCATTTTATGTTTTTCCTAGTTATACTTTAGTAAGACCATACTAATGCATGATATGTTGTACATACATATGATGCCATTCAGATATTTTAAGGGTTGAATATTGTGTGCCATTGAAATATGTGCCCTTCAAAAACAATGTAGAATAGCTCTAGCTAAATGCTGGTTAATATGTTACATATAAAATGTGCAACCAGTTTAAGAGTATAACACATAGATATTTCAACACAGATATAATAGACTCTTCACATTGTGTCAGAAAGGACGAAATGAACACTTGAAATTCTCTAATAACAAAAAAAAATCTTCAGAAGTAGTTTTAAGAGTATTTTTGAGGGTCTAGGATACCTAGATAAATTCTTCTTTGAGTATACATGAATTAACTTACACTGAGATCATAGGTCCAAGAATCCATGGTCCTGTCTATATATTACAAAGAAGCTAAGGGAATAGTTATTGTTTAATAACAAATGTGAGCTGCAGTCATTAAGAAGTTATTGATTTCATTTTTTAACATACCGATAGTTGCCAAATGCATGAGTGAATGATGGACGGACTGATGGAAAAGATCTTCCTGCAAAGTGTGATAGAGTGTCTGCCTGTGATCACAGTAAGCTGATCTCAAGCTTGTTCGCAGGCATCACGTTGTCAGGATGAAGTGTGGAAACATGTGTCAGGGCTTGGTGCAAATATGTGGTGTTTATAAACCAAGATACAGATAAGTGGCCAAATAAATGTGCAGTGGAAATTCAATTCCAGAGAAAGTTTGTCCATTTGTTCTTGAGGTGGATATAAAAATCACCGTGAACCAATAGGTGACAGGCACATAAACAATCTGTATACATGTCCTACTTGCCAACCCTTCAAAGTTTCACCCTTTCATCAAAACAGTAAGGTTATAAAAAAGGGAACCTCTGAAACAGATATCTTTCTTGGTTTCAAATGATGTTGTGATGCCAGCTCAACAACTTGATCATATTGCCTTGCCTTGTAAAATGTTAAGACATCTATCAGAGTGGTTTTAATTTACTCTCTTGGCCTACACCCAGCTCAGTACTTGTAACATTCTGTCAGCACTATTTCCCTATTGAATGTCAATGAGATGTTCTACAGTGATTTCTTGTTTTCAAGCCAATATTCAAATAAGCTACAAAATATGAGTTGATCAACAGAGAAAAAAGATTCTCTCATTTCAGCGCAGAACAGTTTTTACAATCAAATAAATGTAATCCATTCTCTCCAGAGGATGCGTATATCAATATAAATCTTATAATTGAATCAGATATTATTATACATACATATGGACTTGATACTATGTCATTTTGCTAATTAAATACACTCTCGAACAAAAATACACAAAATCATACAAATTACAACTGTGCTTAACTCTAAAAAAATATATTTTGTCTCCAAGTGTTCATATGCGAAGAGAGGTACATGCCTACATTGCTTTACTTCTATTTTACATCCTTAATGTTGCTGTTATCTGTTGTGGGGGTATCCGTGTACACCCATGAAAATGCATGTGAAGGCCCTATGTAAATATCAAATGATTTCCTATGTCAATCCCCACATAATGTAATGCTACAGGATCCTCCATTTGTACACATCCTTTGCTTTTTACACAGGCACTGGAGATCTGACCCCAGTTTCTAATGCTTATACAATAAACACTTTATAATCTCAGCCATTTCCTCAGCCCCAAGAAGTACTTTGACAATTTATGTTTCTCTAAAAGCATGTTTAACTTTTTAAACACAGTGGATAGGAAAGAGGTAGGATGCACCATAGCATTTTGAATGTAGCTTTCTTTACTTTGGGAAGTTATAGGATGTAAAAGGAGGTATCTAAAACATAATCTAACAGCAACATTAAAGACCTAAAATAAAGGTAAAACAAAGCATACATGAACCTATCTTCATATATACACATTTAAAAAAAAACTTTTCTTAGAATTAAAAAATCAAGTGTAAAATTTGGGTAGTTCTATACTATAAATTAGGAAGATATTGTTTTCTTTTTCTTTTTCTTTTTTTTTTTTTTTGGCAGCACAAAGAACATATGTTTATTTGAATAACTACTTATAGCATTTCATTAATTGTCAGACAATTTTTCTACCTGCTGAGCCTATAGCAATGAGCATTATAAAATTTATCTTAGAGAAATATCTTTTAGTCCAGTGTGGAAAATAGACATGGTCATTTGCATTTGCACTCCTGATACTTGGGAGCAGACAGGTATAAGAGGACAAGGCTAGTGTGGGCCGCATAGAGAGAGAGACCCTGTGTCAAAAATTATAAAACCCAGTGAAGATTAAGAGGCAAATAAACCCTAGTACAGACTTCAACATAGACTTTGTTATTTCTGGCAGGCTGATGATTTCACTATCAATTTAAAAAAGAATTTGAAGAGATAAAACATTTCAACATAACAGTACATTAAAGAAATAAATCTATTCATAACATCCCCAGTCTACAGTAATTTAGTAGAAATTGTATACACAAAAACCAAATGATTTGCCAAAAATTATTTTGGGTACTCTGTTATTCTGATGATCTTTAAATATGCATATACCCATATTCAACTTTATATAACATATTTACCAAGTAAATCAAAATCATATCCTCTGACATTGGCAACAAGTTAAGAAGAATTTTTTATATACATAAAAAGACCAAAGTAAAAATATAAATGCTAATTTTTTAAGCAATCTATCTTTCAACATATTACATTCAATGATATATATATTAATTTTATATAAATATATATTAATTTATGTTTGCCAAAATCATGATCCGAACAATAGTAACCACATTTTGCATTTACACATTTCATTATTTCCCTGTTCACATATGACACAGTTCCTCACACTTCTTTCAATGGCCAACTTGAAAAAGGAAAGGCCCTGTACTGTCTTTCTCTACAAAGGAAACCATTTGTTTGCTGGTATTTAGGTTTGTATTTTTAGAAGTAACTAATGAATCCTATGGAAGAGCCATTTCTGCCCAACACATTAATTGTAGCTATCATGCCCACTGAGCCATCAGCGGTCCCATCTCTGGCTAGGAGAAGACAATGGTGTCAGGCACATGAGTGACATTTTCTTAGGCTAAGCCCCATAAAACCCCACCTGGACAAGCAGCTGGTGCAGGGCTTTGGCAGCTTGCCGAAACCTCTTCATTTCATGCTTTTGCCTTTCAACTTGAACATGAACTGTGAGATGATATGCTCAATACTCAGGGAAGTCATCCAGGGATCTTGAATCTAAAGTAGCCAGGACTTTACAATTTCCAGATTGTGTGGCATGAGACACTCTGGTAACTGCAGTGGCAGTGTTAAAAAGTGCTCATGGTGAAACACCCCATCCAAATTTGGTGCATCCTCCCTTTGTGGAAAGGTCTAACGGTATTACTTCAGAGTCAGTAGCCTTTTCTCTTTGGTGAGGGTATTCATGATCTCTGTGTGGCATTCAAATGATGTCATTGTGTACCAATACCTTCCTTTGTTCTGCTGTCACTGATGTTGTGGGAAGAAGGAACCCCTGTCAGAGGTCAAGGGAGCAAGAGGGAAGGAAGGTAGAAAAGGGAAGAAACAAGCAAAACGATAACAACCAGGAGGTAAGATGAATAAATTATAATACATTAAAAAATAAGTTTAAGAGCCATTCACTTCCAACATCTCAAAAATCTAGCATTTGTAATTCAGAGATATGATCCTGGCCTCTTATGTAAAAATGAGAAAGCCAGCGCCCTGGATGTCTGCTTTTTTTTTTTTTTTTCCCCCACAAACAAACCTGTCAAATTTCACAGTTCTAAGATCTTTCTGACAATTTGATTGTCTTGAACTCCAAAAACCCTGTGACTAACTGATATTTTCAATTGAGCAGAATGATGAATCAATGTTTCTTTGCTTTGCTCAGGACACAAATTTGCTAAAGATGATTCTTATTGCATTCATGTTGTGTTTTTTTTTTTTTTTATCAAGTAACATTTTGGCAGTAGACAGAGAATAGGGAGACATACATCAAGACTAATATAGGACAAAAAGGATAGAGAGGGTTTTAAACTCTAGAAGGCAGTATAGAGATAACATAATCTGAACAACAACAACGAAAAAAAAAATCAGAAAATTGGCACTGGAGAGATGGCTCAGAGGTTAAGGCCACTGAATGCTCTTCCAAAGATACTGACTTCAATTCCAAGCAACCACATGGTTGCTCACAACCATCTATAATATGATCTGATGGCCACTTCGGACCTACAGGTGCATATGCAGGCAGAGCATTGTATAGATAAAATAAATAAATAAATAAAATTTAAAAAATCAGGAAATTTCCAAATGTGAGATGATGCTAATGCTGGATAAGTAACTTATAAAGGGTTGTGAGGCTGTGGGATTTTTGAACATTGGAACCTTTCATCTCTGTTGTCTACTTCTATATGAGGAACATACTTTTCTTTCATAACAAATTGTGTTTTTTCCTCTGTCTTCCCCTGTGTCTATGATTGAAAGATACTAAAAAGAAGCTCTATCTTCATCTAACCCTTTTGTAAGACTGATTAACTGAATTTCAATGACGATAAAGAAGTCTGGATGTTATCAGTCCAAAACCTAATTAAAACTAGGAGCTATTTTTAGCTCTTCTTTTTTTTTATTAATTTATTCTTGTTACATCTCAATGTTTATCCCATCCCTTGTATCCTCCCATTCCTCCCCCCCCCATTTTCCCATTATTCCCCTCCCCTATGACTGTTCCTGAGGGGGATTACCTCCCCCTATATATTCTCATAGGGTATCAAGTCTCTTCTTGGCTACTTGCTGTCCTTCCTCTGAGTGCCACCAGGTGTCCCCCTCCAGGGGACATGGTCAAATGTGAGGCACCAGGTTTCTCTTCAGATCGCATAAATCTTTTGCCTTTTAGCTCTTCTTATTAGCCATTTGTTTCCTATCGAAGTGTCTTATGTAACATACTTGTAACTATTAAGTAAAAATTGAAGAAAAATTATAAACTGAGCAAATCACTATGCCCCACCAACCAAAAACCTAAAAATGCTGCCAGTCAGCATTTGGGACTTATAATAGATGTTTTCCACCTTGCTATAACCTGCTTGTCTGATATTTCAATCAATGTATTTGAGGTGTCTTGATTTATGACTTTTTGCATTGTTGCTTTAAAAACTTTCACAAACTATTAGTACCCAGAAACATGGTATTTGTGGTGACTGAAATCTGTGTTCCTTGCATCATGCATACTTATATTATGCTCTGCCATGACCACTCTTTACCCATTTGAGATGATAATTGTATCTTGCATTGGCAGGCTTTAGTTCAATAATTCACTCCTGTTCACAAGAACCTGGGTATTTCAGAGGGTGTTTCCCATAAAATGATCCATACCCATAACATAGTAACTTTACAGGGTTTTCAAAACATTGCATGCATTAAGACATTGACTATGCCACCATTAATTTTACATCTACTAGTTCATTACTCAGTATAGCAAAAATGAATGAGAGAAATGAATAGCTATAAAAAAAGCTATATAAGCCAAACTCTGGGAAGGATGGGTAACGTTATCTCTTGACTTGCTACCATCTCCATCTCAATATTTCTGTGTGCTCACAAATATACAAAAATATGGCATCTGTTCCTTTCTATAATAACACGTGCCTGAAATGGGAATCCTATGGTCATAGTTTTAATTTATGATATTTAGTTAATATTAATAACTCAAAAATAATTTCTACTTATAGATAAGTAAAAGAAAAAATAGCACTGCCTTGCTGTGCAGACGTTTCTGGCAATCCAAAAATCTTTCATCTTCAAGGAAAGTTTGTTAGGTTGCAGGGCATTAATCAGAAGGTGAAACAAATAGAATGTTCTACAGGGAGGCAAAAATACTACATCCTTCAGAGACTCCCATGCATATCAGGAAGTAAACAACTCAAATCATCATTGGGAAGTTCCTGGAACTCTACAGAATTACTAGGCCTTTGTTCCCAAAAGTGACACAAGCACTCCCAACCTCTCTGAAACTGGCTCAAACAAGCCAAAGTGCCTGAAAGAGCCTTAGATCAACTGACAGCAGAAAGGATACTTTTCAAACTGTAGATCTGCCTTCAAGACAGCAAGTGCGATCTAGGTTTCTATCTTCTGTGTGCTATTACCCCTGCTTGAATATTTGGTGAAACAGCTCTCTATGAGCTGGTATTGCTCCTAAAAGTAACCCCTCACCCATATCCTTGTAAGTAACCCAAACAAAACTCATTGAATTGGGTCACAGGTCACAGACACTGAAAATTAGTTGTATCCTTATTTAGGTTTGTTGCTACTTTACTTTTCTATCTGGGATGACACATATTTATTATGTTATCCAGAGAGAGTCACAGATATCTATTTACTCCTTTGAGCTCCAATATTTTTACTGAATAATTTAAAAGCAAATTGTTTTTTCCAAAAATGATAATAATTATATACTCTGATGTTGATATAGCTTTCTGTACAGTAATCAGTAAAAATAAGCTTGTTAAGAAGAGAAAAGGACTCGCTTTACTGATCAGCTATTCAGCTACATTTTCTAAGTCACTTTAAAGAATATAAGTGCAGCTGTAAACCAATTTTAGTGATTTATAATAACTAGAAGAGTTCCCAGAAGTGGCCCGAAAATTAATGATTAGCTTATAGTTACCTTCAGTAATGGCTGGTTTTAAGTAGAACTTCCTTAAGAGGCACACTCTGACTTAATTATTGTGACAGCCCAAGTTTATCACCCTTTGGCTGTGGTGAGTAGTCTTAAAATGAATTAACATAAGTGTGGGGCTCTTTACATGAGGTAGAAAAGCAATGAAGCAGTGAAGCAATGCAACACACAGAGAAAATTTCTAAAAATAGTAGCACTTGTCAACCAAAGCCAGGACATCATCCTTAACTGCTTAAGTTAATGATGCCTGTGATGTTACTGCAGCTTTCCCTGCATGAGTATGTGGAATTTCCAAATACCTACCAATTTGATACAAGCTACAGTCATGGAAAATGCCTCCATAAGATTGTCCTGTGCTCAACACTGTAGTGCATTTCCTTGATTAATGATTGATGGGGAGGGCCCAGCTCACTGCCATGCTTCCAGCAGGCCAGTGATGAGAAAGCAGTCTGAACAAGCCATGAGGAACAAGCCCAAAAGTTTAGTTTCTGAAATACATACCAAATGCCAATAAATCAATATGAGAAGAATTGAAAATCCCTTCATGAATGATGATACATAAAAAGCAAAAAACTTATGAAAATGAGCTCATAGCCAGCACACATCAGAAAAATATAGCAAATATATTTATATGTTGGTATATATACATATCTATAAAACTACAGATCTGCACTTCTATGTGAAGGCTAAAATGAAAAGACCATGTCAAGTATGAAGGATCATGTGGAACACCTGATTGAAAGAAATGTTAAGGACCCCAGTTAATTCAATCACTTCATTAGAACCTTTTTGGTTATACCAATGAAATAAAGAACATATAGAATATTCTTGGGGTGCATTAATGTAAGTTATGAATGTGTGCCACATTGATGAGAAGTTTTACTTTTAGGTATATACTCACAAAAAATGTTTTATACATTCACCAAAATTTACATGAGAGTGTAAAAATTTATAACAACACTATTCTTAGAAGTTCAACACTGAAAACTTTCCCAAATACCCAACAAAAGGAGAGTGAATGGATGTACTTATACAACGGAATACCATTCTGTTGAGTAAAAAAGTGTTAGCTTATAAATTAAAGTGCACAGTTAGAGGTCCTTGGGTATGGTGGTTTGAATGATAATGCCCCAAATAGACCCATATATTTGAATATTTAGTCCTTAGTGGAAGGAATTGTCTGGGGAATGTTTAGGAGGTGTGGCTTTCTTGGAGTAGATGTGTTATTAGGGTGGAATTTGAGTTTACAAATGTCTACACCACTCTAATCTCTCTCTCTCTCTCTCTCTCTCTCTCTCTCTCTCTCTCTATCTCTCTCTTCTTCTTCTTTTTTCTTCTTCTTCTTTTTCTTCTTTCCATGGGAGTGTATGATGTAAGCTCTCAGCTACTGCTCCATCATCATGTCTACCTGCCTATTGTCATGCTTCCCACTGTGATAGTTACAGGCTCACTTTTGGCATTGTAAACCCTTAATAAAATTTATTTGAAAATAACAAGAAAAATAAGAAGAAGAAGAAGGAGAAAAAGAAGATGAAGATAAAAAAGAATAATAAGCCCTCCTTGGTGGTCTCTGAATCAACTCCTGCCTAACAGTTTCAACTCTGTTTAAGTTCCTGCCACAGTTTTATTCAGTGATGGACTATGATTTAGAAGTATAAGTGAAGTTTACATGTTCATCAAGTTCTTTGGTTATGATGTATTATCACAGGAATAGAAATTCTAAGATTTTCTGTTTCATTGCACTGTTATTTACAGAAATAAGAGTTGGATTAATGTTTATCATTTTAAGTCAAGGATTTGTGACCTGGAACTATTGTAATCCAAATAAAGGGCTGTGCTATGCAGTTAATATCCATGGAACAGTATCCATGAATGTTTGTCCCATTGTAACAACTAAAATAAGTTGAAGTACTAGAAAAGGACTCCTGAATAATAACATAATTCACGTTGAGAAAAAAAAATGTACCTCAGAATTAACAATCAAATAAAGATTTATGTTTGACTTTCTCCTTTCCTATTTTTTTACGATATTATGTATTCTTTTGTCTAATGCTATAACTAATGCTTTGAGAATTACATCACTTAATAGTGGGCAGTGTATACTCTCACAGAAAGTAATTTGGAAAACATAACATTCAAAATAAGTTGAAAATTGTTTTTTTGGACTATATCTAACTAAAGAAGCAAAAGATCCTTATAAAAAAAACTTCAGAATGTTGGAGAAGAACAGCACAGAAGACGTTAGTCAATGGGCAGACATCTAATACGCTTGAACTGAATTGGCAGAATTAATATTCTGAAAATGGCTTTATTACACAAATTCATTTTCAGAGTTAATATAATATTTATCAAAACTTCCAGGACAGATTTTACACGTCTAAAAAAGAAAAATAAAAGAATCCACACAGAACCAAAAAAACCAGCGATGCCCTAACCCTAAGGATTCAGAACACCAACGTAGGTATTACAATAGCTGATATCACAGTAAATTATAGATTGATGGTTTTTAACTTGTGATCTCAACCCTGTTTAACATGAAATGCCTTAGATTATCAAAAATATAGACATTTGCTTCATAGTTCATAACATAGGAAATTAGAGTTTTGATATAGCAACAAAAATAATATTATGGTTGGGGATACACATGAGGGACTATATTAAGAGTAACAGCCTTAGAAAGGTTGATAATCACTGCTACAAAGCTATAGTGATAAAGACAGGCTGATACTGACATAACAATAGATGGAGAGACCAATAGAATAAAATAGAATGCTCAAAAATTCATCAATGTAATACAGCATATAAACAAACAGAAAGGAAAAAAACCACATGATCATCTCCTTTGATGAAGAATAAGCATTTGACAAAATCCAACACCCATTCATGTTTAAAGTTTTGGAGAGATCGGGGATACAAGGCATATTCCTAAACATAATAAAGGCTATATACAGCAAGCCAATAGCCAACATCAAATTAAATGGTGAGATACTCAAGGAAATTTCTCTAAAATAGGGGACCAGACAAGGCTGCCCACTTTCTCCCTATCTGTTCAATATAGTTCTTGAAGTTCTAGCCAGAGCAATAAGACATCAAAAGGAGATCAAGGGGATCCAAATGGGAAAGGAGGAAGTCAAATTTCCCTATATGCAGATGATATGGTAGTATATATAAGTGATCCCCAAAATTACACCAGAGAACTCCTACAGCTGATAAACATATCCTCCTTTCTACCACAGAAAGAACTCTGCCTGAAAAAGGGCAAGCTTAGATCCAGGCAGAGTTGACAGTCAAACTCTGCCAAGACAAGGTAATCAAGTACTCAATAATTCCTGCCTCACAAATATATCTGTCAGTTATATTGGGACAGAAGGCTGAAGATGATGCTCCAACGTTATAGAGTTCTGGGTGGCTGCTCAGGTAGCAAAATTATCTCTGTCATCATCTCATTTGGGAAGCTGCTAACCTGCACCCTTGTATATGCATATAATTAATTTTATTATTTCTCAAGTCTCTGATGGGGTTTAAGACTGGATATTTTAGTTTTAGAAGTAAGTTTAGTTCTTTAGTGGTTAAGGTGATTTTATGTCTAGATAGATGTGTTATATTGATAATGATCAGATGTGATAGATATTGATTTACATTCAGAATTTTAGATGCACCAAGATAGAAAAGATGTTCTCTTCAAGGCTGCCAAATACAAATAGTCAAAACACCAAAATTGTAACATTTATTTAATTTCTGATTGTTTGATGGTTCTTCTTGCTGTATGTACTTTATTGTTCTCATGTGTAATAATTATAAATGTATATGTAAAAGATAATGATCTTTAATAAAAATAAATGGAGAGAGAGAGAAAGAAAGAAAGAGAAAGAAAGAAAGAAAGGAAAATCCAGCTATAAATGTTGGAGAGAAAGGAATCCTGGGCTGCAGTTTAATGATGCCACTGTGGAAATCATTTTGAAATTGTCACTATCATTAAAAATAGGATTTCTATAAGGCTATTTCTATCCTGTATACATACTCAGAGAATGCCGTAACCTACTCTAGAGATATTTGCACCCACTTTATTGCTGCTTTACTTGCTATAACAATAAAATAAAATCAAACAAAAATTACTCCACTGAGGAATGCACATGTAAAGTTTGATTTACATACATAAATATATAAATATAACATACATTACATATAAAATTCTACCAGATATATAATGCAATTATATGTTTATGTGGTAAATATTTAGCATATATGCTTTATGGTATATGTAACTTTTATATAATATGTAAATATGCATTACACATATTGAATATTATTTGTCTCTAGTATGTACTTTGAATGTACAATATGAAAGTGAAGTCACACAATTTCAGAAAGTTAATAAAATTATGTTCTCTCTCATAAGTGGAGCAAATGATATATAAGTACATTTACACATAATAGCACATGTGGGTTTGAGTACATTATAGCAGGTAGTAAACAAAAAAGAAAGGGTGGATACAAGGGGATGAGGAAGGACCAAATGAATGTGGGGAATGACCATGGCTTACCAAATAGGATATAAAGCTAAGTGCTTTGCTAGTTTTTACTCTATCATAGATTTTTCATTTCTTGTGGTAGCTTAGTGCATAAAAACATATTCAGTGTTAAAAGTGAGAAATTCAATACAAAGCTTCATAGCTTTTAAATGTCTATTATAACTCTGAAGAAGTTCATTGAGATGTATAGACTTTATATATGGCTATTTTCTGTATAAATTTTGTCTGATAACAAGTATACAAATAATTAATAATAAAAAGAATCCATTTTTAAAACCATTCTAAATCTCCTATGCTACACCAATCCTTATTTTGTTATCCACAAAACTATAGAACTCTTGTTAAGGCAGATATTTGTCTTCGTTTCATACATAAAAAATAATAAAGTAATGTCAGCATCCAGCTGCTGCTCAGGCTCCAATGCTGGCTGCCACTTTTCCCCTTTTAAAGATATCTGTGGGACCCAGTTGAGTTTTGTCTGTGTCCTTAGCTATCAGATTCCCAGGTTCTCTTATCTGGAGAAGTGCAGCACTGGTGAGGGCATATCTTTTTCCCCAACCACTTCCTTGCCTCCATCCTGGCTACCAGTGTGTTCTGGGAAACAACCCCAACATTAGAAAGACATAAAAGAAGTGTCATCTGCCTCCCGAGACCTATTTTGTCCCATCAGAGTTCTTGCCAGATTGTCTATCTCTACCAGTGTCACCTGAACTCCTTTAAAAGTCTCTACCATGGTCTTACTTATGTATTTGTCTCTCCATGGCATTAATTATCTTTCTAATAAACTCTGTCCCAACCACATTTCTCGATGTCCCTATTGACAACCTTTGGTCATTTTTTTTTTTTAAAGAAATCATCTAATGGTTACAGTAGGAGACAGCGTAAGGAAGATAGCATTGTACTTTCATTACATAGCTTATGCCATTTTTGCAAATTTATTTCCTTTTTTTGGCCAGAAGAAATAGAAGGGTACCAGAACAGAAGTGAGTTATAGAATCTAAAACAATAAGTCTCTTGGACTTGGATATGCTGCACCTAGGCTAGACACATATACTCTTTAGTATGGGTGACAATTCTGGGGGTTTCTGAGTTCCAAGTGTATTTTCAGGGGCCCCTATTTCCTCAACTAAGGGGGAAAAAGCAATGAAATAGACTATCATGCTTATTTTCATCCTCTAATCTAGTTTACTGTTAAATTCAGCCATTGTTCCTTATATATAGGGGTTTAAAATTTACAACACAGAAAAATTCAGAGTTTAAAAGCAAATCACACCAAATCAGACAGTATGCTCACTTATCCATTGGGGGGTATCACCTAACAAACCCAGTGTTATTTGAAACTATGGACCCCACCAGATGTTTTCATTACTATTGCAAATAGATTCTGTTCCTATTCAATACATCCCAACTGCAGTTTCCCCTCCCGCCACTCCTTCCAGCTCCTACCACCTCTCCTGTTCATGAGTTCTGCTCCTTGTCTGTTTCCCTTCAGAAAAGAGAATACCTTCAGGTTTAATTCCTTTCTAACTTACTTAAGCACTTATCACAAACTGTGTCTGTAAATTTTGCAGTTTGAGATATAAAAATCAGACAAATCTCCTTCTTAACTACATTTATAGATTTGTCTTAGGTAGATTTTGAGACTATGGCATAAGATTACTTTTTTGCACTGTTAATCTAGAGTGCTCATTTAAAGATGTTATCAAACTTGGGGATTATAGCTTGTTCCTCAAGATATTTCAACACTGTTCTTCAATAACTAACCAAAAGAGTGAACACAGTTTACACAACGTGGCCATAATTTGGAACATGGACAAAGAGATCCAATAACCAAGTCCATCCTAGAGATTCCCAAAGGAGCTTAAATTGTAAGTAGATGGCCAATGTTATGCATATTTAAGCAGTCCTTATTAAGGTGTGGTACAAACCCATAATTTCCTGGGCTTCAGTCTCATCCTGTAAGGTCAGAGTAATTTTTTAAACTGTGTGGCATCCCTTTCTGGAAGACTATCCCTTTGCCCCATCTAAATTCATTTCTTCTACCAAAATGAGACTGTGTGTGTGTGTGTGTGTGTGTGTGTGTGTGTGTGTGTGTGTGTGTGTGTGTGTCCAGGGGAATCTCTGTTTTTCTGGTGCCCATTGTATCATGTGTCTCTTTAAAGTATCTACATTTTGCTGTGCATCCACAAAGACAGCAATTCTCTTCCTAATATCGAAGTATAAACTGTCCCTGCTCTCATGGGGTTACATCAAAACTTAAGTAAAACAGGTTACCTATAGAAATAATGCCAGTTATACACAAGCTGGTATGATAAACACTTGTATATTGACTAAGGAGAGGCATAAATGAAGAATACACATGCCGAACTGAGGAAAATGTGATTTCTTGGAGGTAAGCCTCAGTACAGTGTGAGAATTCATCATAGAATCATTCACCATTAAAGACTGATGAATCATTTGTCTGATATTTTTTATTCAACAAATTTAGCTGGTGATCTTTTTTTCCTGTCATATAGAAATCAATCCAAATATTTAAAAAGGCAATTAATGCATTTTTTCACATTTGGTGAAGATTATCTACACCATGCTAAAAACTTAGTGATATTGATCTAATTTTCTTATATTATAAAATAAAAAAGTTGAAATATGTAATTTTCAAAATCAGCTAAAATTCCATTATAGTTAATATTTGGCCCTAAAACAGTCTCTATATAGCAGCTATCATGGTTTATACATATTTCAAACTACATTTTAATATACTGGGAAATACAACTGCACTCAATACACTTAAATTATCTTTCTGTTGTTCTTCTATTTTTGTCTACTTCTCCCATTGGATCTATTTGTTTGACAAACAACTTATAGCATCCTTAGAATGTATTAGTACCCTGGGGATAAGTCCAGTGTGATCCACTAAAAACAAGTGCTATGTGGAAATGATGAATACAATCCAGAAATATGGAAGCTAAATAGGTTTCCATTTCTACCTAATTCGTTAAAGACCTTGATATAGTATGTAAAACACTTCCCTGTTTCAAATATATATATATATATATATATATATATATACATACATACATATGTTTGTGCGTATGCATATTTGTTTCTGCTAACAAATACATGATTATATAGTGTGTTATATATAATATACAAGGTACCACATCATGTATTGTATACATTATATAAAGCATAAATTATATAATTTATCTCATCAAATATAATATAAAATACATACATAATATAGTATAACCAGAATACACACACACACACACATACACACACACAAACATTTTTCCAAACACCTTAAATGAACTCTCCCTACTGGAAAATTCATGTTGTTGTTTTATATATATATAAGTTTATGTGTATGTATGTATGTATGTTCATGTACACATATATGCATAAATACAACTTACTGAGATCACTTACTCACTTTTGCATGCATCTTATTTCAGGGCTGACGATTTGGTATTGGGTAACAAATTATATACCTCATAGCTGGGAATAACGAATTATTCTCCCCTCAGCCTTTTTTAACTGTCTGTATTTCTTTTGCTAGTGGTGACACCCCATGAGAATTCTCCTACCCTGCCTCCTTCGACTTGTACTGACAACTGCCTTACAATGATGCTTAACAGTGTATAAGGCGATAGCACTTATAAACAATGATTTCTGCTGTTTACAACCAAAGAAAACTTAAACAATAGAGGAGGATGCAATAATAATGAGCTGCACATATATGATATCTTTGCAACAGCTACTCCATAGTGCACTCATCAACTCCCTTGCCATAATAGCAACTTTGTTTTCCTACTAGTACCAGAATTACTATATTAGTACAAAGATCAGCATAGTGTGCATCATTATATGATTTCAGAGTGTCTATATTAGTGTAGTAAATAGACATATAAGTACCATGCGGTGTGTCACAAAATAGCCCTCTTCTCTCCTTCATACTGAATATACAGATCCTGCTGGAAGAAGGTTTCCAGGTGATCACAATTTGTTTATGAACTGGGTTTGCTAAGCATAAACTATATTCCAGCAATATGTGGTTAAAAGAATACCTGTCTACACTTATGCAAGCACATAAATGTATGACACTACTCAGTCACACATCTACCTGCTTACTACATGAACCAGTGATTGGTTTCTCTGAGACCCTTCAGCTTTCTTTGAAGTGGATGGTGTACAGATACAGAGGACAGATTCGAGACCTGAATTTATTAGGTCATTATGCTGAGCCACTTACAGCAACG
This sequence comes from Acomys russatus, assembly GCF_903995435.1. Classification (NCBI taxonomy): domain Eukaryota; kingdom Metazoa; phylum Chordata; class Mammalia; order Rodentia; family Muridae; genus Acomys; species Acomys russatus. The sequence goes on along the minus strand of NC_067145.1, from coordinate 15,796,722 downwards.
TAGTTCAAAGGACCTGAAGAAGCTATCTCCGGCTCTGGCTCAATATCCATCAATACTAGGGAACAATTTACTTGGAAAGGGTGCATTTTAGCTATTCTGAAAGGTAAAGAAGAAGCCACGGCGGCAATAGCATTTAAATCAGCTAGAGCTATCTTTAGAGTCAACGACAGCAGGTCATTCTTGTGCCACTTTGAGGCATGAAATTGTTCAAAATTGTGTGACAAGAATTAATATACCAACAGACAAGTAGGGCAAGGCAGACAGCTGAAATGATGATCCATAGGTGATTCTGGATACACTTGAGAAACAAGATTAGTGTGGTCACAGCACATGGACCTAAGACTCATTTACTGGCAACCTCAGACTACCCAGTCTTGATCCATGCATTTAAAATGATGCAGAAATAAGTGATATGCTAAATACAACTATGTTTATTTCATTTCCCTAGCATATTTGAACCTTTGTATAATTGTTAATCCAATGGGTAAAATGACGTAAGTGAAATATTTATTAGTGAATAGTTTTACAGAAAATTATTAGTTACTTTAAGTAAGTCCTTAGGTCTAAACAGTGTCATTGAAATATTTTCTATACTTTCATGCCATGAAAATATAACTTTATTACATGACTCAGTGTGGTTTTGCTAATTGTTCTACAACAAATGAAATAGACATAATTACTATCATTGTAAAATCAATAACCATGTAAGGAAAGCACTATTTTTCTGAAAAGTCTATGAAATTCTCAAAAGAGTTTATAGCAAAAAAAAAAAAAAAAAAAAAAAGTTGGTTGAAAAAACTCATGAACTGATGACATGGCTCTTCCAGAGGTCCTGAGTTCAATTCCCAGCAGTCACATGGTGGATCACAACCATCTACAATGTGATCCGATGGCTTCTTCTGGCATGCAGGTGTTCATGCAGATAAAGAACTCAATATATTAAATAAAAAATATAAAAATAAATCTTAAAAAAGAAAAAATGTCACTAAGCTCCTGTATATGAGGCTGCCTTTATTTAAAAAGTGGAAAGAAATACATTAGCTGCACATGGGAGATATTAACCATGTAGATGAAAATAAACAATGCTCTTCTAGTTTAAGTAGCTCTGTACTAAACTCTACCAGAAAACATTTGCCAGTTATATGTTCTTTGGTTTTGCATATATATACATACATATATATACATATATTTGATTTTTTTAAATATTTATTTTTATTTTAGGAGTATAAGTATTTGCCTATGCATACATCTATGCAACATGGGTATGGCTAGTGCCCATATCAGTGGAACAAATGTGTTACATCCCTTGGAACTGGATTAAAGGTAGTTATTTATTACTATGTGGGTGCTGGGAACTGAATCTAAGTTTTCTGCAAGAAAATGAATGCTCTCAAACACCGAGCCATTTCTATAACCACAGGCATCAATATCTTAATTCAGTAAAGTTTTTGATTTTTACATAGGCAGCAAGGAAAAAATACCATGGTCTGTGTCAGAAAAGACAGAGATGCTGCATACACATGAAATTAAGTGATACATTGAAAGCGTTTGAATCAATGCTTTTTTCAAAGTAAATGTGTTTTCTAGTGTATCATAATAATCCGAGTGTTCACGTGATAGCTTTAAGCAAGCTTATTTTTCTTATTCTAAATTCAAACAAAGTAAAATAAATATTTCTTCATATTTTATCTGCAGTTCATATATGACATAATTTTGGGGTGCTTTTTAAAAATTGGAACATAAACTTACTCAAATATCAGTGCATTACAAAATAATGTGAGTATTTAAAATAAGATGGACCCATTTTTATAGAGCATGTCTACATGGGGGATGCTTGGTAGATTAATTTTTAGACAACAGAATGCAATTGGGAAAGTTCATGTGATAAAAGCTGTTGTGTAAAGAAATTTCAGAGAAATAAAGTCATATAATCAGATTGAAAAGCCTAACTTACCATGAAAGCTATTTTTTAAAGTAATAGATGCCTCATCATAGGAATATTGACAGATATGATCATACTTTTCTGAGAAACAAGTAGGTTCTCAGGGACTGGCAGAGAACTCAGTATGACAAGTGTATGAAATCATCTGTTATGTGTCATTCAATTTTATACAGAATAACTTATTTTTGAATATTGTCAGTTAATATATAGCTTCTAAACTCTGCCATTTACTGAGTAGATAATGTTAGTAAAAAGCAGTTGTCTTCTTTCTTATATTGATTTCTTAATTTGTGTTGAAATGAGAAAATGAAAAATATTTCTGCTTGTCTGGGAATAAAAATATATAAGTGATATTTTGTAAGGCATCTATCTATATGTCAAATTATATTCAATATATTTTGTAGTAAGATAATTTATACCATAACTAGTATATTATTTGATTTGGTAGACTTGTTATATTTGAATGCATTAAGAGAGTTTAAGAAACAGAGATCCCATGATCAATACCTAGCACATGTAGAATTACAAAACAGAATGAGGCACTAACTGGTTTATTCTACAGAGCACTATGACTTTTTTCCTCTGCAAACCATTCCTTCTATGTTTTGGGGGGTGGGATTTACAAATTTTATAATTTGTAATTTTACAGGTTTAAAAATTGTTTATGTTGATTATTCTGCTAACAATTGGCACTATTCATTTCATCTTAAATTTGAAGTACCAGTGGGCCTATTTAATGAACATCACATCAACTTTGTTAACTATTATTAATAACACATCTTCAATGTGGCCATTTATAACTATTCATCAATGTTGTATAATAACTTTAATCACCAAGTATATACAAATGTCAGTTAATACAACATTGCGCAATTGTGGTTTCGCTGACACAAATGATGCCATGTATCTATACCTATCTGTTGTCACTTTTGTTCATATAATGGAAGAAGTAGTAACTACATGTGATGTATATGAAAAGTAGGATTTAATAGATGTCCTTTATTGCTGTGGCAGATATCCATTTCCTATCCACTTTATAAAATCAAAATCTTTATCAATTTTTTTCTATCTGGATATACTAACCTGGATAAGCACTTCACTTTTTAAGTTACACTTCCAGAAAATTAGAAAAAATAATAGGTTTATCCATAGTTCAATAAAAATATTAAAGCTGCAATACTGCTGGGATTTTTTTTTTGTACTGTACTACCTTAGCTTATTCAAAACATGATGCTACTTACATGTTTCCATACATTACATCTTACAACACGTTATGCAGATCTACCACAATGACCAGATCTTGAGATAAGTTGCCAATAATTTTAAAGATTTCCCTGTAATATGAAAATTCTAATGGTTGTCATTTGATCTTTTTCAGCACCTTTCATATTATTTCTGCTTGTGTTTTCACATTGTTGTTTCTAGAAATGCTTTCTTTGCAACACTATATTCCCAACTAATATCATCAAAATTTGTTTTGAGAAACCTAAATTCGGTCACTGAGAACTAGTTCTCAATTGTATGATAAAAATATTTTTGCATAATTTTTAATTTTTAAGAAAGAAATAAAATATTTCTCCTTCTCACTAAACCTTCTAATATTGTTATTTATGGTTTCCCAGATCTTAACTCAGATATATTATCTCAAAGACATGTAATATACTTTTATTTACTATACTTTTAAAATCCATATTAAACTTAACAAAGATATTTAGAGTTCTTTTAAATATTTGTTATATTGATCTGTATGGTACAATACCATTTTCAGAGAAGGCTAATATTATTTTATCAATGTTTATAATGTTTAGAAAAATATAATTTGATTTTGAGTTAATGAATATAAAATTATATTGGCATCCATTAATATAAAAGCTTTCTTTAGTAAAGAAAATAAGATTGGCTTAGCATAATAATACTAATTAATTTAGTACCTAGTAAATTGGTTTAAATCACTTACAGTTTTCTACTCTAACCTAACATTTCTTAGGATTATATTACTTCTTTTTTTCACCACTATTGACCAACAATCCATAAAAGCTTTGTCAAAATAGTTAATGTTGCTCTCCTACTTCACATAAGAGGTAAGTCAATACTATGCACAATTTACAAACAGGAATTGCAGTCTAATATACAGAAAAATGCTTCCCAAGTACCTTCCTCCATGGGATTCATAAGCTGTCTCCTTATGGAACAAAATTCTTGACAGCTGTGACTGTATTTTCTGTCTTTTCCTAGATGTCTTGCTCTGTTTCTGTCCTAATTGGATTGAAAGCTAACCACTCCACTGAAATAACCTTCAAAGTTATCCACTCGTGTATCCTTCGCCTAAAATGTAGCAGCCGTTTTTGTCTTTTTTCAGTCATTGCTCTCAGTAATATTTCACACATGTTGTCATCACTCCCTCTGACCATGTTGTTTTGTGGAATGGAAGGCCGCATCTCTCTTATTTCATACACACCTTCAGTGATTTCTGTTTTCTTTATGGGAAACTACTCCTTAGATATATCCTACATATGGGAATATTGTCTGACAGCATCTTGGCCATCTACTCTACCAAATGCTTAGTCCCATGAAAACACACACAGACACACACACACACACACACACACACACACACACACACACACACACACACACACACTTCATCAGGAACTGTGATCTCAAAAGCAACCAGATTAACAAATATGAATGGCTAGCAAGCAGACAAAACCACATATCTTCCCTAGAAACTCAATTTTCCCATAGAAACACATTTTTTCCCTCCAGTGTTCACACCTCAAACCACCCCCCCCTCTCTCTCTCTCTCTTTCTCTCTCTCTCCCTATGTTTAGGATAGTTTCACAGTGTCATTCTTAATTGTGGGAATCATGTAAAAAAAACTTCATAGCTTATACTTGATTTTACCTTTAAAGTATATCCAGAATTTGCCACTCAGTAAATTTGCTGATAAAAGTTGACACTATGATTTATCCACACATAACTTAATAGTGTCTCTGATGTTGCTCATAACACTCCCAATCTTATTTACTAGCTTCCATTTCACATACTGAGTAGTCATTTGCTGCTTAACTTCAGTAATAGAATAGTTCTGCTTTAAACCTTTACTTATTTTCCTTTGCAATGAAAATAGCATTCTGTTTCTGTAGAAAATAAAATTAAGCATGGATACTCTGTCTGGCCTCTCAGATCCCCACCAACTGGCCTGCCCATTTTCCCTTCACTATGCTACCGTGAGGGAGTCATTAGTCCCCAACATCTACAAAAAAATAAATTGCTTTTATCTTTCTACACTCATACTGAATGAATGAATGGAAATCTGGGTTTAGCTGTGTCTTTCATCTATTTTATTTTGTCTCATAAGATCGGTTTTTTATACTATTTTATATTGTAAGCTAAAAGTGTTCCTCATTGATTTAAGTAGTTATTGTGAAAACAGAATTCAGCTATATTAATAGATGTAATGAGTTGACTGTTTTGATGACCTTTAATATACTTACAAATCATTAATATCACTAAAATCCTAATCATATTGACCTAATGATACATGCGTGGGAAATCATTAACATGCCAAGTAAAAAGTATGAATGCTTAATAAATCTAAATGTCTCTCTTACATATGTCTAAAATATAAATGCAGTAACTGAAAAAATATAGGTGGTGATTTTGCCCAAGGAAACATGTCATTATAATAATGTACTTGTTGTATAGTACATTGGAAAGTAATTTGTGTCAGGGACTTCAATATTGTGAAGCTATAGCACTGTGTATATACAGTTCTAAGAATAAAAGAATTATTTCTTTAGATTATTTTGATGAAGAAAGTGTAAATTCTAGGAAGGATTACAGACCAGTATCTTGAACATAGTAGACATACTGCAAATTCAGACAGAAATGTTCTTAATTAATGATGACAAATTGGTAATTTCTCTCACAAATAGTAAATTATATAAATAGGAGTCTGAAAATGGTTACTGAAGTACCCTGAGGGGATTTTTTTTCTTTTCACAATCTATCAAGTACTCTTAAAACTTGGTAATAGAATAACAAAAATTCTGATTATAAATTGTGCAAATAATTGAAATAGAAATTAATCAAGAAAAGATATATGGTGAGTAAGAGTATAATACATGCTTCATGTTGTAATTTACTTTTCAACATTCATACAGAAAAATTTGGAATAATGGCCTTTCTCATTCCTCGCTGGAATAAATGAACAATGAGAACGTCCTGTAGAACAAATTTTATCAGTTTTCTAAGCATCTCAAAATTCTCTTGAATGTTTTCCACAAATCATTGGTATTCATTTTTTCCAAATGATTTTTAAAAACTGATTATCTAATGTAGAATTGTGTTCATATTTAAAACAGTACAATACATAGTTTCCAACTTTTGTAAAAGATTCATATTTCCTTCAGCAGAGCAAAAGGGAGGTAAATTGAGGTATATCTAGGAAAGAGAACATTTCCCTTATATAAGGCATAAGTGAATGATGAACCATGGAAAGTCATAGAACAAATTTAAATACATACTGCATGGAGAAGGAAGAAAACTTGAAGATGAAATATACAATCTGGTTCTAACTATGGAACACCATAAGATTGGAAATATTGTTGAGGCATTCCAAATGCCACTGAAATACATAAGATTTTGAATATACTGTGAAACAATATGGATAGTTATACAATTCTGGATATGTGATACTCAGGTTTCTATATCCATAAAATGTATAATTATTTGAGTGAGTATATCCAGTGGACTTCAAGACAGCGTATACCAGTGATGGCGCATAGACTATTAAAGGTACTCTAATTGATGTAGCGACATCTCAGTAATTGGAAGAGTACTTTATGTCTATGTATTGGGCCCTATGTTTAAGCCATAGTAGCAAACACAAAAGAGTACTGCTAATAGAGAAAGAGTAAAAACTGGTAATAATAGATGAGATCACACACATGAGATGAATAGTCAGAATACATGACGTATTAACAAATATGTAATCAATTCCTACAACAGCTGATCATTGATTTTATGGACTGAAAATAATTTGAACACAGAAATTCTATTTCTGTAATGTGAATACATTAATAATATACACTGAATACAAAAAAGTAATTGAATGAAGGTTGCTTCAATGTCTAAAGCTACTAGACAGCACACATCTCAATCAATGAAGCACAGCATAACCCTGCACATCTTTCTGTCAAAAAAAAAAAATCATTGCTTACTACCACAGAACAGTCAACTGTGTAATGATGCTCACTAGCTTAGATTGTTATTCTCACTGCAGACGCCATTTAATTGATGTAGATATTACCTTGTTTATTTTATGTGACATGAGCTATATACCATAGCAAAGAAATTAAAGCAAATCAAACAAGAACTCTTAAAATCAATATATAAAGTTAATTATTGTGATCTGGCTATTACTCTGTAAGAACACTTAATTATGCAATTGGGACTTACTGTTCTGTTAAAGCAAAAATATATTTTCTCAAACTAGGATATATTTTATTAATGATTGTGACGAAAGCATCTTGTATTGGTAATGTGTTGTATAGTCTAGCATAGTTATGTACATAAAGCACAGCACGTAAGAGATTCTCATTCTTTTCCATTAAAAATGAATTTCACTTTTTTTAAAATAATGATTTAATTCTATTTCATTCTCTTCCCCCTTTTCTTCAAGAATAGACATTGAGAAATTAAGGCGTATGGAGTGATATGGGTATGTGTGTGTGTGTGTGTGTGTGTGTGTGTATAAAATGCAGAATGGGGTCTATTTATGTAGAAATAGGGAACAAGAAAAGGGATATGAGGAAGTTTATGTATTATGTGTGAGTGTGTGTGTGTGTGTGTACAGAAGAAAATGTCATTATTAATCCTATTAATCTACAAATTAACTAAGAATAAGGCCAAAAGAATATTTGTGTGTGTGTGCACACACATGTGTATGGGTGCATGTGTAATTAGAATCTCTAAAAATAAGTTAGAAGGTAGCAAATGATTAAGAGAGAAAATTAAAGTGTTGGGAATAATGCCTTAAGTAATCATTTTCAATTATTTTATAAAATACATTGCTAATATTTAAGCATATAACTAAATTATTCTCTTTGAAAAATATTCATTTTCTAAATAATTTTGTCCAGAAAGGTATTGAAATTTAAGGTTCAAATAGTATCATGTGCTTAACTCTCATTCATAAGTCTTAATAGAAATTACCATAAAGGAAAAATATGGATACTAAGTCACAATATGAGAGTATTAAAGACAAACTTATATTACACTGAGAATCTTTCCCAAGTTAAGGAGAGAGAGAGAGGAACTGATCTTTACAATAGAGAAAGCAGAACCTAGTGCATGGGTGGAGATAAACATGAGGAAGTAACACAATCAACAGCAGGAAGTCAGATGGGCAATTAAGTTAGACAAAGTTTTTAATAATAAGGATAGGTGTATGGTTGTTTGAATAACAAGGATCTCCACTGTCACATATGTTCCGATGCTTAGCCCCAAGTGGACTGTTTGGGAAGGACTAGTACTGTTAAGAAAAGTATGTCACTGGGGTGGGCTTTGAAGTGTCAAAAGACCAAGCCAGGTCGTGTCTTTTTCTGCTCACTGCCTGTGAATCAGGTTGTGAAACTCTCAGCTACAGTTCTACCAACATCTAGGTTTGCTTGCTTCTATCATGATAATGGTCAAAACCTCTAACTAAGCCATCAGCTAAGTGCTTCTCCTTCTTGGCTTTGGCCAAGAAGTCTCTTCACTGCAATCGAACAGTCCTTAGAGGTGATAGTGAGGATAGGGACATAGCTGTGAAAAGCCAGACCATGCTGTTTGTTGAATAAATATGAAAGAACCTGGATTTTCTTTTAGAGAGTGGAGCCTTATGGATCATCCTAGTAGGAGCATGGATGACAGTAGTGCTGAGAACAATTTCAATCATAGAATATCAGATCAAGAGGTTTCAGAGAGGACAGATACTAGCAAATGTCCTAGAGATTATTCCTGTGCCTTTTCGGGAAAGAAAGAAAAGAAAGAAAGAAAGAAAGAAAGAAAGAAAGAAAGAAAGAAAGAAAGAAAGAAAGAAAAGAAAAGAAAGAAAGAAAGAAAGAAAGAAGAAAAAGAAAGAAAGAAGAAAGAAGAAAAAGAAAGAAGAAAGAAAGAAAGAAAGAAAAGAAAAGAAAGAAGAAAAGAAAAGAAGAAAGAAAGAAAGAAGAAAAAGAAAGAAAGAAAGAAAGAAAGAAAGAAAGAAAGAAAGAAAGGAAGAAAAGAAAGAAAAAGAAAGAAAGAAAGAAAGAAGAAAAGGAAAGGAAAGGAAAAAATAAATTGGCGGCTTTTTGCTCTTGTTCTGAGAATCTGCCTGTAGCTAAATTGAAGAGTTTTAGGTTAATGTCATTGACAGGAGATTTAAAGACAGTTTAGTATTGACCTACTTAAACCTAAAACTCATGAAAGGAAGAGGCATAAAGGAATTCCCAAGTCTAAACAACAAAGAAAACTAACACATTTGTTACTCAATGAGGGACCAGGTTCTAGTCCCAACAAACAAGGAACTTGATAGCTTCAGCCAGGTAGGGATCAAGAAAGTGGTTGTAGAATCTTCCTTTTAAGGAAAACCATTAACGCCAGGCATATGACAGGGGGGTCCCTGAATGGAAGTCCCAAGAGGGTATTTTGTGAAGCTGATTAGGTGAAGCCTTGATTGCCTTACAGACTCCAAGATGTTGGAGATGCCAGAGCTATGGGATACCTGCAAAAGAGAGCTGCAGATAGGTGTGGAACCAGTACAAGAGAGAGAAGTATGTTACAGTCAGTCAGTAGACCAGGAAGAGAAGTGTCATCACATTACTACTTTTTGACACCAGACAGATTCAGGATTTCAAGTTTGCCAGGATATTTTGAGTCTCTCTGTCTCTCTGTCTCCGTCCCTCTCTGCCTCTGTCTCTCTCTCCCTCCCCCTCTCTCTTCTCTTCTCTTTTCTCTTCTTCTTCTTCTTCTTCTTCTTCTTCTTCTTCTTCTTCTTCTTCTTCTTCTTCTTCTTCTTCTTCTTTTTCTCTCTCTCTCTCTCTCTCATTTTGCCAAGGTATTACAATTAAAAGATTCTCTTTAGTTATAGAAGAGACTTTGGACTTCAAAGGAGTATTGAGATTGTGAAATCTGTGGGGAATTTTGAATTTGGACTGAATGCATTTTGCATCATGATATGATATAAGACTCTGAGGAGTGTCAGGAATGAGACATGGTGGTTTGAATAAGAATGGCCCTCAGAGAATCATATCTTTGAATGGTTGGACACATTAGTAGAACACTTTATGATGGATTTTTGAAAGATTTTTTTTGGATGAGTTGTGGCACTGGCAGTTCCAAAGGTCCATGCTAAGCCCCCACCACAGCCCATCCCCCTCTTTCTCTATCTTCTCTCTCTCTCTCTTTTCATACTGTTTCTGGATCATGAGGTAAAACTCTTGACTTCTGCTCCAGTGCTATTCCTGCCTACTTCTTGCCATGATGGTCATGGTCTAACCTTGTAAACATGTAAGTTAATCCTCAGTTAAATGTTTTCTATTATAAGAGTTGCCTTGTTCATGGTGTCTCTTCTCAGCAAAGAACAGAAACTGAGAAAGAGAGCATGGAACATTTATGGTGAAATCCAATTGTAAGTATGAACAAAGAACAGCCTGGTCTCTCTGGCTTCTGACTCTATGAGTTTAGCTATTTATCACAAGCAAATGCCAAAGTGGGTGCATGGTTGGTCAAGGAAGGAGGAACTCCTTAAGGAGCTACTTAAAAATAATAAGGCTCCTAATGTCGGAAAATTTTTTTGTTATTTATATTTTCCTAGTGAATCGAAGTCCCTGATGTAACAGTAAGCTCCTTGCTTGCTGAATTTAAATTGGTATAAATAAAGACAACTATTCTGCCCTACTTACGTAGAGACAGAGAACACACAGAGATGGCAACATAAGGAAACAGGTATATATACATATATATACAATCACTGGTCAAAGTGTTGAGAATTGGTGACTGTGAGTTCTTAGAATGAAATGAGACATGATTTTGTCACTATTAATTATTGATGTATTAAATTTATATTGGTGTTTTGCTTGCATGTATGCATGTGTACCACTTGAACCTCTGGTGCATGCAGAGGTCAGAAGATGACATGAGGTCCCAAGAAATATAATTGCAGATGGTGGTGAGCTACCATATTGGTATTGGGAACAGAATATGGCCATGTCTATAAATGAGTATTCATAACTGCTAAGCCATTTCTCAAGACACCGATGGGACATATTTATTAATTTCCTCACCAGAGCTCAGGTAATACAGAGGAAAGGAAGATGGAAAGATTGTGAGATCCAGCGGGTAGGGAAGAGTACTGTGAAATGATGTGGCATCCATTGCCGTTGTATGCCTAAGCTCATATTTGTGGCTATCTCAAAAAGCCAAACCAGCTAGTACACCCACATAGGCAGCAGAGAAGCTGACCAGACTCTCCTCCTGGGAATCTCTCAGTATTTAGTGACTACCAAAGAAGAAAATGATGTTCCTTGTCTGAGGTTTGGCCATTGATAGATTGTCTACATTCAATATGTGGTAGCATGCATATAAGTTTATGGGCAGCTAATGGACATTACGTGAACATAGTGGGCATTTAGTTTTGTAAACATAGAGGATATGTAATTTGGAAAGAGATGAATTCCAGAAAGATCATGTGGTAGATGGAGATATCTGAATAATATCATATTTCATTCTTTATGCATATGAACATTTCAAAGAATGAATAAAAATCATTTATTATAGTGCTCCCTTATCTACAACTAACAGTTCCAAAGGATTTCACTGAAGACCACTATGGGTAGCATCTAAATGCATTATGTTTTTATGTTTGTCAGATGACAATGAACATATACATTAGACAAAGTAGATAACTGCTAGTATAAAAAGATTTATTATAACACAAACCTGTAACATAATAGCATGAAGAACAACATTGTTAAACCTAAAATTCATAGAAATAAGAATATCTTACGGTTAAAAATGAAATTTAAGTTTCTTTAGTATATTTAGAGGGACAAGTAAAACAGAAAAATACAATTAATGTGTGAAACACTGGAAATGAATAGAATGGTCTGCTGGTCCACTTGGGGCTATAGAGTTCCTATGGCATACATGTCTCCTTTATATCATGCAAAATTATTAATAGAATGTCAAATATTTTTCAATATTTACTGAAACTAGGTTAACTAATGAATAACAAAAAAAAGTCATGTAACCAAGCTTGCTCATTTGGTATCGCTGCTAAATTTTTATCAGCCACATTCCTTACTGCACCTATAGAACCTTGTAACGTCCTTTAGTCACAAATGCTGAAAAACTAGGTGTAGATTTGTTGTTCAAATAATGAATAGATTATTCTACTTCTGGTACTGAAACTGTTAGATGAGTAACTTTATCATATAAAACAACACATAGTTCAAAAACACCACTGGCTAAATGGTATAGTGATCTCAATAAACTGGAAATAAAATAAGAAAAGAAAATATAAAATAAAATTTCTTAACTTTATTATATTTTCCCTCCACTAAACTATCAAAAACAATATCAAGCTTATAAAAGATGCTTATGGCTTTATTGTTCACAAATTACAATTTTAAAGGTCATAGGAGCCAACATTCGTAAAGGAGAAGCCTTTGCTGATGCTTCTTTCTAAGTTGCTTTAAATTCTTTATAACAGACAATAAGATAAATCTGAATGTTTGGCTTCTCAGCACTTGTACAAATGTTAACAGCATAAAAGTTAAGACAGCTGTGCCAGCAGCCACAGAAAAGCATTCCAACAAAGAACAAGAGAACCTTTTGTCACCAGTATTTTATTTTATGTTTCCGTTAAGTGTTTCTCATTAAGCATAAAGGACTTAAATTGCCATGCAACTCTAGGTTGGAAGCAAAGCAGTTTGCATAGTTTTGAATATGGTATCACACAAGGATGCAACTCTCAAAATTCTTTGTAAGTTTCGATGAAATAACAATAACAACAAGAAAAAAAAAACCCTTATTTCGTTTTCTCAAGGTACTCCTTTTAGCACTTTGCCTTATAAAGCACCCTATAAGATGAGACACAGAAGGCTCCTCATCTGTAAATAGGGATTTCTTGTCCTCCACAGCCAGTGTCTTTAAAGTGCTCCATCTATTATTATAATTTATACTTTTATACTAATTAGAAGCTACATTTATACTAGTAATGTGTCAGTAAAGTCAGTAAGATTATCTCAATTTAATTATCTCTTTATAAAGTAATTTTCTCAACTTATTGTAAGGGCAACAACATTTTTAAAAACCAAAACTGTTATCAGAGATTACATGGCAAATTTAAAATATTATGAATTCCTCATGATGAGTACATCAATTCCACCAAGAATTGTATAAAAATAATGACAATGTCAAGGAGTGAGATGCACGTGAAAGATAATCTGAGGATGTTTATTTTATATAAGTGCCTTGTGAAGCCTTTGAATGGAATAGCTTATATAAATTTCTAGAACCGCTAAGAGCCAGAAAATTACTTTCTTTCTTCTTTCACCAGCAAGGTGAATAGCATGCTTGCCAGAGCAGAATACTATTTTGTGCATAACTAATAGTTTTCAACAAGGTGCACAGAAGGTGAGGCTACTTGATATTCTGTTGCTGCAGATAGCTGAAAGAGGCTAGCACTATATTTCGTCCTGTGTCATGTTGCAAGCTGTGCTTCTTATACAGTTAACAAGAAATAACACTAGACTGATGATAGTCAACATTTATTACTCTCCAGTTTTTCTTGAAAAATGAAAACTTGAGTAATATAATTTTGCAATATTTTGTTTAATTCTTCAGAATTTTAGTGTGACTTCAGTAACTGATCAAATGCTTACAACTGAGCCAAGTTGTATAACAAAAGGTGTTCAGGCAAGAAAATGGTGTTTGATTACCCATATTTAGGTAGAAAACACTGTTGTTCTTCCAATATCTCATTTCCCCTTCATCAGCAAAATGATAGCTTCAAAATCATAAATAGTATGATTTACTACAATTTAATTTACACAAGACATATATTCAAATACGTCTGACTAAACAATCTAGACTTCTAAAACCTAATGAAAGTGAAAACAGACATGATTTTTTTTAACTCACATCAGAGATTTGGTGCTATGTTTTTGTTTTATATTTTTGTCAGATGTGAATTTTTCATTTTAAAAAACATCTTCCAGAATAGGGAAGTTATCAAAGATACTCAATCAAATCTTTGCTTCCAACTTTGACCTAAATAAGTCATACAGGAACAAGAGTAAAGGGTTTTGCACAATAAAACTGAAATCCACAGGGACGTAATAGAAACTGAAGGTCGGGATGTATAAATTGCACCAAGAACACACAATCTCAAGTTTTGAGTATTTCATAAAGATTGCATATATGACCTCTTTAAAGGAAGGACTGGGCTTGGTCATCTTTTAACTCTATAAAGAAGACATAAGCTTCAAACATTTTCTTCATTTTTAAGCATATTTTTCATTTCTGAAACAGTTTCTTGTGGTCCAGTGACATACATATATCACTCGAGAAATTGGAAAACTGAATTTTTAAGTAAAAATTAGTCAGATGAAGTCATAAGAATAGCTGAGAAAATCCTTTTTCAACCACTTTAACATAGTATCTCCAAGATATTATCAATATGATAAAAAGATACAAAAACCAGAGGAGGCGGGAGTCAGTGAAGGAGGGGGTTACAATTGAGATGTAAAATGAACAAATTAAAAAAATAAATCATTAGAAAAAAAAGAACTGTATTCATTCAGAATGAATTTCTAGTTCAATCCCTTTGCCTGCAAATTTCAAGATTTTATTGTTTTTAATGTCTGAATAGTATCCCATTGTGTAAATGTGCCATAGTTTCTTTATACATTCTTCAGTTGGGGGACATCTAATCTCAGGGATGGAAATAGGTCAGAAGGAGGATGGGAATAGAAAGAAACAATCAAGGGAATAACAATTATTGGGGTGTAATATGAATAAAATATGATAAATATAAAAGAATATATATATGTATAAAAGAACTGTTGTCAAGATAAATATTGTAGGTGTGTATCAGCTACCGTCCCATAATTTTTTTTGGCCATACCAATACAGATACATTTACAAACAGAAAGGATTTTAAAGGCCAATGAAACTGCATAAGGAACCTAGGAATACCAGTTAAATATCTAAACTCTTAAACTACCTCAGATGTTGTGCAAATCAACTATCCTTCACAGAAGTCTGGTGAGTACAGGCATCTGTCCCTGTTAGGTCTTGTTTCGCATCATAAGTGTACAGTCACTATATTTCATTAATTAAAACTCACTCCTTTTCTTGTAAATTTACCTGTAATACTTTAGGGTAAGTCTTGTGTAGGTTTTCTTTTTTCGTCTTTTTATTATTATTATTATTTATTCTGGATTAAAGATCAAATGCACGGCTGTGCACCTAATAACCTACTCTACTACTGAAATACACCAAACTCTAGGGCAGTTTATTTTTTTAATTTAATTAATTTACTCACTTTACATACCAATCACAGTTTTCCCTCTCCTCTCCAACCAGTCCTTCTCCCTACACCCTCCCATCTACTCCTCCTCCCTTTCTCTTTAGAAACAGGAGGCCTCCCCTGGATTTCAACCAGCCCAGGTCTATCTCCGGTTGTAGTAAGATTAGGCTACCAGACAGCACAATAGAAGGTAAAGGTCCCAAAGGCCAGCAACAGAGTCAGAAACAGCCTTCTCTCTCATTGTTAGGAAGTCCGCATGAAGCCCCAGCTGCATAGCTGTTACACATGTGAATCCGAACTAAGTCTGTCCTGCGTATGCTCTCTAGGGTAAATTTTTAAAGTTTGACTTATTTTGTTTAATTCTAGAAATTATTTGACCAGTTTAAGCATTTTTAGGGTGGATAATACCTTTTCAGTTTCACTTTAATGTCTTTGTTAATCATCATAATACAAATGAGAGTGGAATTGTGTGTGTGTGTGTGTGTGTGTGTGTGTGTGTGTAGAGAAACATGAATGTTCTCATCATATTCAAATACCTTTTAGATCTGTGTGTTCCAGCTGGCATGCAGAGCACCCTTAATACAAACCTTTAAGCTCTAACAATAAAGGAAAAGTTAGTTTGTAGAAGGAAGCACTGTCATTTGAAAGTGATGCCTAATGGCGGGGGGTGGGGGAGGGGCAGACAAAGTGACAAATCTGAGAAAGATTTGCCAGAATGAGTCAGAGACAGAATACTCCCAACTCTCATGAGAACAGACAGGAAAGAGATGTAAAAGTCTTAAAAGAGAGCAGTGCAGAGAGAGGAGGAACGTTGAAGAGAGAACAAGCTACATGTGGAGACAGAATGAGCCAGAGAATAAGAAACCCAGGAATTTAGAACAGATTGCTTGAGTTAGTTTGAGGCCAAGCTGAGCAATCCAGGGAGAAGCGTAGAGGAGCCATTTTGAATTAGTCAGCTTGGAGACAAGTTTGAGTCAGAACAGCTGAGTTGAACAATCAGCCAGAAATTAGAAATGACTGGAAAGGGTGAACATATTCAGCAGTAAGTCTTAAAAGCAGAAAACATTCTAGGCCTTGATTACATTCTATAGAGGCTACAGCCTCCAGTACTAGGAGTAAGCTAATTGACAATTACACCAGGAGAATAAAAGTTACTTTTATTTATTTTTTAACTATTTTAAGGCAGTAGATTGAATGTCACTATTTTGTTTTTTGCAAATGTTGAACAAATGCATTCTACTACTCTCTGTTTCCAGTGACTATGGCAAAATGATTGGAGATTGGCAAATGATTTTGGATATTTAAATTTATGTAAACATAGGAACAACATATATGAGGCAAACCTTCACATTCAAGTCCTTATGTCATATTTGCATTTTTTCTTGCTGAGGTCAATGCCACAGTTTCCTTGTGTCAAAGAAACATGATTAAAAATTTGTCATTATTCAAAGGATACTATCATTCATAAATTTCTCCAGCAATTACAACACGTACTATAAGCAAGAAATTTTGCGTATTTAATTTTACTTGAATATGTAACATGGACTTTTGATATAACAATCTTAGACAAGTTGAAAGCTTTGAGAAAAAATAAACGAGTCTTACTCCAGATTATAATAACCATGGGCATTATATACACCCTTGGATATACATACTAATGAGAGTTTAATGTCATAGTGTCAGCATTAAAGAAACATATATCCATAAAATCAATTATTTGCATGATGCTTTTCCTTTTATGTATAGTTATTTTCTTAGAGATCTTATTGAATTTATTAGGCTCCACCTATTATTTGAAACTTATGAACTGTTGAAATTAACAATGACACTATTCAAATTATGCTATTGCAGAAACATAGCATAAACATAGAAAAAACTACAAGGTGATGACTGTCCCTACCCAAACTTCCATGATATCTAAATTTATGGTTTAAATAGTATATCTGTATTCAAATTCATTAGTGTACATGAAGTAGGTGACAGAGAGTGTTCCAGAAAATGCACAAAATAAATAATTTTAAGAGGAATATTGAATAGCAGGTTAACAGTGGATCAACCTAAAATTTCTACCTAGCATATAAAGGGGTAGGAAGTCCCTCTCAGTCACAGTCATAGGGGAGGAGAGTAAGAAGAAAATGGGAATGAGGGAGGAATAGGAGGATACAAGGGATGGGATAAGCATTGAGATGTAATAAGAATAAATTAATAAAATAAAATTGAAAAAAAGAAAATGCAAAACAGACAGGTAATTACTTAATATGGCTTTGATGTATATGAAAATAACTAGAGGAAGAAGCATATCTAATGCTAGCATATTTAAAGTTTAAATCCAAGGGAACAAGCTTCTGAGTAGAACTTGTGTGTATGAAGAATGAAAATTGCTTTGAATTTTTTCAAAATATTTGCTATTAAGCAATGAGTAGTAAGTTAACATTTTTCGCTCATCAAAGTTCTTTCTTCATAAACATGCCAAGGTAAATGGTCTCGCCTCATTACTTAAACACAATATAAAACAATATCATTATATTTTCCCCTAAAGCAGTTCATAGAACATAATTTTTTGCATGCAGTTTCTTTTTTATTTTAATTCATTTCCCCTCAGGTTTAAATTTTCTTTCAGTTGGTAACAAGGATGTCAAATCTTTGCAGCAGACTCATTTAAAACCATGTTAAAAGGAAGGCTTACTATATTAGATTTTAGAAAGCTCAGGTTAACATAAATTCTATTCATATATTAATAAAGAGAGAAAAATCATTTCAGCTAAATATTGTGATGGTTAAAATCTACAGTTTTTCCCATTTCATTTCTTAATAGACATTTTACTTTTCTTTTGTGGAGGAACAGAAGTTGGACAATTATTAAATTTCACTCTTTTGTTTGTAAAAGAATTTCTAGACAAATCCAGGAATAGTTCTCAATGTTGCTTGTATTTATCTCAGAGGCACAGCATGTGGAACAACTGGTTTATAGCCAGAGATCTGCCAGCACCTATCACTCTATTTTATGCCACCTTCCAGTAATTCCATATAATTTTTAAAACTAAAAATTTTCTCTTTTTTAAACTAAGAATTGAATATATTTCACTAAAGTTTAATATTCATTTGGCCTTAGTATAAAATATCCTGCTCCAAGATTTTTTGAAAGTTCTGTTTTTCTGATGTCTGGAATTCTTTACATTAGCAACAGCCATTTTTGAATGTGTAGTAAAATGCAGATTGATGCATGAAACTGCATTAGTCATTCTTCATGTTTGTGGTTGTCACCAAAAAGATTTCAGATTTCCTGGGAGGTTTAGGGTTAATCTTGAATGTTGATGTCAGTTTGTGAGCTAACAAAAAATTGAAAATCATAGCCATATTAAAGTAAATATTGATGGAACAATATTTAGGTACAAACCATTGATTGAATTGATAAAATATGAAATAAATATTTAAAAGTCAAATAAGAAATAATTACAGCAAGTGTTTAGACTGGTGTGCATACGATTATATTTTGTTTATGAGCATTTAAGTCTGTTTGAGTTCTAAAAGTCTATTGTACTATTTCAAGACATTATTGTATTCCGTATGTTTTCAGTAACTGTACATACATATATACCTTAAGCTTTTAAAGGAATAAGGGTTGTGATAAGGACAATCTAGAGCTCTCTTCTCTTCCTGAAATCCACAACACAGACTTGACTGTGCATGATCCATTTATTCTGTGAACACACAATGCCCAAGACACTAAATTATTTTCCAGTAGGGAAAACCCAGCTCACTCTAAAGAATCGCACTCAACTGTACCTAGCAATGATGATTCTCTTTGAAGCTAGGAAGACATTTTTTGGTGTTATTTGTGTAAAATGTTTTAAGGAATCAATAATATAGACTTCCAGAATTAAAACATCAACCATTGTGCAAGTAAGTTCCGTTCCCCACATACAGCATATCATTGTAACATTATTTCCTATTTATATTTCAAGTAATCAGAATTCCACTTAGTATATATCCTATATACTATATCTGCAATATACTCTACACTTTATATTCTATATTATATGCTCTACACTCTATACCATATACTAACCTTCCAACTTTCTCTTCCTAGATCAGGAATCCTCCTTCTACTTCTTCCTTATGTCACAGCACATTTTTCAATAAACACTCTTGTTATTTGTTTCTTAAGAGAGCTTATAAAATACATCACACTTGACCTCAACACATAAGAAAATACTGTTTTTCAATATTTTTGAGGCATATAATTTCTGTTTAGATTTTAATATAATTCATAGTGATTTTACTAATACTGCTGCTTCAAATTACCAATAATTATTCCATTTTTCATGCAAAGCACTGTTTAACCTGAGAGTTTATTAATGTTACTTAATTTCATGTTCATACATAATTTGTTTCAACAGGAAAGTTTCTAACTGTAGGAACCAGGCCCGACTGGGCTGCCTTCCTGTCTTGCTGTTTCATGTTGTGTTTCTAGCAGCTCCCATGTCTGTGTTTATCTTGGTTAGCTAGTCATGTTTACTGCTCTGAGAACGTGCCCCTCTCATCCTCGAGACTTTTCCTTCTGTGCACAATCACCTCTTGAGGGATTTCACCTGGGAGTAGGATTCCTGTTTTGCTGCCTATAAAAAGGCTCTTTGGAACAAGAGAAAGAGAATAACAAACCGCTGCCGTGGCTGCTGCTGTGGCTGCTGCTCTCTTAGCACGAAGGACCCGCTGTGTTAGTGTTAGTGTGTGTGTGTGTGTGTGTGTGTGTGTGTGTGTGTGTGTGTGTGTGTGTGTGTGTGTGTGTATGAGTTAAATCCGCAGTCCCTCTCCCTCGACTCGGTACCGCGGTGGCGCAGGCGCCACATCTAATGTTTCTAACTGATTTTTCATGATATTATCTTTTTTATTGTGTATTTATATGTTTGTTTGTTTACTTATATTTATTGCTTATTAAGAGATATTTTCACTGTGTCGTGGGGGCTGACCTGGATTTCATTATGACTACCTCTGTACATGTGGATATCTTCTTTGTGAGTGCTAGATTTGAAGCATTCACCAGATGCATGGTTCATATTTATAGATTTTCTATTTTCATTATTTTTCTGTTTCCATGTATTCTGTTTCATTTCCTTGGCCTTTGTTTCTCATTCTTTTCCTCTTTTATATCTTGCTATAAATATGAGCTGTTAGGTTTTTTTTTATTTTTTTTAAATTAATTCATTCATATTACACCTCAATTGTTATCCTATCCCTTGTATCCTCCCATTCCTCCCTCCCTCCTGCTTATCCCCTACTCCCGTCACCTATGACAGTGATTGTGGGGGACCTCCTCCCCCTGTATATGCTCATAGGGTATCAAGTCTCTTTTTGGTAGCCAGCTATCCTTCCTCTGAGTGCCGCCAGGCTTCCCTATTTAGGGGATGTGGTCAAATATGGGGCACTGGAGTTCGTATGAAAGTCAGTGCCCACTCTGTGGAGAATGTCCTATCCATTGGCTAGATCTGGGTAGAAGTCCAAAGTTTACTGCATATATTATCCTTGGCTGGTGCCATAGTTTGAACAGGACCCCTGGGTCCAGGTCCACCCGTTGTAATATTCTTCTTGTAGGTTTCTAGGACCCTCTGGATCCTTCTATTTTCCCAGTCTCCCATTCTTCTCTCATTTAGAGTCCCAATAGGAAGTCCTCCCCTCTATTCCACTTTCCTTATAAGTGAAGATGCTAGCCCATGAAAGTCTTCACTTATCAGGAGCTGTTTAGTTTTTATACACTTTGAATAAGTATTAGAGTTACAGTGATACTCAAATGATTTATTTTTGTCTTGCCTTGTAATATTTTACAGTATATTTTAATAATTGCTACTACGCAAAAATCCAATTTGCCTATTCCTGTTTTTGACTACTGATAATGTCTTACATTTCTATGGCATGTGATCCTAACATTAATGTTTATTAAACCCCAGTGCTTTGTGCATTTTTTGGTGTTGAAACAGGAATACCTCAGGCCCAGTCATAGGGGAGGGGAATAAGGGGAAAATGGGAGGGAGGGAAGAATTGGGAGGATACAAGGGATGAGATAACCATTGAGATGTAACAAAAAAATTAAATTAAAAAAACCAGGAATATCAGATATCATGGCAACTCCACACAACTACTAATTAGTTTTTGATATTCATTTCTATTTTTATTCCCATGCATGTTTCCTAAATCTTATGTTTTCTGGATATGACAAGATTATGAAAGAAGAAAAAAAAACCCAAACTTCTCCTGTTAATGTCAGCATTCAAATTATTATCCCAAAATTGTCAGGTATTTTAGACAGTAGTAAAGGAATTAATCAGGAATTAAGATATATTAGTAACTGGGAAAGTTGAGTGAGGTGGATCTTTATGAGTTAGAAGCTACCTTGAAATATAAACTAAGACCTTGTTTCAAATAAATAAAGGAAAATATAGTGTCCTTATAGAAGTAGGAAATACAGACTTGATACGTTAAAAGTTTATTTTACCCAGCAGAAGTCCCGGGACTATGATGGTCAATTAGATCACAATTAGTGGTTATGGCATGTATATCAGATAAGGTGGCACTTAAGAAACATAATAAAGACAAACAGAAAAAAATGTTGGAGAGCGATGTGAGTGGAACTATAAGACATAGAGAACATTTTCTGTAGAAGATTCAGTGGCTCATAGGACCAGAATCTTAATGTGAACTAAGTAGTTCCTAGAAAGACCTGACATAAACACACTGTATTCTACACAATAATATCAATGTTTGTAGGATCTGGAGAAGTTGAAATGTTGCAGATCCAGAGCCAAATATCTTAGCCTATTTTGGCCCATTACATATGCATCAATTATCCACTTAATATGTGTGAGTTGACAACATTTTGACAATTATATAAGTATATTTGGGATACTAAAAAGAACTATGGTTTCCACCAACTGAAAAGCTATGAATAACTTTAGGTAACATATTCAGTATATAACAGAGATTCTTCACTAGTCTGTTTCCCCCTACCTGATTTGAAGAGCAATGTGTTTAAAATAAGTTTTATTTGTGACTTTATTAATTCTGTTAATATAAACTTTAATTTGATGCTGACAAAAAGGGCCCCATGAAAACTTCAAATGACTTGCGCTATTGCCGAGGCTATTAGTTTCTATCTAGAAGTTGACTATCAGGCCATATTACTGAAAACAACACTTATGTATCTCATTGAACATGGAGAAGTCAAATAACTAAGTTGACTTAGAGAACTCCATGCAGCCTTTATCTACACTGACTTCTCTTCATCGTGCTGGAACGTACTCTGCATGTAACAAGAGCAGAAAGGTAAATAGTGACGCACCTACAAACCCTGTGTTCTATACAGGTGAGTATGCTGAATGATGCCCTGGTGCATCTAATTAAATTTCAGGGATATTCCATTAAATGATACCCATTCCCAAAACTGCTCAGTTGTCCAAGAACATGAGACTAGTTAGGCCATTGACCAAGAGAAAAAAAAAATACTATTTTCCCATTAAAAGAAGACATCAATGAAATTACGACAATGAGAGGCTGCTAAAACCATAGATCACTATCTCACTCAGTCATTATCAAAGAAGCTTCCTCTTGCAGTGGATGGGAACTAACACAGAGACATCCATCTGCACAATGTACAGAAAATGAGAGACTTGGTAATACTCATTCCTAACTGGGATGTATACCTCAAATATCTCCCCTTAGAACTCATAGAACTATGCAGAAATGGTGGGAAAAGATTGTAAAGAACAGAAGAGATGGATGTCACCAAGGAAGCAGTGTCTTTTACACACAAAGGATTGATACACAAATTAAATCACAGAGAGTGTGACAGCATGTGCAGGCTTTCACAGTTTCAAACAGATGGGGACCAGTACTAAGAGATGAAAGTGGGCTTCATCCAGACACGAGAGTAGGTGGAGTCCATTTACACTCAGTGGATAGGCTGCGTCTTCCTCACATCTTTTAAAAAATATTTTATTAATTTATTCATATTTTTCTACCACGTACCTGTGATGTTCAATATCCCCTTCTCAAGAGAAGAGATTGAGTCTTTACCTCCCTAGGTTCTAGATCACAAAATAAGAACTGAGTAGATGCTTTTGTATATGCATATCTACGTGATGAATGATTGATAGTATGTTTAAGCACGTAAAATTCACCTGCTGTGTAGAAATAGACAACCCTTTGGTTGGTGCTTAAAAGAAAGAAAGAAAAAAAGAAAGTAAGAAAGAAAGAAAGAAAGAAAGAAAGAAAGAAAGAAAGAAAGTGGGCCTGATCATTCATCTGTAATAAAGAAACTATCACCAACTTAGAACCACTTGCAAAGTAAAAAAGAAAAAAAATCAGTTTTCTACAATGGAATCTTAGGATATATAAATCACATTATGCCCCATGGCCATAAGTAGATGGCCAACATAAAATGAACTCAATGGGTTTTTTGTTTCAATTTTTGTTGTTTGTCATTTTTGTAGAATTTTGTCTTATACTGCTTTGAGGGATTTTTAAAAATTTTTTTATTAATTTATTCTTGTTACATCTCAATGGTTATACTATCTCTTGTATCCTCCCATTCTTCCTTCCCTCTCATTTTTCCCTTATTCCCCTCCCCTATGACTGTTCCTGAGGGAGATTTCCTCCCCCTGTATATGCTCATAGGGTATCAAGTCTCTTCTTGGTAGCCTGCTATCCTTCCTCTGAGTGCCACCAGGTCTTCCCCTCCAGGGGACATGGTCAAATGGATTTTCTTGGATTGGGGATATTTTTTTTTATCCTACTGATCTTTTGCTTGGGCAGTTGATTTTGTGTATTTTTGTATTCTTTGTTTGTGTGTGTGTGTTTGTGCGCTTGTGAGCTGTTCTGTATTTCTGTGTATTTCTCATGATTTCCATGGTTTTAATTTATTTTTCTCCTTTTGACAGTTGATTTTTGAGAGAGAGAGAGAGAGAGAGAGAGAGAGAGAGAGAGAGAGAGAGAGAGAGAGAGAGAGAAAGGAGAGAGAGAGGGCTGGAGAATGTCTGGAGGGAGATGGGTAAGGATATGCTATAATCAAAATATATTTTATAAATTTTCAATTTCAATTTCAAGAAGTGAAAACTTAGTGATTTTTTTAATTGGAACAGGAAAACTGGTTAACCTAAATCAGTGTTACCAGATAGGCTAACTCTTTTTTAAAATGTATTTTATTAACTTATTCATATTACATCTCAATTGTTATCCCATCCCTTGCATCCTCTCATTCTTCTTGGTAGCCTACTGTCCTTCCTCTGAGTGCCACCAGGCCTCCCCACACAGGGGACGTGGTCAAATATGGGGCACCAGAGTTCGTGTGAAAGTGAGTCCTCACTCTCCACCCAACTGTGGAGAATGTCCTGTCCATTGGCTAGATCTGGTTAGATGTTTACTGCATGTATAGTCCTTGGATGGTGCCACAGTTTGAGCAGGAACCCTAAGCCCAGATCCGCCCATCATAATGTTCTACTTGTAAGTTTCTAGGACCCTCTGGATCCTTCTATTTCCCCATTCTCCTTTGCTTCTCTCACCTAGAGTCCCAAAAAGATAGGCTAATTCTTAATAGGCAACAGAGTAAACTATATCTTATTCCATTTAAGGTGAGAGATGTGTTTTTAATTTCATTATTAGAAAAGTAGAAAGTTCAGCAAAGCAAGAATTGATAATGACATAGGAGTTTATATGAGTATTTCAGTAGAATCTTACTAAAATGATTTTTGGTTTAACTAAAAGTGGAGGACAAGGAGAGAGAGAGAGAGAGAGAGAGAGAGAGAGAGAGAGAGAGAGAGAGAGAGAGAGAGAGAGAGAGAGGCAGAGAGACAGAGATAGATAGACAGACAGAGACAGAGAGAGAACTGAAGCAGTGAGCAATCACCCCATTGTACCCACAGTAACATTTAATGGGCCATGTATTACAATAATTAAGGACTTTGACCCTGAATCCAGGGCGCTTGGGAGCATACCGGGGCTTGTTCCTAATCGGCTCCATGACTATATAAAAGTTCCTCAGTAGCCTAGTCCTGCTCTATCCAATGAGAATAAGGGAGTATGCAAATGTTCAGGATGCTGTCTGACCCAGAACAAAGATTCTGTTCATGTTAGATGTCTCTAGTTTTATTTAAATTATGAGGCTTATTCAGTGAACATGGCCACAGTTATGAGAAAAAAAAAAAAAAAAACCACACAGCATTATACTTTTTTTTTTTTCTGAGTAACTATTTGATCACAGAATGATATCTTATTCCAAGTATTACATAGCTGTGGATAGCCTACACGGCAGAAAATTATAAGAGCTTAATTTAAAGTCATTGCAGTCAAGCAAATTAACATATTTTAATAACTTCCTACATCATAGTAATAAGCCTGAGGCAGTTCCAGCTTGTGTAGGCTGTGAGGAGGCAGCACTGAAGGAAACGAGAAAAGGTGTAAACAAATTCAAAGATCATAGCAGTTAATGGAATAGAGAGGATGAGACCATTCCTCCAAAAGCAAGGGCAAGCTGTGACATAACTCAGGAAAATTGGACAGTTGACAACTGCATTCCAGTAATACTAAAGTTCAGATATTATCCCAAGCTTTTTTCTATCTTTAGGAATAATCAATTCAATACTCATTTAAAAATGCTGTAGTCTTCACAACATTATGAGAGAAAAGTCTGGATTTTTTTCACTGTAAGAAAATTCAATTATCCTAAAGACCTAATAGCAATCATTATCTAAAAAAGGAAAACAAAACAGAAGTGCCTAAGTGACAGCTAGGAAACTGCTTCATGAATGTCGTGAACTGAGACCCAAAAGTGCTGCAGTGTGCTTATGCCCCACCCCCCACCCCTCGCTGGATATGTATGTCGGTGTGTTTATGACTGTTAGAGTTAAGGACCACCCATCTGATCAAGGAAGCTCCTTCATTCTAGGATTACAAAACCTGAAGCTTCTCACATTTTTAAATTACTCTTAGTACTCATCATTTATACTTATCATTTATCTATTCCCCTTAAATGTCTACACAGGTTGTTACTCATTTCTAAAAAGGAATAACTACTTAAGAAAGTGAAAAGTTAAATAAAATTAGGTTTTAAAAAACCATAACCATAAAAATTGGTATTTCCCTTTAGATCACTTTTCACACCTTAAGATTACCCAACAATTTGAGATGAACAGAAATCGTGCCTTCTCGGTTTATATTTTTAAAACTTGGCATGAGCTACTCACATTTTTCCTTAATGAAACTAAAGTGAGGGCTTGTTCTTAGCATACTAGAACAAGCTAGTAATTGCCAGTATCATGCTTTATGTTGTAGCAATTTACTTTGAATGTAATTGCAATACAGTGAGTATCACCCTGTTATCCAATATGTCTTCAGATTATAAACATGCTCTTAGCCTCCACAAGGTGCTTGAGCATGAGTTTAGAAAAAATAACAAACTGGTTTTTACTGTTTTGCTAGAAACTATAATCTCACTTCGCAGGTTTCATAGTTCTAAACATTCAGATGCAGGCCAGGACACACCAGACTATTATTGTTTTCCTTCATCATGTCTTTTTTCACTTTTACTAATATTTTTGCTAGATATAATTCTGAAATACACATTTCATCAGAAGGGAATTCTTATTTAATTTGACTTGGTCTTTCTTGGCTTATAAATGTCTACTTTTTTTCATTGCTGTAGTTTAGGTTCAGAGTTCAATTAGTGAAATTATGGTGTTTGTTCCCTGTGGTGTGTGCATTTTAAATAAAGTAATTTAACCAAGAAACAGCTTTGTGAGTGATTATATTTATCTCAGCATGCATTCTAGTTCTCTCTGGTTTAGCTAATTTGAGATTTAGTGAAGGCCGAGGGCTTATATAAATTCTCCACACTGTACTGTTTAACATCAGTATCCAGCCTGACATCACTGACTATTCCAATCTCTAGATAAGATGCACAGTATATGAAGTCTATTCAATTCAACACAAGACACTTTTAGACATCGGCATAGGATATTCCCTCATGCTAATAGGCAAGGGTGGCACTGCTTCTAGGTTAAGAATAGGGGAAACAGCCTGGTAGTGGTGGCACACACCTTTAATCCTAGCACTCCGAAGGTAGAGGCAGGTGAATCTCTGTGAGTTCGAAGCCAGCCTGATCTACAAAGAGAGTCCAAGACAGCCAAGGCTACACAGAGAAACTCTGTCTCAATAAACAAAAACAAACAAACAAAAAATTATAAGGGGGAACAAATGATGAACATAAGCATTCATGCAAAGTTAGAAGTCAGGAGATCAAAAGATTATTTTTCTTTTTTACTTGTACTCAAGTTTACTCAAAATTGACTCAGGAATTAGTTTTGCCCACAGCCAATGTTATTACTCATATTTACTCTGAAATGTTGCTTCTTTTGTTATGCAAACTGATTCTCCTAAGTAAAGATAGCTCCTCACTTGCATCCATCATGTTAAATTTAGTAGCATTGGTGATGAGAGGGCATATGCCTGATCTTTTTTTTTTTTTTTTGAGTATATTTTCAAATTTTTTTTATTAATTTATTCTTGTTACATCTCAATGGTTATCCCATCCCTTGTATCCTCCTATTCTTCCGTCCCCCCCCCCATTTTCCCATTATTCCCCTCCCCTATGACTGTTCCTGAGGGGGATTACCTACCCCTGTATATGCTCATAGGGTATCAAGTCTCTTCTTGGCAACCTGCTGTCCTTCCTCTGAGTGCCACCAGGTCTCCCCCTCCAGGGGACATGGTCAAATGTGAGGCACCAGAGTACGTGAGAAAGTCATATCCCACTCTCCACTCAACTGTGGAGAATGTTCTGACCATTGGCTAGATCTGGGTAGGGGCTTAAAGTTTATCACCTGTATTGTCCTTGGCTGGTTCCTTAGTTTAAGCGGGACCCCTGGGCCCAAATCTGCCTATAATAATGTTCTACTTGTAGGTTTCTAGGACCCTCTGGATCCTTCTACTTTGCTATTCTCCCATGCTTCTCTCATTTAGAATCCCAATAGGATGTCCTCCCCTCTGTTCCAGTTTCCTGGTAAGTGAAGGCTTTCGTGGGACATGCCCCTTGGGCTAGTCTGCAGATATAAGTGAGTATAGCTTGCTACCCAGCATTTCTCTGATGTGCCTGGGAGGCTTGCTTGTTTCTGAGGGAAGGCAGAGTATGGTTGGAACTTGAGGAGAGGAGAGATTGGGGGTAGAGAGGGAGAGAAAACTGCAATCAGGTTGAAATATATGAGAGAATAATAAAAAAGTTTACATTAGTTTTCATTACTTCCATACTCATCACTTTTCCCTGCTGTCCCTAAGAAAACATAAAGCCAGGGCATGTGACCAGAATATTAGACTTACTGCCTTTTTTCCTTATAAATGTGAGCAAAAAGTCAGTATGCCCTGACACATTGTTTTTGCACAAAAGGAAAAAGAAGAGTTTCAATAATAGGTTTCCTACAGTGTCCTACTCCTAAAATATCCATCCAGCGGTCTTTGTAAGGCATAGCACATGTGAGGCAGAGTGGCTGCTTTCTGCCATGAAATAACTAAAAGTGAGAAATGATAGAACAGCAATGATTTTATACACCAACAAGGTTAGATTTGTATGCTAGTTTAATGACATGGTGCATTAAAAAATATTACTGCTTATAACATGAATAAAGTAGTGTCAGCTAGAGTAATAGTTAAATTTTATTTCTCTTGAAAAGTTATACTAGGAAGTTGTGCACAGGTAGTATGTATGTGTAATTTAAAAATTATGTACGACTTTGTTCTAGTTTCATTCCTATTGCTGTCATAAAATACCTGACACAAAGCTACTTAAGGTAGGTAGGATAAGGAGTGTTTGAATTCATAATTCCAAGTGACAGTGACATTCTGAGGAAGTTAATGTATGAACTTCTAGCAACCAGTACATCTCAATAACAGTCAAGAGCAAAAAAATTTTTAATTCATGTATGTTTATTTCTTGTTATATGTGTTAAACTTTGCTTCTACATCTTAATAGTTAAGAGCCCCTTTCTTAGGCAATAGGTCCATCCACACATAACTGGCTTTTCTGCATCACTTAATATAAGCATCCAGAACCATAGGGTATCGAGTCTCTTTTGGTGACCTATTATCCTTCTTCTGAGTGCCACCAGGCGTCCCCATCCAAGGGACATGGTCAAATATGGGGCACCAGAGTTTGTGTATGAGCATATACAGGGGGAGGAGGTCCCCCTCAGTCACAGACATAGGGGAAGGGAATAGGGGGGGAAGCGGGAGGGAGGGAGGAATGGGAGGATACAAGGGATGGGCTAACAACTGAGATGTAATATGAATAAATTAATAATAAAAAAAGGAAAAAAATACAAAAATAGAAACACACACACACACACACACACACACACACACACACACACACAAAGAATCCAGAACCAGAGTTAGTTACTATTTCTTTTTTTTTTTTTAATTTTTATTAATTTATTCTTGTTACATCTCAATGGTTATCCCATCCCTTGTATCCTCCCATTCTTCCCTCCCTCCCATTTTCCCCTTATTCCCCTCCCCTATGATTGTTCCTGAGGAGGATTTCCTCCCACTGTATATGCTCATAGGGTATCAAGTCTCTTCTTGGTAACCTGCTATCCTTCTTCTGAGTGCCACCAGGTCTTCCCCTCCAGGGGACATGTTCAATATGAGGCACCAGAGTTCGAATTTCTTCCCAGTTGATTGTAACTTGTGTAAAGTTGATAAAAGTAACCATGCAAACTCAAAGATATTTTCCTTCATAGACTTTATATGTCTACTTTCTTACACAAAATAGAACATCGTACCATTGGATCCTTTCTCTCAGTCTCCCAAAGACATCAATAATTTTGTCAGTATGTGGTAGTACTGTATTTATGGACTATTTACCTGGAATAAATGCATTCTTCAGTAGATGATTCAAAAATACATGTTAACATATTTGTGTTTACAGCATATTGTATTTATTTTCCAAGGTGTTTATTCTAATTTTTGTATATTCCATTATTTAAAAAGTGTCCATTAGTCTAAGGGCCATAATAAGTCACTTATGAATGTTTCAAAACTTATCCGTTTTCACAATGTTACCTTAGGAAATTCTACTCCAACAGATTTAAAATGTTTGTCCATTGCCTTCCCCTTCCTTCTTCCTGTTGAAATTCTGGGAACTTAATTATGCACAATGTGGAATCTTTAGCTTTATGAGAAATCTGACGTTGTTCCTACCAAAACATATGGAACAGGAAGGGTTGAATAAGGAGTGGAATAGGAGGCTGTTGTGCAGGAGGGGATACATTGAGGAGAGAAAAATAAGAACTAATCAAAATGCTGCTGACCATGAAGCTTCGTCACTACTGTCTAGCTTTCAGAGTGTTGGAAGGTGCTGTGCATGCCACCAGAAGAGTGGCGTAGTTAGAAAAAGCACAGATCCTAGGGGAGAGCTGACATATATTATTCTATCAAATTGATATGACTTTAGAATGGCTCCTGCTGACTTATAAGGAAATGGGATGTCTGTATCACACTGCTTCTTTGTTATACCCAGGGATCCTTGTGGAAGAAGAAATAGAAAGGGTCTAAGAGCCACGTATTGTGGAAACAAAACAACAACAACAACAACAAAATGGTGATTTTCAGACACAATGGGAAAGATGTACACAAACTCAAAGGAATATAACAGAATTCACAATACCCAAACAAACTCAAGCCAGAAAAAGTCCAGCATTGTGAAAGGAGGTGGGTGTAAAGTCTCACACCTACTGCAAGAGACACTGTCAATTGTTGGCTTCTCAGTGTAGAGTCAATTTTCTTTAAGTATGTGGTCCCTGCTAAGTTGACCATGCCCTCAGAAAACTCCCAGACACTAAAGAAAGAGCATGTTGGAGGCACACTTTTGAGTGAATGCGTTTTTAAAAATGAGGTCACAAATTCTGATTGGTAGCCAAGCAAGCCAGTTCTAGAAAGTGTATGACATTCTCAAAGAATTAATTTTAAAAGGACCAGATGAGAACCTCCATTGCTCCACCTTCAGTAACATTTTTTAAAATCAGACTCTGAAAATTCATCTGTTAATGGTAAGTGGCATTGGTCATCTAAACTCAGGCCTTAATTATCATTTTCTTAATCATGAATATTATGTCATTAGAAATTGTATTATGAATAGCTTTAGCCAAAAGCAGTACTGCTCATGCTTGGGCATCCTGATTTCACAAAGGCTCCTGTAAAATTCTTTCTTGATGTCATCCAAGCTAGGGTGGATAAAGTGTCATTTGAGTTTGTCACACCAGAAAGCAGGAACCTGGGCCTGAACTTTTTAAACTAGTCATTTGGTCTCTTCATTTAGGAAAGTATGTAAACCTCCAACTTCTGGCTTTCTGATCAGGCTGTGGAATTCCCTCTGCTGAGAAGATTTCTTCCAAAGAAGTATAAAGAGGCCAGTAGATAAGTAGTACCAGAAATTCCAGAGCACCTGAGCAGCGCTCAAACATGCCCCTGCGGCAACTAGCAACAGGACAGTGAGCTGATGCAGGACTCTGCACGGCTTTAAAGTTACAAGGTCTCTCAATCAATCTTCCAAATAGGGGCTTATAGTTCTGATTGTGAGCAATATGCTGAGCACTCTCATCAGTGAACACATATACTCTTTACCTAGTACTAAATAAAACGATGACTTGAGGCTGGAAATAATAGGTCAGCAAAAGCAACGAAATTGAGTCTCTCAGTAGGGCACAATGCAGGAAACAAGATGAGAAATTTAAAATCAATTATTGGTATTTTAAAACTCCACTCATATAAATACAGAGAGGAATACTGACTTAAAAATCAATGTGTTTTAATTGATCGCATGCCTAGGTAAGTCAACCCCGTGGAGCACTTGCTAAAATAAGATAATGAAATAATAGTATCCTCTAATGGAAGGAAACTGTCTAAATCAATTTAGTTCTATTGTTGTTTGTAAAATATTTAGGGTTTATTTGCCTTGGGTTGTCGGGTTTTCTAGCACGATAATTTAAAATGAAACAGTAAAGAATGGTATTGTGATTCTAAAGAGGGTACAAAGTGTGAAGATATGTAAGAAAGTCATGGACGCTATAGATTGTTTTACTTAAAAAAATGAAATTAAGAAAAAGTGTACATTAGCAGTTTCCAAAGAGTTTCACTCATTCTTTTTTGTAAAATGTGAAATCAGTATAAATATCTATTGATCATTTGTATTGGGAAATATGATGAAGTAAATATCATTTGTGCCCAAGATCCCAGTTTTTAGATAGAATGCACTCAGCTCTCCTGGGTGAGAAGAACGATTCTTGGGTCAGTGTGAGTGCCACTATGATAGAGTAAAGCATGTCCATCTTTGTTCTGTCCCACCACTGGTATGCTTATATGTAATGTCATCTAGTGATCTTTCATTTTGAATTTTGTATAAATGGAGTCACTCGTATATTCATTATCATTTAGATATTTTAAAATATTGATACAATTTTTTTCTGTAAAGCTCTATTGTCCTACATATGTATGTAATGCTACATATGTTGGAATTTTAACAGTAATATGTCAAAGCAGAGATAATAAAGATTGTAGAGTGGTCAAGCCTAAATGGAACATCTAGATCTCCCACTCTACAGTTAACAGAACATGACAGGAAAGGGTAGAAAGAAAGACAATAAAATCTGGAGGCATGAAGCTGTGGTATGAGAGTTGAACACTGAGGATGCCATGCTGCTGCATTCTTGAGACCAGATCAGCTGTGATTGTCTACACAAGAACTATAAGATGGCCTATGAATATCCTATGTTGGAAACAAGGAATGGCTAATTAGTCCCCACCCCCTGTTTGGACAAACAGACTAATAAAGGTTCTGGGGGAGAAGGAATACATTTTCTTCAGTCCTGTTAACACTGAAGGTGAATATAGGTCTGTAAAGAAACTCTTTCTCCAGGTCCTGCAGCTTGACAAACTAACAACCTGATGGAAACTCATTGAGTTAAAAAGAGAAAATCAAATACACTAGAAGAGAGTTAGTTATGCAAAGAAAAAAAAAAAAGATTGTTGAACAGTGGTAGTGAATATAACCAAAAATTGTCACAAGTGATGTGGAAATCCACTGTTCTGTATAATTAAAGCATGCCAATAAAATGTCAAAATAAAATTTACAGAAATAAAAATTTTTGTAAGATGTAAAACTGGTATATAATATTTAAAATACTACCATAAGCTATAGATATGTATATATAACTCAGCATTCAATGATTCCCTTATTCAATTATATTAAATAAGATTGGTGCTCAGTAACATAGTAGACAACAAAATATAATTTTGCAGCAAGGGAGACTGTTCAATTGGTAAAGTGTTTGTTCACAAGCATGAGTAACTGAGCGTGGCCCTGACATAACCAAGCTGAACAAATTTGGGTATTATTTGTAATACTCACATTGGGAAGGAAAGTTAGGCAGAGCTCTGGGTCTAGCTGAGAGGAGAGCCTGAGCCTAATGAGTGCATAGCAAGCTATTGAGAAAGAGTGATCTCAAAAGCTCTGCTGGCATTTTATGTGGGGGAAGACCACTCAGCATTGTCCTCTGAGCTCCATAGGCCCATTCATCTGCACATAGATATGAAAACACAGACACACGGACACAGAAACACACACACACACACACACACACAGAGACAGAGAGAGAGAGAGAGAGAGAGAGAGAGAGAGAGAGAGAGAGAGAGAGAGACTCAGACATGACACTGTGTTTAAAATCAAGAACTCTAGATTACACTCTAAATGTTCTACTCAGAAATTGGGCGAAAATTAAGCCTGAGATTTCAGGCCAATTACATTAGTATGTTATAAAACATATTAAGAAAATGAGAAAATAGATAATAAAATTGATTACATTGATTTTTATCACTTTTTTCTTATTTAAGATGCTTGTAAAATGTGTCACTAAAGACTGGGTGGTGGTGGCACATGCCTTTAATACCAGCAGTTGGGAGGTAGAGGCACGTGGATCTCTGTGAGTTCGAGACCAGCCTGGACTACAGAGTAAGTTCCAGGATAGCCAGAGCTCTTACACAGAGAAACTCTGTCTCAGAAAACAAAACAAAACAAAACAAAACAAAAGTGGCATTGAAGAGGGTTAAGGATAAATTATGCAAATCAAATCAAAACTGGAAGCAGGAAGAAAAAGAGCCAGATAAGCACATACTCTTGTAGGAAACCTGAAAATCAGGTGTAAGCGGTCGTATCAGTTCATGTTTCAATATACGTACTTTCTCCTGCAACAGTGTAATGGCTGCCTTTGCCTCAATCAGACCTCCTTTTCATTAAATGTCACTTTTGCTGTCCTTATCCACCTCCATAAACCACCCCTCATTTCTTTACATTATATTCTTTTTACTTGTATTTGTGAAAACATTCTCATTATATTATAAACACTCCAATATATTACTGTTAAAAATGCTTGCTTAGACTGCAATTGTGTTATGAATCTTTAACAAATGCCTCTAGTTTGAATAGGTCCTAGTTCCCAGCACTGCACGTGTTAGCCTTGACTGACTGTTTTGACTACTGGAAAACCAATGGCTATAAGTTAAGACTTGTTACAAGTCCCTGTCAGATGAGACAGCTTAACTCCTGGCAACAGCCAGCCTACCTCAAAGAAGATGATGAACATCAAAGAACCTCCTTATGGGGATGGCTTCACTTATGGCAAACCAGTACTGGGCAAAATGTTCTTGTTTCTACCACAGAGAGAATCCTGTCTAAAAATGGGCAGGCTTGGATACAGGAAGAGTCGAAGACCAAATTCTGCCAAGACAGGATAAGCCTCACAAAAATTATATGTCAGGTATACTGGGCCAGAAGGCTGAAGATGATGCTAGAACATTACAGAGAGTTGTAGGTGACTGTTCAGGCAGCAAACTGTCTCTGTCATTTCCTCATTTGGGAAAATGAGAAAGCTGCTAACTTGCACTCCCTATATACTCAGGTAATTAATGTTATTACTTCGCAAATATCTGATGGGGTTAAAGAACAGATAGTTTAATTTTACAATTAAGCTTAGTCATTTAGGAATTAAGATGTTTTTAGGTCTAGACAGATGTTTCAAGTTGATAATGATGTGATAGATATTGATTTACATTCAGAATTTGACACTCAACAAGATAGGAAGGATGTTTTCTTCAAGGCTGACAAATCCAAATAGCCAAACACTATGAGTGTAACATATATATATATATATATATATATATATATATATATATATATATATATTTCCTGATTGTTTCATGGTTCTGCTGTAGGTAGGTTATTGTATATATGTGTAATAAATAAATGTATATGTATAAAATAAAAATTTAAATTAAAAGTAAAAAAGTCCCTCTCAGTTTATGTGATTTTGAGTTTTTTGCCTTGGTGTGTAATTTTGTCCACTATTCTTGTACCAATTATATTCTGTTTTCTTTTTTTTATTATTAATTTATTCTTGTTACATCTCAGTGGTTATCCCATCCCTTGTATCCTCCCATTCTTCCCTCCCTTCCATTTTCCCCTTATTCCCCTCCCCTATGACTGTTCCTGAGGGGGATTACCTCCCCTTGTATATGCTCATAGGGTATCAAGTCTCTTCTTGGTAACCTGCTGTCCTTCCTCTGAGTGCCACCAGGTCTCTCCCTCCAGGGGACCTGGTCAAATGTGAGGCACCAGAGTACGTGAGAAAGTCATATCCCACTCTCTACTCAACTGTGGAGAGTGTTCTGACCATTGGCTAGATCTGGGTAGGGGTTTAAAGTTTACCGCCTGTATTGTCCTTGGAAGCAGAAAGACTCAAATGGTATATACTAACTCTTATCTGCATACCAGCCCAAGGAGCATGTCCCATGAAAGCCTTCACTTACCAGGAAACTGGGACAGAGGGGAGGACATCCTATTGGGACTCTAGATGAGAGAAGCATGGGGGAATAGCAAAGAGAAGGATCCAGAGGGTCCTAGAAACCTACAAGTAGAACATTATGATAGGCAGATTTGGGCCCAGGGGTCCCGCTCAAAGTATATTCTGTTTTCTTTTCCTTCCTTCTACGTTTACAATTTTCCATGAAACTACTCAAAAACTTCTAAAATAACTAGTTGTGAAAAATGTGATTTCCAATGCTGAGCCCTTTTGCGTCACAATAATCATTGACTCCTTTTGAATCACATGTTTTTTTCCCCCATCATAGGACACTTTTCCAAATGGCTCTTAGGACATTTAACAATTGTTAATACCTTCTTGAGTTACTGTACTGATTTATACTCTCCCTCTTCTGCGTCCTGACATCTCAGCAGTTGAGCATGTTAAGATTTACATCTCCATGCATTTCTCTTCCGAAATCTATTCACATTTGACTTCCTGTGTAAATCACACCGGATTTTATGTCCTTCCCTGACATTATCTATCGTCTTTTGTAATCATTTCTAAAATCACCTACCAATTTAATACTTTATTTTATGGTCTAACTCATGACACAACATCGCTTCAGAGCCTTTGGAAACTCAGATTTACCAAGTCATTGATCAAGTAATACAAATGCAACAAAGTGATAAAAGACATTTGTCAATGGGAAAGTAAGTTCACACAATAGGAATTCTGTTCATCATCTTTGTGTGTCCTTGCGAATTAAGAATGTATTCTAACATTTCCTCCTATAAGTATGTGCACATGTGCTTATTTTCATATTTGTATGTGAAAGTCAGAGGTTGATGCCAAGTCTCTTCCACAGCACCTCTCTATCTTATTTTGGAGACAACATATCCAGGTGCTTTCAAGAGTCCTGCTTGGGGTTTAATTATGATACGGAGACTTCCCCCACTCTGATCTAGCCAATGGTCAGGACATTCTCCACAGTTATGTGGAGAGTGGGGACTGACTCTGACATGAACTCTGATGTCCCACATTTGACCTCCTGCCCTTGGTTGGGAGGCCTGGTGGCACTCAAAGGAAGAATAAGCAGGCTACCAAGATGAGACTTGATAGCCTATGACCATATAGTGGGGGAGGAGGCCCCACTAGGTCACAGACCTAGGGGAGGGGAATAGGGTGAAAGAGGGAAGGAGGGAGGAATGGGAGGACACAAGTGATGGATTAACAATTGAGTTGTATTCTGAATAAATTAATTAAATAATAAAAGAACAACAACAACAACAAAAAAAAGAACAAAAAACAAAACAAAAGATATGGGGACTTGTATATCAATCAAACCTGTTGGCATTTTACTATGTCAGTCTCTGAGCTAGGTGTCTAAACTTATCCTCCTTTCTCCACCATACCAATTCTCCATGTGGTGCTTACTGCCTTCTCCTGTCTTCTTTCTCTTTCTTCCCTGCCTTTTCATGTCTGCTGAAGTCTCCAGCATCCTGGCAGTATCTCTGACTGATTGCTTTTTTGGATAAAGAATAAAATGATTGAGCTATTCTTTGTAACCTCAAAATGCAAGCTAAAGTAAGAGAACAGGCTGAGAAAAATACTTTCTTGCTTATACTTTGTCAATCTGTAGCAAGTTGCTTAGATGTAAATATATGTGAGTCCTTGGGAATAGTTTATTTTTCATCTGTAACACGTAAAACGTTTAATCATATAAGGATATTGGGGAACATGCTTTTTTTTTTTTTTTTTTTTTTTTTTTACTTATACTCATTGTAATCATTCACTTAAAGAAAATAGAATGTAACTACCATGCAATTTGTATACTGCTTGAAAGATTTTGCTCGGGGATATAAGCTGTAGCAGAAAAATAAAGTTGTTGGAGCCTTGCTTCCTCCACCACATGTGTGTAAGTGTGTGCTTGCTTTACCTCTCTCTCACCCCATGTCTCCTCCTTGGACCTCTGAGCTCACTGTTGAAGCTAGCTTCAAGAGCACTTTTGTCTCAGTCAACCCAGCAGTGAAGTTATAGATGCATGAAAATATATTCTACCTTCATGCACACAGTAGACACTTTAAAGACTGGACATCTCTCCCAAACTTTCCATTGTAGTTTTAGAGAATTCTGTGAATTTATTATAGGTATAAAGTTTATTTTGAAAAAAAAAAGGTGAGACTCTTCTTCTTCTTCGTCTCTTCTTCTTCTTCTTCTTCTTCTTCTTCTTCTTCTTCTTCTTCTTCTTCTTCTTCTACTTCTTCTTCTTCTTCCTCTTCTTCTTCTTCTCTCTCTCTCTCTCTCTCTCCTCTCCTCTCTCTCTCTCTCTCTCTCTCTCTCTCTCTCTCTTAAAATAAAGTATTTACATGACTGTTTGAGACTGGAAAAGCATATACAGAAACATTAGTCATGTAGTATAATAGGACAATTTATTAAACAGGTTTTCTTTTTGCTCTTTTAAACTGAATTTGGAAATTATGATGCCCAAAAGAGAAGAAAGAAAGTACATAATAATCACACATCCATTATTTTGAATTCAGCACAAATTATACAATGCTGCTTGAAATTATAGGTTTATATATCCTCTGATTAGGAGCACACTGATTCAGAATATTTTAAAGATTATAATTTTCTAACACAAAATATGCAAATATTTAATGTAAAACTGATTACTGAGCTTAATTTGGAAAATACTGTTTTGTAGATATTTTTGCCAGAAAATACTCATTAGTTTTTTAAAAATCATCTGTGAAAAGATAAATCCTTAAATATTTATCTCCAAATTTTAACCTCTTAAGTGTACTCCAAATAGTAAAAACATAAAAGAATAACATGATTACTTATCTAGAAAGAATGCTTATGAAATTACAGTTATTTTATTGTAGAAACAACGTCTACAGATCATGATGGTGCTTGTATGGTATTATAATTTTAGAATGGAAAGGAGAACATAGTCACCTGAGAAATAGCTAATGTATACTTAAATAAGCCTAGCTTACAAATGACTTGTATAGAATGCTCAATAGAATAAAAGCTTATACTCAATTCTGACACCAAAGTTATTTCTATCTTAGTCACTGCTTATTGCTGTGAGTTGGCAACATAATTAGGGTAACTCTTATAAAGGAAAGCTTATAACTTGGGACTGGCTTACAGGTTTAGAGACTTAGTCCATTGTCATCAGGCCATAGAGCCTGCTGGCAAGAATGGCAGCTTGGTGCTGGAGGAGCAGCTGAGAACTACACCTTGATTTGTGAGCAGATAAAGACTGGGCCTCACGCGGGCTTTTGAAACTTCAAAGCCCATAACAATGACACAATTCGTTGAAAATAGTCATATATTCTAACACTTTTCATCCTTTTAAATAGCACCACTCTCAGTTGGCTAAGATTTCACATGTATTAGGCTATTGGGGCTGTTCTTATTCAAACCACCAAACTATTAAATTATTTAATAATAAATGTAATATGTGTGGAAATTCACACTGCAACCAAAACGTATATAATATAAGGAAGATGGGCAAAATATAATCTTCATCATACAGGTTCTAGATAAACAGATTTCACCAGAACTGAGGGTTGAAAATGGGGCTATTGTTTTATTATTGTTTGGAAGTTAATGAAAGGATTTGAAACCTAAGGAGTCACTTACAGATTAATATCATTTCAAATAAGTAACTACACAAAACAAAACACAGAAAATATATAACCAAAGACAACTATTTTGGTAAAAATGGGAAAGATTTCACTACAATCTTTTGAAGCACTACATATTTTTCTGGATAATGCTATAGAAAATTAGAAGAGAATTTATCTTTATGGAAGAATAAGTCTACTTGCACACTA
This sequence comes from Acomys russatus, assembly GCF_903995435.1. Taxonomy (NCBI): domain Eukaryota; kingdom Metazoa; phylum Chordata; class Mammalia; order Rodentia; family Muridae; genus Acomys; species Acomys russatus. Next base: position 15,756,483 of record NC_067145.1, on the reverse strand, counting down.
TTGTAGTTCCAACTTTGTAACTATATATTTATATTAACTTACACTTTTTGGAGACAAGGATGATGTATTTACTACATTTTTGACATTTGAAGTTAATTTTAGGAACACATTGCTTGGCTAAAAACAAGGACTGACTGTTCTCTATTCTCCAAATGTTCCAAAATTTAGTGCAAAATGTACTAAGCCTTCCCAAAATTAATGACTTGTTCCTACCTTGGATTTACTTTAAGTAATATTTTGGCATAGTATTCCAATATTCAAAGCACAGTAAATTTTCAAACATTGAATATTCTTTCAGTAATTTTCCTAATCATTTTTGTCCTCAAAACTCAATTACAAACCACATTTTCTACAGATAACCCACAGCATTCCCTGTTTACATTTCTTCCTACTTATGTTGGATTTTGTGATATACTAGTGTAATAAAAGTAGAATTTAGGATAACAAAGAGATCCTTGTTAAAAAAGTAAAATTTAATTAAATTAAGCTTCATAAAATATGCAGTTTAAGCATTTTCTACTGTTCTAATTTTAGCCAGGAAGGACCTACATATTATAGAGGTAAGAAGTTCACAGCCATATTGCTTACAGTTTCTGCTGGAGCAGCAAGGACACGACTGCTGATTGTAGTAACTACGTGATCTGTTGCTTGGATCTAGTGTAGCTGCACAACAGATAACTCATGTCTAGAACTGTTAAAAAAGAAAAGAAAAGAAAAGTAGAAAGCCTATAACAAGGGAAGAATCTATTAATATTGTTTCGCTAAAGCATCATGTTGTCAACTGCATTCCTAAAGTTTATTTCCATAGATTTATACTGCCCTCAGCCATAGTCACAGAGCTTCTTATTGTAAAGAGTAGTGGTTAATGTGGAGACTACTGCTCAGTATGCTGAGAATAAACAGTTGTTAATACACAGCCATAGCAGAACATGCACTTCACACCTGTCCCATCGCAAGGCTCAGAGAACATCATGGAGGAAGAGGAATAAAGAACGTAGGAGCCTAAGGATGTGAATAAGAGGTATGAAATGTCCTCTGGAATGACATGGCGGTTGTACATATGAACTCACAGTATCTGTCTACTGCACAAGATCTACACAAAGTCAAAGCAGTTAACAAGTCCAACTTGGAGGGTAAAAGGGATCCTGGGGCTCCACACTTTACCAAGAAGCTATAATCAGTTGATAGTTTCTGTAATAAAAAGAGGTTTTATTCTTCTGGGAGTGTCCACAGATAGGCATTAATGGCCCTGCAGATAATCCCACACCCATGTGCATATGGGCCACACAAATTAAACTCAGTGGCATATTTAAAAATTGGAAGAAAGTTATGTAGGAATGGCTATAGGGGAGTGGGATTGAGGATGGAGGGTGGATGATGTGTTCAAGATACATTGTATACATGTATAAAAATGTCAAAATAATAAATAATAAATGAATATGTTTATCACTAATTCTTATGAAATATAGTGTCTCTTGCTCACATACAGTTGAGCAGACCCACAACTGGGTTCCCTACTGTGATAATGTTCCTTCATTTCCTCTGCACCCAGAGCATTTCATGGTCAACCTTATCATTGTGATGTCTTTTTTGTTGTTTTGAGTGTTCTTTTTTTTTAAATTAATTTATTCAGATTACAACTCAATTGTTCTCCCATCACTCATATCCTTATGCTCCTCCTACCCTCCCACCCCTACTCTATTATCCTCCCTTAGGTCCGAGGGGGATCTCCTCCCCCACTTTTTGGTCACAGGATAACAAGTCTTATCTTGGTAGTCTGCCTATTCTTTCCTTGAGTGCCACTGGGCTCCCCTCCAAGAGGAGGTCCTCAAATATGGGGAGCAGGGACTAAATCATTGTGAAGTCTTATCTCAACATATTTCATTCATAGTATCTATTACTATTTGAAATAGCCTCATTAAAACTAGGTGTTACATTCAGTTTTGCAGAGCCTTATCCATAGAATGTATGTTTTGTACTTGTGGATGAGTAACTTATTTAGAATATTCCTTTGTTAAGTCAGTTAGCAAATTAAAGGCTCAATTATTACATAACTAAATGTATGAGTCCTTTTTTAGTATTTTTGTAAATAGTGAATATTTCCACATACATTGTTCAAATAGCTTAATGCATGGAGTTTTGATGACAGTAATAATATCCTCTCAAGGATAAAAAAATTATTTATCTATCTCAAAGAATAACTTTACAGAGTATAATTATTTAATGAAGCATCAGAAAATTATAAAATACTTGATAAGCTAATTGGATTAATAATTTAGGATTGGAAGAAAGTTCTGAAGAGCTGACTGTACTCTTAACCAACTAGGTCATTTCACACTGAAAATGTTATTTCTAATGTAATATAATTTTTTGACCAAAGAAAATGAGTATGTGAGTCCTTATAAGCTTTAAGTTAATTCTGAATTAACTAGAGAAGTGTTACATAGATTTGATTAGGACTTGATTAGTAAGACCATGAAAAATATGAAAATACTATAATTTATTAAAACATAAAATGAACACCCTACATCATTTAACAACACATATTTCAATTACATGTATTCATTTCACATGTCTGTGAAGTGGGGAGGATGCATCTCATACATGTAGGGGACTAAGAAAACATACTGGAGTCAATGTTGTCCTTTCACCTTGCAAGACCTGAGGATCAAACTTAAGTCATCCATCTTTGGCGCACATACTCCTACATGCTGTGTTGTCTCAGTTTATCCTATTATGTCATTTTAATCATATTTTTCTCTCAGAGACCTACAGAAGATGGCATTTAAAAATGTTTTTATTATTTTGGAGATTCTTTGGCAACAAGACAGGGTAACCACTGAGAATACCTAGCCAACCTCAGAGAAGATGATGAGCATCAAAGAACCTCCTTATGGAGATGGCTTCAAATATAGCAAACAAGCCACTGGGCAAAATGTCCTCCTTTCTACCACAGACAGAATTCTGTCTAAAAATGGATAAGCTTGGATGTAGGCAGATTTAAAGGCCAAACACTGTAAAGAAAGGGTACACAAGTCTTCAATAGTTCTTGCCTCACAAATATGTCTGTCAGATATATTGGGTCAGAAGGCTGAGGATGATGGCTCAATGTTATAGAGAGTTTTTGGGTCACTGTTTAGGCAGTAAACTGTCTCTTGGAAGCTGCTAACCTGAACTTCCACTTCACTCAGGTAATTCATTTTTATTCCTTCTCAAGTTTCTGATGGGGTTGAAGACAAGAGAGTTTAGTCTTACAATTTAGCTTAGTTGTTTAGGGGTTAAGATTTTTTACTTCTAGATAGATGTTTTAGGTTGATAGAGATAAGATATGATGGAAATTGAGTTTCATTCAGAATTTCAGACTCACTAAGGTAGGAAAGATGTTTTCTTAAGTTTGCTAAATACAAGTAGTCAAAACACTATGAATGTAACATTTATGTAAGTCCTGATTGTTTTGTAGTTCTTTCATATGTGTAAAGTTTATTTTATTTGTGTGAAATAATAATAAATGTATATGTAGAAAAGAAATGTAATAAAATTTTATTTGATTTTATGTTGTCCCATTTTTATCATTTCCACCTTTCCTCTTCCCTCTTTGCCCAAGTTCTTTTCTTCACACAAATTAAATGCATCCGTTGCATACACACACACACACAGACACACACACACATACACACACACACAGACACACACACACATACACACACACACACACACACACACACACATATATATATAATAAATGAAAACAAGCATGCATGTAATATCAGTCTTTCTCAGTCTGGTTGATTTCACTTCATATTACCTCAAGTTTCGTGTATCACCTATGAAATGACAGTTTCATTTCTTTTCTCAGAATGAAAATCCATTATATATTTATGCCACATTTTTACTATTTCAACTCTTAATGTATGATAACGCTGATTTCATAATATGGCACTGAGAATAGTGATGTAATAACCAGAAGTTCAAGAATCTTTGTTGTGTTGATTTAAGTCCCTGGCAGCAGTATAACTGGTGTTACATAATACCTATACTTTTAGTTTTGTAAACCATCTTCAGACTGATTTGCATAGTGTCGGGATTAGTGTAATGCACACCAGCAGAGACTATGGTTCTCCCTATCCCATGTATTTGATAGACTGTGTTGTTTTCCTCACTATTGTCTCTAACACAGGTGATAGAGATGCCAGAGTTTGTATTCTTCTCTCATAAGCTGCATCTCCACTGCAGCTTTCCCTCCCTGCACTCTTCTCAGTCACTCCCCACATGTCTCCTCTTCCCCCAGATCCACTCCTCCTCCATTTCCTTTTCAGAAAAGAGCAGGCCTCCCAGGGATATCAACTGAACATGGCATACCAAATTACAATAGGGCTAGGCACAAACCTTCAAGGCAAGGCTGAATGAAGCAAGTCAGTAGGAGGAACCGGATGCCAAAAGCAAGAGAAAACATCAGAGACAATTCCAGCAGCCCCTCTTAAGAGTCTCAAAAGACACAATAAGCTATACAACCATATGTAGACGACCTATCACAGACCCGTACAGACACCGTGATTGTTGGTTCAGTCTCTGTGAGCACCTAATAGCCCTGTTAAGCTGATTTTGTGGGTCTTGCTATTCTGATGTCCTCCATTCTTCTGGTTCCTATTGTTGGCTAGTCATGCTGACTCAAGAGCTAGTCTTCCCTGCTGTGGACTGCCTTTGTAAATTTTGTATCTTTCGTAAACTTGGTAAACTTTGTAGGACCCCAAAGCAGGAAAGTGGCCTCTGAGGAGCTCCAGAAGCTATGCTACACACTAGACCTCTCTAACTGTCATACCAGCATGTCCAGCCTCTGAAATTCTCACAAAGGTCATATCCAATCCCTCAATAGGACCCTTCCCAGATTATACTAATTCTAGGTGAAAAGTCTTAAAAAAAAGTCAACAATCCTGGTCAGGAAAACCCACCAATCCTTGGCTCTCTCAAGATCAGCACTTGAAATCCCATCAGGGTTCGCCCTAGAAATCCCTGCCCTCGAAAGCTACACCCCCTAAGAAATCTTATATAAATGATGTGCCTTTCTTTTCCTTGCTCTTCTCTCCCAGATGCAGGGGATGCTAACCCTGGATTCATCATTCCACATTCTGGACCCTCCCAATAAATCTCTTCGTAAGGTTTGCTACCTGGTGTAACTTCTTCATCGGAAGAAACCAAGAAGCAATGAAGAGAAGAATGGAAAAACCGAAGAAGAGGAGTGGGGATAAGGCTCCCGACATCTCAGCTCAGCTGGGCACACCATGCCCTAGGAACTTCAATATCTTTGCTGAAGAGGGTTCCTCTAAGATCCTCTAAGATCTGTGTGGTTCCTTGACTCCTGTGTGTCAGGATGCCCTTTGCTTGGGGCACTGTTCCACCACAGAGCTATAGTTCCTGGTCTCCCATGTCTCAGTATACACTTCCATTGGAATACCTTCTTTCTTTAGAACTGTGGTGTGGTTACTGGCGTCCTGAGCCCCAGGACACCCTTTTATCTGAGCAGAATGGCCAACACCTACTATCATTTCACACTCCTCTTCTGCATGGTTCCCCAAACTACATCTAATGTTTACCAATGGATCTGCATTTTTCTGAAGGCTAAAAGTGTTGAGCATTGTTTTTATGTTTATTAGCCATTTTGATAACTGTCTGTTTACATCTTATGGATGTTTTAGGGACTCACACACACTACCATAATTGGAATAATATGATTCTTTTCCCTGTTTTATCTGTTTTTTCCTTTTCTTCTTTCTTTATACTTAACTTCAAAGTCTGTAATGAATAAGTGTGGAAAGAATAGTCACTACTGTTTGATTCCTGATTTCATACACTGGAATACATTGAGCTTTTTCTGTTATCATTTACCACATACAACTTTTATTAGCTTCAGTTGTACTCCATCTATTTCAAATTATTTCTGGAACCTGATTTCAATGTATACTACAGAAACATTGCGACAAAAGCAGCGTGGCATTGACACCAAAATATTCATGGAAAAGAAAGAATATTATAAAAGGTCCAGAACATGTCCCATATGGAAACAGTCACATGATTTTTGAAAAAAAAAAAAAAAAAAGGTTCACAAACTGCCTTTCTAGTTATGTTCAGAAAGGATATCACCTCCATTTCCTCTACTTTTATGCTTAAAAAGACCGTGGTATATATTTCTAGAAGTTGGGATACCAAGAGCGTACTCAACTGAAACTCATTTTCCTTCTATATATCTAGTATTCTAACTGATAATCACAGTGTTATTTCCGTCTTTGTACTACATTCATCTGTAGTTTCATTAAATCCCATTGATGTACATACCTACACATTTAAATTGCTTAAACATCTGAGTCTGAAATTTGAAATGTTTCTCATAAAGTCTAGACACATGTATTGAGAGCTCACTGGGTACTGCCATTTTAAATTCTGCAACCATATCCCTCAGAATCTTAGAATGTGAAATGTCCCTTTAGAATTCGTAAAATGTGGTTACCACTTAACCAGCCCTTCCACACATCCTCTGACCAAAAACAAATTGTTCTTATCCAGACCCAGAACTATGCAATTGAAGGTGATGTGTGTGTGTGTGTTTTTTTTTTTTTTTTTTTTTTTCTTTTCTCTCTTTTTTTTTTTTTTTTTTTTTAGGAACAAATCAGTCCTGCACAGAGAAAAATAGGCCAGGGTGGCAAAATATCTGATAATGGAAAAGCATTTGCAGTAAAAACTACTAAAGCATATTACTTGAAGAGAGAAAAAAAGGAGTATAGGTTTGGACAACTATCCATTTGGGGAGTACACAGGATGAATGACTTTCAATTGGGTAGCTTCAAATGTGGGTTCAAAATGAGTCTCGTGGCCATTGTGCAAATATATGTTCATTTGGTATATGATAGGAAAATTATATAATTTTATTTGAACTTTGATTATAATACTTATCATTAAACATTAAACATTAAAAGATTATTTATTGAAGCTATTCTCATTTTGATTTACTTTATAAAATAATATTATTTCTGGATAAATAAAATATTTGAGAACATAACACATTATTATCAAACTCCATCAGAGTTATATAAGATACACAAAGAAAGTACTTAAAAAGAAATTTTAGTTCGATTGAAGTATAAAAGCAGTTCTGTAGAGCAATAGTAAATATAGTTATTTATATGTCACTTTAAGGTATGTGCATCATCTTTCTATCAATTAATTGTATAACAAGTACATTGTCTTTTAATATTAAGCAGCAAAAGAATTAAATAATGTGCACAGTATATGTGTATTGTTTTCACAAATGAAACACATTTGACAGTAGCTCTTCATGTGATATTGATAGATATTGATACTCTCCATTATCATTCTGACTTTAGCTTATTATTGTTAAAATATATTAATAATAAAAGTAATCAAAACATCACTGTGGACAAGACACTTTATGTTAGTGTTATTGATAGTACATTCAGGCCATAGAAACCAAGTGTTTAACCTGGGCCCCAGTGCTCCCACTCTTTGGTACTGACCATCTGATGTATTAGGCTCGTGGTAACAGCAAACAGGATCCTGATGACAAGAAGGTTGTAAATATTAGATAAGCTACTATATGTAAAGTAAATGAAACACTATAAACCACAACCAAAAGTCATAGTATTGATATTATGTATCTCTAATCATCCTTCCCTACCTCTGTATATCTCCGGTTTCATAATTTATGCATACATTTATATTTTATATCTTCTAATGTCATTTATCTCTGAGTCCATAAATGATATTCTAAAAATATATTATAAAATATTTGTATAACATTTTGTATTCCATATTGAACTTCTAATGCTATATCCAATATTGTAAATAATAAATAATTGTATTTTCTTGGTTTATAAGTTCATATTATACCACATATCACTATAACAACAATACTTTTCCATTTTTCACTGAATATATATTTTCTACTATTGCTTTAAATTTGTTTGGCCAATTTTTTTCTTGAGAATTTATGTTGTCATTCATGCATATTTTAAACTTCTCTTTTTTTGTTATTTAATTATTTCTTCAGATTACAACTCAATTGTTATCCTATCACTTGTATCCTCCTGTACTCCCTCCCTCCCATTTTCACCCTGTTCCCCTCCCCTAGATCTAAGACTGAGGGGGAGATCCTCCCCAACTATACGGTAGTAGGCTATCAAGGTAGCTATCAAGGCTCATCTTGGTAGCCTGTTTATTCTTTTTTTTTTTTTTTTTTTTTTTTTTTTTTTTTAGTGCTATCAGGCTTCCCCATCTAGGGGAGTTGGCCAAATACAGGCCCCAGAGTTCATGTCAGAGTCAGTGCCCACTCTCTACATAACTGTGAAGAATGTCCTGACCATTAGCTAGATCAGAGTAGGGGTTCAATGTTTACTGTTGTATTGTCCTTGGTTAGTGCAATATTTCAGCAGACCCCCCTGGGCCCCAATCCACCCATTACAATATTCTTCTTGTGGGTTTCTAGGACCCTCTGGGTCCTTCTATTTCCCCATCTCCTATATTTCTCTTACCTAGAGTCCCAATAGGATGTCCTCACAACTATCTCAATCTCCTGGTAGGTGAAGAATTTCGTGGAACATGCCTTTTCAGCTAGTGCCCAATTATAAGTGAGTATATACCATTTGAGTCTTTCTGCTTCTGGGTTTACTCATTCAGTATGATCATTTGTAGTTCAATCCATTTGTCCACAAATTTCAGGAATTCCTTGTTTTTAATAGCTGAGTAATATTCCATAGTGTAAATGTACCACAGTTTCTTTATCCATTCTTCTACTGAGGGACACAACTACTTTGGAAATCTACTAGTGCTTTCTCAGAAAACTGGGAATACGGTCCTCAAGACCCAGCTGTTCCACTCCTTGGACTATATCCCCAAAATGCTCTCCCACACAACAAGAACATATGCTCAACTATGTTCATAGCAGCCTTATTCATAATAGCAAGACATGCAAATACCCTAAACTTTTTATTTTCATTTGCATGAATTAGTATTTGGATGGAATAATCCATATTTACTTGCTAGAAAATATAACACCAAAATGCATAATTTAAATATTTCAAATATTTGAGCTCAAAGATTTTTCAACTAGTTGATTTACTACAGAGACACTTACATATAAGTTTTCCCTTAATAAGGTAAACCATGTAAAAATGTTATTATATACACTATAATATAGTTATGTTAAAGTTTAAACTGAAGATTGCATCAACTAAGAAGTGTCTATAAGGATCTTTATTTTAACTATTCAGTCACTCTACATCCTAGGCAGATACAAACTGCTGTATATCAGTTGGTATGTTGAAATTGTTAGAACAATACAAATTGAAAAAAAAAAACAGCTCTGTGGGGAAGATTATAGTGATATTGTATAGAAACTATAAAAGATAACAGAGAAAGATCTGGTACGGTTTAGCTGTAATAAGCTGTCACTATTAGGTAGAAAGAGTATCTCTCAGAGTGACGAGTATTTAAATGGATAGTACATATGTCCATTTTAACTCAGTTGTGAGATATTTTTCTCCTATTTGAGAGTGACATAGTTACCTTTGGCCAAAGATTGCCTGAAAGTTTGTAGCTAAACATTCCCTTTAAATGTGTAATTTTATCCAATGTACACTTAGTCAGGTGTGGTCTTACAGCATTCAGAGCTGAGAAAAAATAATTACAGTGAAAGGCTCCAAATTTACATTTAAAGAATATGTGTGTGTGTGTGTGTGTGTGTGTACACATATGGATATGTATGTCTATGTATGCATATGTATATATACTTATATAGACATATATAGACATACATAAACAGACACACACGTGCACACACACACATATATACATATATATAATATACATACATACATATATATGGGGCCCACAAGCACACATACATATATATGGGGCCCACAAGCACATTGACCTTGACTTCAATGTAAAATTTAGCTGTGAGAGAAAATAATTTGAAAAACTAACCTGAAGAACAATTCTACTTGTATATAACACCACTTTTCTAAGGAATATATATATATTTACATAGTAATCATAGCTCAGCTAGAAAATCAGTACTTGACACATCTAAGTTTTCTTTGAAGGAAAGTGAATGAATATGTATATTGGCCTTTAAGTCAACAATCCTAGAACTTTCCTTTAATATTAGCAATTGAATGAGATGAGACAGTTCATCCAAAACAACTTTTGATTATTTCCAATCATTAAAAAATTCATAGTTCACTGATGTATTTCAAAATAATTAGCTGTCGGGGAGTAGTAAAGATTATATCATTTTATGGAAGGGTAGGAGATCTTACTTTGATTATGTTGACTCAGTGTGCAGCAGCCAGCAGCATTCAACCAAGAATTTATGTATCTTATTCCAATCAAGATGACAGGTTCTATGTTAAGCTAAATTTATATTCCAATGAGGTTAGATGCCTTAAAATAAGTCTAGCGTGTTAGAATCATTCAACAATAAAGGAAAATATCATTAACATATGAATTACTTTAAAATGCACTAAATAAAAGGATAAATGTTAAGTTCGTATTGCCTTTATATCATGAATTGTCCCAGAGTCAAGGTCAACTTGTCAGCGATTGACTGTCTTCTTAATGATGCAAACTAGGTTTGCATAGAACAAAACAAAATCACACAGAGCCTTCAAGAAAGAAGAAGCTTGGACAATATTTTGAGTAAAATGATCAAATTAGAATCAACTAGGGCACTGTTACTTTCCCACTGTTCCTTAGGAGATGACAGGTAATACATTCTTGTGTCAGTAACTATGCACTGCAATTACAGCTATTTAAAAGCATTTTTTCATTTTGGCACACTGGATGCTTTATATATGCTGTATTAATCATGTTAGTACCCTCAGGATTACAAAAAGAAACATACCCTCATCAATAGGGTGATGAGTATTTGAATACTGTGTCAACATTTAACTCATGTCTACCAATCGAAAAGGAACAAAGTTCTTTATTGACTGGAGAAAGGATCTTGTTTGAAGATAACTGACTCTGTGTCTTTCATTGACATAATACGGCCTCCGGAAGAAACATGTGCTCAACTTAGAAAACAAAGGCTATATGTAATGGGCTGATCACTTTCTCTTCACTCAAGCACAGATTCTATTGACTTGAGTGAAAATTCTGACTGTTTCTGAATCAAAGGATTATAGATCATTGCATCTATTTAAAAAGTTGAAAAATCTCTTCAAGTAGGAGGCTTATGCAGAAGCATATACAAGAAATACAAAAAGCCATATACTTCACATGTATAAAAAGGAATCAGAGTGGAAAGAAATGAAAATATAAGACCTTTCAAAAAGTGCATAGAATAATCAATGCTCTAGGCACTTTGAAAAATTAAAATATTCTGGCTTGCAAAGGGTAAATTTTCATACAAATTGAATATTCAAAATGTCAACTGGAAGTTTATTAAATGAATCTACTTCTCAGAATTGGAGGGGGATTCAAAATACATCCATAAAAATAGATATATATGTACATACATAAAAAATATGCCCAATGATGGAGTTCCAGGGCATTACAACAGTGAACACCAGGGAAATCAGATATGTAATGAATGAACATGGAGAATCCACAGGAATTGGATGGCAGAATCCCAGCACTAGTGAGAAACCTTCAGTTCCAAATGTTCCTGTGGATCAAATCACAATGGCTTTTATACTTTCCTACTGTGACACCAAGAAAAACAGGCTGACTAACATCAGAGGTGAAGGTATTTTCCTAAGGTTTATAAAGGAAGCAGTATAAGCCAAATTCCAGATATTAGATGTACACAGTACTTAAAAAATACTTTCCTCTAAAATGCACTGAGATGAATTTTTTGGAGACAAGGGAAGTAGTTTCATAAGAGATTGTACTCTAATGGCTATGATTCTAGTTCACTGGCAGAGAGTTTATTCATTCCAAAGAGGAGAGAGGAGGAAAAAAGGGAGTGTACAGAGCAGAAGAAATGAATTTTTACAGTGCAGATTGTGACCTCCCTTAGGCTACATCACAGTGATAATATATAAAGAAGTAATTTATTTGGTGTGTCCTGAAATAGAAGACTCAAAACATATGGACTCAACACAAATGAGTACCAGGTGAGACTTTAGTAAGCATTGCAGGTATATGTTTTTATAAAGTTGCTGATCAGTAGTATGATTTTACAACTGGTAAATATCAGGCATTTTTTTTACGTTAGTGTTTTCCATGTTTCCTGTGCTTGGTCCATCACCTCCAAACCAGGATTCTTAATTCCAAGCATTCCTTATCCCAGAACTAGGATGGAAAGAGCTGTCTTGAACCACTCAAGCACTCTCATAACAAACTATCAGAAATGAATGAGTCTTTCCTCCCAAAAGAGAAGCTCTTCATTTTATCTGCATGGACAGCAAAAAGCACACATTAAGGTAGATACCACAGAGTCAATGGCCAACCTCTGTCAAGACAGGGTAAGCAAGTCCTCAATAGTTCCTGTCTCATAAATATGTCTGTCACATATATTGGGCCAGAAGGCCGAAGATGATGTTCCAATGTTATAGAGACTTTTGGGTAACTGTTCAGGCAGCAAACTGTCTCTGTCATATTGTCATTTGGGAAGCTGCTAACCTGTACTTCCTCTGTACTCAGGTAATTATTCCTATTCCTTCTCAAGTCTCTGATGGAGTTGAAGACCAGATAGTTTAGTTTTAGAACTAAGCTTATTTGTTTAGGGATTAAGATGTTTTTAGGTCTAGATAGATGTTTTAAATTCATAATGATGAGATATGATTGATATTGATTTACATTCAGAATTTTATACTCAACAAGATAGGAAAGATGTTTTCTTCAAGGCTGCCAAATACAAATAGCCAAAACACTGTGAATGTAACATATGTAATTCCTGATTGTTTTATGGTTGTTCTTGCTGTAGGTAGTTTATTGAATATATGTGTCATAATATAAATATGTATGTAAATATTTAATAAAAATATTAAAAAGATAGGTATCACAAAACTGAAGAGAAAATCAAAATCAATAAAAATAAAGTTGTCTAATATGCTTATCTTAAGTGCTAGTGCAATATAGTCCATTGGAAAATAAAAGATAAAAATATCATGGTGCTTTCTAAAATGAAGTACCTTAATTGCTTTACTCTTATGGCAAAGGGATAAACATACCTATAATAACCAGTTTGATTACAAGTACTCAAGATAATTGTTTGTCCCTTGACTTCAAAGAGCATTACTTGCTTCAAGGTCACCACCACATACAGCATGTTCCCTGACCCTAAAGTCCACACCGTCACCACCAGCTTTGGCCAAACAAACCTTTGGGAGAAGATATAGCATGGGCACTCTGCCCTCTTCTAGCTTATTGATTGTCATCACATGACAGTTAAGTTTGTATTACCTTGGAGATTGTGAATAGAATATGATTACAACAAGTCACAGGTGAACCCTGTCTAAATAAGCTGAATTTACTTAACAATGAAGAATGAGTATCAGTCAGTAAGCTGAAGGAATGAATAAAAGAAATTTTCTGATTCCCAAGCAAGAAGTAATTGTCACACTGTTTTACACACCATCTACCCTATGTGGTCTCCTGTTCGTGATCATTTGCCATCTACACTGAAAGTATGGAACTCCAGTTTCATAATTATATAAGCCAATAATTGAAAAAATCTGCATTTGTCTCTGAATATATACCATTGATTATCTTTCTCTGCAGCATAATGTCTGATGTCTCTTAAAAGAAATTCCAAGTTCTTCTGTCGATTCATCAGAAAATGTCATCAAAGATAAAGGACGAGATTAATTACCAGAGTCCAGCACAAGAACACTGCCTGGCCCTTGTGCTTGGAACACAGAGCTGAAGGACTCCACAATAAATGAGTCACATATCCTCCAGCCCCCTACCCTTCAAAAGCCAGGTATTCTCTTATATTTTTGGTTGTGACCCTAGCCTTTAATGGCTGAACCATCTCTCCAGCCCAGGCCAGGTAATCTCAATATTCAAGATGGTTGTGTATTAAGAAGGAGGGCCTGTACAGTTCCTGCCTCTCTATATACTAGACTTTCAGCTGGCACTGAGATATGGTCATGGTAAAGCAATGTTTCCTCCAGTAGGAATGGAATGAATAGGAGAAAGAAAATGTTAACATTTCAGAATCAGACAGATCGAATACCTGTGTATGTATGTTACCTCTTTAAGTGTGCAGTAGGAGCCTACATTGAGAAAGAATTTGTTAAAATAACATGTTGTTGAAAATGTTTTAACTTTACAAGTAAAAGAACATAGGTATAAAAAGAAATATAGTACAATTCCATGTTTATATTGGTATGTTCTTTATTTTCTTCAAGAAACAATGCCTGAGGTCTCTGCACATGTTCCTGTTTCAAAAACTAGCTTTGCCAAATTATCTGGCTATGGTGCTACAGTAGGATGTGTAAAATGATAGCATGGATTCTCCACGGTATGGCTAAAGATAAGGTTTTATTGCCAAAATGAGAGAGAGAGAGAGAGAGAGAGAGAGAGAGAGAGAGAGAGAGAGAGAGAGAGAGAGAGAGAGAGAGAGAATAACTGTAATATCAGTGTTATAAAGAGAATGACTGGCTGGGAAAAGGAAAGGAGGGGAAGCCCATGTGCTGTGAGTACAGTACAGGGGAAAGAGTGAGGAAAGATAAAATGCTATCAGAGAACTTTAAGTAACAGTTATTTGTGATACTGAGGAGTCCTGGAGCCCAGCATGTGATTGGTAGGCTAAGGATTTATTTGTCCCACTGTCTTTCAGATTTGGGGAAATAGAAATTTCTTTGAACTTGACACCGGCCATCATATAAAATAGTTGCTCTCTGCCTCTACAACCACAGTGTTCGTGTCTGAAATGACAAGCTATGGTCATGAGCTATACTGCTTGGAAATTTCTGATTAAGATTTCTCACCTCTCGTACCAGCTGGATACTGTCCCTAATGACTGCCTAAGTGCTGAACGAGAGGCATGCTGGTATCCTGAATATGTAGGGGAAAATGCTGTTAAGGACAAACGATCATATGTCAAGCAAATGGTGTGCTTTACCCATCGCTGACATGTCCAGTGAAACTTTTCAATGGTTCTCTAGGACTGAAAGTTCTCAAGAATTTAATGAAGGTGACTGACCCTCTTTTATTAAATTCATTGTTCACATGAATGTAAAATATTGTGAAGAAGCCAGGACTTCAGTGTATATGTTGGTCCCATTTTACCATACAGCTGTCACTCTGTAACTAGGAAAACATGTTCCCTTGATAACCCAGGAATCTTTAGCAATATAGGAGATCCTTCCTTGAATCTTAGAGCACTCAAATGATACTGTTTTTGTAGCACTCATACTATAAACTGAAGTTCCTGACCTAAGTGTTTTCTCTCTCCTGCAAACTTTAAGAATCACTATTATATTTTACTTATCTTTATATCTTGAAATCTTAGCTCAGTGTTCAGTATATAAATGTTAAAAGTGCCTGTAAAATAGCACATGTTATTTCCTTTCCCACATAATGTAAAGCAAAACTCTAAATTGCACACAACTGAATTAAGAATCTTTCTCAAGAACGTATCTGCTTTGTTTTTAATAATGTCTTTATGTAATTTGTTGTATTGTTTAAATGGAGGCGTATTTTTGAGTATAATACTAAAAATAAATGAATAAATAAAGCTAAATTGTTCTACTTTAAGAATATATAGGTCACATACTCTGGTGCCTCACATTTGACCATGTCCCCTGGAGGGGGAGACCTGGTGGCACTCAGAGGAAGGACAGCAAGTAGCCAAGAAGAGACTTGATACCCTATGAGAATATATAGGGGGACGTAATCCCCCTCAGGAACAGTCATAGGGGAGGGGAATAATGGGAAAATGGGGGGGGGGAGGAATGGGAGGATACAAGGGATGGGATAAACATTGAGATGTAACAAGAATAAATTAATAAAAAAAAAAAAAAAAAAAAAAAAAAAAAAAGAATATATAGGTCACCCCAATTTCCAGTGATGCATACTATCTTCTTGATACTTGGTTGATGTCATCTTGCTTTTGATGTTGTATTATCTAATCTGATTTTGTAAAAGTAAAGAAAATCATAGATAAACTGTGTTTCTGGCCAAAACAGGAAGAGGAAATGCCAAGTTGTATACTGATGTTACTGAACCTAGAAACAACCCAGAAAACAGTTGTTACTGGAGCTGCATTTTTATTTCAATCCCAGATATATGAGACACTGTCATGGTATCCACCATATTCACTCTTCCACTTCCTTGATAAGTCACCAAAACACATCTTAAAATGCAAAGTAAATGATGCATCGTGTGATCAAGTTTTATCCAAACTACATAGATTCTAATTTCCATATCATATTTTCTCACAATAGCCATCTTAGTATTACTGTATCTGTTTTGTACTTTTGATGATTGATGCAGATAAACCCTGATAACTAGATTCATGTGTAAAGGTATGATACTAAAAGGAAGGGCATGAAAAGTTTAGTGCCATATCTTAAAAAATGTTCTCCAACTGAATAAAGACCCATTTTGCAAGTTGAACAAGTCAGAAATAATTTTTATCTCTGATTCATGGTATCTTTATAGTAAAAAAAGTTTAATGGGTCTTTATTTCAGTGTGATTCCAGTCACAAAACAAGATAAATATCAATCTACTAAAATTAACCATATGCTATAGTTATCAAAGAATTGCATATATATATATGTACATATATATTCATTATGTTAACAATTCTCATGTAATTTCTACTTTGTAGAATCATTTATAACCCATACATGTTTACTTAAATAAAAGATATCTCCTCTTTTCTTAATTTGGAAATTAAATATTTTCTCATTGTAATCATTTTAAACACAAAATATTAAAAATTTAATATTCATTTCTTCTGCTTCATTTTAACTTAATTGTATTGTTTACACATATTTTGTTAAATAAATGTAGTGGATATGAGCTTAGTATTTTTAAAAAAATAACATACATAGACTAACATGCTCAATTGACCTTGAATTGAAACTACACTTTCTCCTCTAACAAAGCTTTGTATTTTAAGCTGTAGAATTTGTCAGTGACTGTAGTGTGTATATTGTCACTGAGTTTTATTCTTTCCTAAATTTCAAGCCAGAACTCAGTATATTTGAAATTAAATAGTTTTATCTTAGACATTTGCTATATGTTTATAATCTCGTTCTGTCTTCTAGTTATTTGCATGGTGAATATCATGGCACTTCAGATTTGCTCAGAAGCTGAAATTTATACTTAAAGGTTCCAATTATTCTCCAATTAAATTTCATTAAATTTGCAAGCCATTCACTTGATCAATTCAGTCACAAACCTGACAATTACACCCTGAACTAATCAAATGGATTTCTACCGCCATAGATTCAATAAGTAAGTAAACTTGATCAATTATGGCCCTAAGGTTTTTCTTAGCATTTTTCAATCATCTTGGTCTTTGTATAGATCAGGGTTCCCAAAGATAGAAAGGTTCACTCAATTCCTAAATTTGAGCAAATTTAAAGAGGACAGAACTTAAAGACATCAAAAAGGATATGTAGGTGTGTGTGTGTGTGTGTGTGTGTGTGTGTGTGTGTGTGTGTGTACTACAGACATTGAATACAACTGTATAACTAACCTGCCTCAATATAGAAGAAAAGAGCAACAAAGATAGAGATTATTTTCATGGAGAGAGAACTTGAAAAAAGGCCCATCGTTTATCAAAAATTGTCACAGAAGAAATGCAACCAAATTAACAAATATACTCTGTTGATGTGATTGTTATCATGCACCCTTCTTCCACAATGTCCTAGTGAAGAAATTCACAATATAATTGGAAGGAGGAAGGCAGTAGAGTATAATATATGTCTTACCCATCCAGGGTAAAAGAAATATCAGGACACAGAATAGCAAAAAGATCTAGAAGGGTGAATAGAAGATGGGACTCTATTGAATTATTATTGTTGCTGCTGTTGTTGATACAATCTCACATACGCACATTCTACATATTGACCACATTTAATTATCAATTTTCTCTCATTCTCGTCCACCTTCAAACCCTCCCCAAATTATGTATCCCCCTTAATTTTATTTCATTTTGTTTTGTTACCTACCAAAATTAGCCACTGGTGTGCCCTTGGGTTTAGAGCTACCCACTGAAAAATGGTGGAATTATAAGAGTGTATCTAACTAAATACTGATACTCTATCTTAGTATTTAGTTAGATTTCATTAGATACACTCTCATAAGTGTGTCTTTTTGCTTTCTGTTTGTCATTACCTAATCTTTACCCACCTAAACTTCAGGACCCTCATCCCAGGGACTCCCACACCTGGCTGGGGTGGTCCGTGGCATATAAGTATACCATATTTTTAATGTTTTCCTAATACTGATCCTAGTTAATCATTCCACATCCTCATACTGCTAACTGGCCAGCTACTTTCTAATTGTGATTGCTTGTAATGTCAAACATGTAATGAAAAATCAAACACTTGTCCAGTGACAAAAATGATACAATCTGTACTTCTTGGATAATCATTACTCTGTCTCTGTGAAACCTGTGTAGATAAAGAAGCAACTTGATTGCTAGTCAATCCTAGCAGCAAGATTTCCCTGACCACCATGCTTGACTCTCTTTTCCCTTGCCAACTCCTTATCTCGTCTCAGGCCACCCTGTCATGTGTCCTGAAGGGCTCCTGGTAGATGAGCATTTTGGTCTAATGATGAACCTAAAACCCACATGCCCAGGGTTAATTTTCCATTTGGATCATGAGCTTCTACAAATAGGATACATAAATGGAAAGCTAGAACAATTACTGCTTTTGATTCTGGGAGACTGAATATGACAATCTCCCACAAAGTATATGTGGTTAAGTTGGAAATATCATCATCAGAAAAAGCAATTTTAAGAACAATTTTAAATGTGTTACATGCAAATATTGATCTTGATTGCTTGCTTATGGAATCTAATGATCATGAATGCATGTATGCTTTATTATTTTAGTATCATTCTTACTCCATGCAGACGAAAAGTAAGATTAAAGCTCCATTGCCCTTAAAAGGTGCTACTTATTTTCCAGACACCATTCCTCTAGGATAGGGTCAATAGGCTGTGCTTTAATCTATATATTTGAACATATAAGTATACATTAGTAAAAGTTAGAACATTTTATATCCTGCTTCCGAAGTGTTCTATATGTATTTATTCATTTCTTGACTTGTTCCAAGAGGGATAACATGTAACCAAAATACATGCACGGCAAAATAAAAATAATTTGGCAAGGATGAGTAAGATTACAATGCTGAGTAATATGAAGAGATGTTGTCTTTACTAATACTTAAGGAATATTTTCAACAGAAGTCTCTTGACACAAGTTATGCATATATTGAAGTTGATTCATAAAATGATAAAAGACAGCTAAGAAAACTTTAATTTGACCCCTATTATACACTTAAAGTACAAAACAAATACATCTGTGGACAGAAAACTGAATTAATAAAAACATTTAAGAAAAAACAACTTGACTTCTCTTTTGTCCTGCTGCTGCATACTTGGCTGAATAAAATGGCTCATTTTGATAAATTAAAATGTACTTGTTTATGCACATATGTACATATTATAAAGCTTGAGATTTAGGGAAGAGCTGATGTACTGCTTCCACCGGAGATGGAAATTCATGTTTGCTAATGAAATAAGACACATATGCTAACTTCTCATGATATACAAGGTTCAGTTTTGAGCTTGTTACAAAGCTATGACATAGAATGATGAACACATTCTGCCTCTGAGAGATGATGTCTTAGAAGGAGAGTTAGGGGCCTATGGTTAAATTGCCAGAAGAGCTGTGAAATTGCACCTCTGGGAGAAGGTCATGCAGATAAAGTGCATGATTAATATTATTAATAATAATTATAACTAACAGTAAAACTGAGGAGACTGAACTACAATGGATCAGGAAGGTGGTCACTAAATAGGGCTGATTTCGCTCTCATGAATAATAGTCCCACTACGTAAAGGAGACAGAAACACTATTTTCTATTCTGATAACAGGGAGATTGAGTCCAAAGGCATTCTGTTTTGAAAGAAATAGGTAAATTTGTGGTCATCAACTGAAAAGACACAAGTTAAGTAAAAGAAATATAAAACATGCAATTATGTTTCAATTATAGAGGGTAGTGTTATAAGTGGAGCTGACAGATAAGCAAGGAACACTCGGTGAGAAAAATAAACTAAGGTTGTGGGAAAGTTTAGTGTGTATTCGTGTTCTCCTGAATAAACCCATTAAAGAATTTCATTTACAAAAAATAATAAACTGAGACTCTAATCAAATACGATGACAAATTTCTCAGAAAGTCTCTCTTGTTTGGCTTTGTCCATATATTAAAATGTTGGCTGTATCTCTGTAGCACTCAGTCCAGTAATTATTGTTTTAAGCCAGTTTGTCGTTTCTGCCTTCTGGCTTATGTTAGAGCATAGAGGATGAAGAAACTCTGTTTCCACATTTGAAACACAATTACCTGGATATAACACTGTAGACCATTTATGTTGATTTTAAACTTAGAAATATTAGGAAAACAATATTTTATACATTTTAAACATATTAGATATTAATGTCGAGTTTATTTTAAAACACAGATGTTGATGTCATATTTTGAGAGGTCCATAAAGCTTGATATTTTCCTTCTATTAATTATAAGTAAAGAGACCACTAATAAAACAATTGAAGGCAGATATGGTATACATAAATGACATGTTAAAAGATGTATTATGAAATTTAGAATAAGTGACTTTTGTCATGCCCTTAATCCATACATGAAAGTAACTAGAAGTTCTTTAGCATTTACTTTAAAATATCTATAATGCCAGTTAATCAAATTGCCTGTTTCATGAGGAAAATACATTTCCTCATCAGGTTGTCTGATAACAAATGTATGGGGAGGCTACATTTGGAAAGAAGTTTTTGTTGTTTTGCAGATGGGATCCCTTCATGACACCAGCATCTTTTAATAAGATATCATTCTCAGCAGGGACATGTCCAAATGTTGCTGAAGTAGTCACAATAGCCAAGGTAAGGAAGAAGTGTAGAAATTGATATATAGATGACGGATGAAGAAAATTTGCCACAAATACACTGAGGAAAAAAATTTCAACCAAATAACATATTGTCATGTGCAGGAGAATTGATGTAACCAGAATAAATCATGAAAAGTTATGTAACATCACATGCTTTATCTCCTATATAGAGTCTATTAAATATGAAAACCTCTATGAACACACAAACATGAACAACAAAAAAAGGAAAATAAAAACACTAAAAGAGGGAAGATGGGAAAACAGCAAAGAATAGCAGATGGAAAGAAGACAAAGTACTCCATTTTTTCCTCACATAAAGAATAGAGATTTCACTAGGCATGGGCATGGGCCTTTAATCCCAGCACTCTGCAGGCAGAGGAAGGTGGATCTCTATAAGTTCAAGTCTAGCCTGATCTACAGAGTGAGTCTAGGACAATCAATGCTACACAGAGAAACTCTGTCTTGAAAACAAAAACAAACAAAAAGAATAGAGATTTCAAGATTATACTTATGTGTGTATGAGTGTGTGTATATGCATGCACAAATATGTGTGTCTGTGTATGTGTTGATGTTTCATATGTATATCTTTTTATATTTTCAATATATGTGTATATATATATGAAGTCAATTAATTATACACACATAGAATAACACACACATACACAGACATAAGTATGTATATGTATGTATACATATACATATATGTGTGTATATATATAATTTGAACCTGCTTGACTATATTTTGAAGCTATTATAATCTATTGTTAAAAATAAGTCTCCAGTTAATGGAATAGCTGAATTGCTATTTTTGCATCTGTCTCCGGGAGCCTGACTTGTCCCAACCCATGGCCCTGACTTGTTTATGAGAATGCCCTGATGCCCCTAAACCTCTTCATATTTTAGTTTATACTATTTCTTAGTTTATATTATATTATTTATATGCAGCATCAACTTTATTTTGAATTACTTTGAAAACAATTGCATTTAGCTTAAGAGGACCACTATGATAGTTTTTAACAGATATAAGAATACAATTATGAAAATTAAGAGACATAATATAAATTAGAAATATGCATTCCATTTGAAATCAAGTTTTATAAATGTGTAAGAAATTATTACCAGTAAAACAGTGTGGGTTCATGTGTATATCTGTCTAGCCAATGTAGATCCAAAGTGAGAAAATTAGAAACACGCTGTATACCAAAACCAACAAGTGATTAAATAACTTAAAAAATAATGATTATATGGGAAAATGCTAATTTCAGAGGAAGGTAACTATGCAACACGTTGCAAATCTACCTAATTACCCTCTCTAATTACATGGAAACCACATGATGGGTTTTTTTATTACATATTTCTATATTTCCTTATTGCCCATTGTCTTTCTTCTGTAAAACTGCTTTGCAACTACTTCTGATTTCACTCCTTAAAAGGAAGAAGAGGTAAAAGCAGAGCAAGACAGGAATGGATAGTTACTTAGTTCTCACTTATGTTGTATAATGCTCGATTTGTATATACTAGGCAGGATGGATGTTATAATTGCAGGAATATATTCCTAAAATTATAAGTTACCAAAAGCAGAACGTAGAAATTATAGTAGTAAATGCCATCAATAAAGAATTAAAATGCTAAGTTAAGATAAATAATGTCTATTTCATAGATATGAAAGCTGAGGAATTAATACTTCTAGGATTTCCAAATAAACATCTAAGTACATAAGCTGGGATTTTAAGTAAGCAAACTCTGCTCCTGATAGTAATCACAGTAAGTATGAGTTCTATTTTTATTATGACCATATTTTTGTGCAATGATCAAGTTTCATATTTTTTGTACTAGAATATGATTGCAACCAGATTTACAGATGAAAGACTATTCCACTATTGCCTATAGCATTTTTTCTTTTCCTCTACACCACGTGCCCTTTAGAACACTTTCATCTTCAGGCTACTGTAGACATTTGTCAACTTGTTTCCTTTGGCAAAAACACCAAGACAGGGCTCCCTCTCAGAACAACATTTAAAGAACCCTTTCAGCATCACTGAGAATGTACACCAAAGGCAGCCAGTGCAGAAGTGGTCCTGTACTCACACTCTGAGCTTCAGCAAGTTGTCAGTTCTGTTAAAGGCATCCTTCAGGAACCTCTGCTGAGCTGGGCTTCATCACTGAAATGTGTGCTGACCCTGATTGGTAGGGACTTTGGTAATCAGTTGTGGCTGTCTGATCAGCATTAATGCTTGCATTTTTCAATATCCTAATCAGGGGTCAGTTACTGAGGAGAAGGGCTTGCTTTTCATAGATTATATAAAATAGTGCCTTTAAAAATGTAAGACCCATGCCATGTGTGGGACCCATGCTCTACAAATCTGGATAGCCAGGAAGTAAAGACTGGGTAGCCAGGAGACCTAAGGTAGAACAAAACACAACTGGGGAGAAAAATCAACGAAATGATTCCTGATGGTTTTCCACTATATTCACTCATAGATCAGAGGCTTGTCCGAGCATCATTAGAGAGCTTCCTCTGGCAGCAAATAGGGAGAGGACACAAAGACACACAGTCAGACATTATGCAGAGAGAGAGAGAATCTAAATTGGCGGTTTCTATTGCTTCCTTACTGTCAGACAGTAGGGAACCACATGGATGAGGGGTAGAAAAGGTTGTAGGAGTCAGAGGTTATGGGGGACACCAGGAAAACATGGCCCACTGCATCAGATAAGCAGGGTTCACATGGGCTTATAGAGACTGAAGCAGCAAGCATGGTGTGTGCATGAGTCTGCACCAGGCTCCCTGCATATATGTTATGGCTGTTAGCTCAGTGTTTTTGTGTGTCACCTAACAGTAGGAGTTGGGTTTTTGTTTGTTTGTTTTGTTTTGTTTTGGGGGGGGGAGTTGGTTTATCTCTGGATTTTTTTGCCTGCTCTTGGGACTTTTTCTCTTATTGGGTTGCCTTGTCCAACATGGATATGAAGGCTTAGCCTTTTATTATTGTACCTTGTTTTGTCCTGTTTGGCTGTTTTCTCTTGGAGGCCTGATCTTTTCTGAGGTGAAATAGAACTTGAGTAGTTATGGTGGAGGGGGTAGGTGTTGGGGGAGGAGGAGGAAGAGGAAGGGGTGAAGGAGGAAGAGGAAAACAACAGCAAAAACTTCATGAACATACAATTTTAAACCCTATCTCAATCTTTCTTATTTTTTTCCCCATTTATGTAAGCCCCATTTCATTGCCAATTAAGAGCAGTTCTTTGTATTTTGGGAGGGGTTTTCACATCTTCCAATAATATGTTGCTTCTCAGGTGAGGAATAACCACAGCACACACTGGATGTTGCTAGAAAACAGAGTTAGTATTTCAGAGGCAGCACAGCTCTTTGAGTACTTATCTGACCAAATTGAAAATCCCACACAGCAAGTTGTGCTTTTTGATCCAAACAGACTTAGGATCCTGCTGTTTTTATATTAAGCAGTAGCACAGACTTCATAGGTATCCGGCTTTTCAGGCGATGTCTGTGATGTTGTCTCTGAATCTGAACTGCACATTTCTGATGAATGCGTTTGTACATTGTCTGAACAAAAAACCCTTATAATTTCAGTATCTTATAACTTAAATATTTTGGCGTTTTATTTAATAATGACAAGGTATGTATTTTCCATTCATTTAGTTTGTGTGCCGGTAAGCATAAATCCTACAAACTGTTCTTTATAAAGCTCACAAACATGTAGACTTACCAGTCCTAAGGTTTCCCTTTATACCCTGACTGTATTACAGGTTAGGTGCTTGGTTTTTTAGACGAAGCTTTCTATAGAGCTTGTTGTGTCTCTGTGTCTCCTGACTGAACACATGATTACATTACCAACTGTGGCATGTTCCAATAACAAGGTCCATACAATTTTACTCTCTGGCAAAGCCAGATAATTATAATCATTTTGTTTAATTTTATGCATTCAAAATGTATGAAATTCATTTCTGTATATTTATTTCCAAGTCTTTAAAAATTATCTAAAATAATCATTGCACAGGAAAGGATTTTTCAACCTATATATTTAATGAGTCAATAAAAGATTTTTTTAAAAATGTTTGTTTCTGTTTTGAGTTCATTTGTAGCTAAGTTTAAAAAAAAGAAATTAGATTATCAAGGAAACAACCTATATGCACAAGCTCTAATTTCATCAGCTTTGAAATTTAGATTATTTAAATGGCTATTTAAAGTAAAATTTAAAAATTGATACTCAAATACAATGAGGAAGTTTTAGAGTATATTCTGGAGGTTAGGAAGACATGAAATTGTAGTAAAAATGTACATTGAAGGCCAATATTGGAAAGTGAAAAGAATTGCTACATAATGATTATAATTCCAGTTCATTAAGCCACAGGTTTTATTCTGCATGTGCTGGATAATGCAGTCTAAATGTCAAGGAGAGGATGTTTTACCCAAAACAAGACCAATCAATAAAAAGGCATTTATACTTCCTAGACAATCTCCGTTCAAAAGGTGTTTGCTGACATGGTAGGCAAGACATATCTTATTTTTGTATGACTGTCTCTTAGATTTTTCATGAAACTGGGTAGTCTTAAACTTTACTTAGTTTAATTTACTACATTTTATTTGGTTAATTTTGTGTGTGGCGTGGGGGAAGCCCTTAAGCACTGTGGTGAGTATATGATTAGAGAAAAAAATGTCAAGAGTTGTTTCTTTCTTTCGTGGCATGAAAGCATGGAGGCAGGAGTAGGAGACAGTCCCATGTGAATAGCCCAGAGGCACATAGAGATGAACATTGAGGCCTAGATGGTATTTTCCTTTTCATTCACCCTGGGACTTTAGTCTGGTGGATGATGCCCCAAGGATGTAGTTAGAAATTTTCACAAAGCAACGCATAACTAGAAGAAGGTGTGTTTCTATGGTGAACTAAATTCAGGCAAGAGGCCAATGAAGATTAAGCAAAGTAATAAGTTTGTTTTATGGAGAACAAATGCTATCTTACATGTGAACAGAGAGACACCAGTAGTCAGATCACGTAGCATGAATAAATTGTTCACTAATAGGTATATTAAAAAATAATTAAGGTTGGTTTGATGATATGTCTATGACATAAAGGGACATCTAATTCTTCAGAAGATACAATTTTAGTCCAGACCCAGTAAATTTTATACTCTATATAATATTGCAGTTTACTTTCAGGTCCAAATAAACAAAGATACTTAGGAAAACATCAATGAAATCACTTGGTCTACAAAGTGTATAAGATGAGATGATATTCCCAGGAAAAGTAGTAAGTTAGACATAAGTATTTTGATGGAGCTTGTGGGAAATTGTCTACAATTTTAATGCAATTTTTTATTTTAAAAAGGTCACTTTGCCAAGCGTGGTGGAGCACACCTTTAATCCCAGCACTTGGGAGGCAGAGGCTGGTGGATCACTGTGAGTTGGAGGCGACATGATCTACAAAGTGAGTCCAGCACAGCCACGCTACACAGAGAGACTCTGTATCGAAAAACCAAAAAAAAAAAAAAAAAAAAAAAAAAAAAAACCAAAGAAACAAACAAAACAAAACCAAAAAACAAACAAACAAACAAACAAAAAACACATATAATAAGGTTTTATAATAAATTAATCAAACAAAAGACAATGATTACCCAAAGGCATCTTCACAATTAAATATAAATATCAGTACAATGTATTGTCATTTACAAACCTTTCCTTGATATATGATTTGAACAAATATTGTGTAATACAATGTCACAAACTCATGTGGATGATGATGTGACTAATTTTATATGTCAAATTTTGGGGACTCTGGAATCCTCATATAGCTTAGTAACTATTGTCCTAGTGTAACTAGAAGACACTATCTATCATCAGCTATCTATCTAGCCTAGCTAGCTATCATCTAACATCTACTTATCTACCATATTCTATCTTTCAGTGTATCCTCTCACCCTCTATGAAAGATAAATAATATGAGCAGGTATAGCACATTTTTTTGTGAACTGTTGATAGTGTTGTTAAGTTCATAAATAGACCTTTTAAAGTTAAAGATAGCAATTTGAATTCAAAGACAAACATTAATGCTTATCTTTAAATGTACAGTGATATTGATTCCAATGTTATACTACAATATTATATTTAATAAAGTAATAA
Organism: Acomys russatus; assembly: GCF_903995435.1. NCBI lineage: Eukaryota > Metazoa > Chordata > Mammalia > Rodentia > Muridae > Acomys > Acomys russatus. Next base: position 15,729,246 of record NC_067145.1, on the reverse strand, counting down.
GAAATTTAAATACCTAAATAAAATATAGAATAAAAAGAATGAAGTGAAAAAATATCTTAATAATTTAGATTTATATTATAATTTATATCATTTCCAATCAAAAATAGTGAGACAGAGATTAGGGAATATTCAAAAGGCTATATTTTAGCTTCTATATCTCTATAAAATATATAAACTTGATTTCAAGGTGTGTTTCTTTATAATATTTTAAATATTTACTGAAGTAAATATAATACAATTGAATAAATATGCATGTCAATTGAATGATATACAAAAAGGTTATTGTAAAAAAAAATGAATGGCCATACTGATAAAGAAAGTAGTTTTGACTGTATAGAATTTTAAAGAAACAGACATGAATAGAGTATGACAATAACAAAATTAATTCAGCAATGAAAAAACATATCTAAGAATATAACAAAAGAAACAAAACCAAAGCACTGAAATATGAAAAGAAATAAAAACATATAAAAAGTTGAAAAATAACAGCTGGAAAATTTAGTAGAACTAACAGGTAGATCAATGTATAAAAATCAATCATTTTTCTCCACAAGCACAATAAAAACCCTAGGATATAATTTTAAAACCCAATTCACAAGAAAAAAGAAGGAATTTTGGGAGAGTGAATGTATCCAAAAGACATAATAAATAAAATCAAATAATTTTATTGGCCTTTTTTAGAAGAATTAAATAAAACCATAGTCACATTTTATCCTTGACCAGGTTCTTTAATATTAATGCATTGATGATAACATTTCCCATATTGAATCAAATAATTAGAATAGTACAAAAAAATAACCCCAAGATTCTTTCCTACCTCTGAAATGCACTAGATCATCTTATTATATAATATGTGTTGAGGAAGTAAAACTGAACAATAGGGAACAATGAAAAAGTTCTACTGCTTTTCAATGTCAAATTTATAACTTACTAGTCAGTGAAATGAATAAAGTAATATGATATGGACATAACTATAGATACATATGACAAAGGAGAATACATACATTTTGATACGTAGGAAAAAGGAATGTATTCATGATCAAATGTTCTAATTAAAATGGACTCATTACAAGTAGAACATTATGATTGACAGATCTGGGCCCAGGGGTCCTGCTCAAACTATGGTACCAGCCAAGGACAATATGGGCAGCAAACTTTGAACCTCTACCCAGATCTTGCCAATGGACAGGTCATTCTCCACATTTGAATGGAGAGTGGGGACTGACTTTCACACGAACTCTGGTGCCCCATATTTGACCACATCCCCTGGATTGGGAGGCCTGGTGGCACTCAGAGGAAGGATAGCAGGCTACCAAGAAGAGACTTGATACCCTATGAGCATATACAGGGGGAGAAGGTCCCCCTCAGTCACAGTCATAGGGGAGGGGCGTAAGGGGAAAATGGGGGAAAGGAAGGAATGGGAGGATACAAGGGATGGGATAACCATTGAGATGTAATATAAATAAATTAACAAAATATATTTAAAAAATAATATGCACTCATTGGGTATGTATGCATGGCATGTGTGTGTAGATGCATGTGTCTTAGCATGTATTTTGAGGGCAGAGGACAATGTTGTGGAATTTCATCTTTCCTTCCAACTTTATGTGGCTTCTGAGATTGGATTCATCCTTTCTGCATTCCTTGGGAAGCGTCTTTAATCCACTACATGATCTCAGCACCCAGTTAATTCAACTTGAACAACATGTTCAATTCAATGGGAACACAATATTTTTCAATGAAGGGTACTAGGATAAGTATATATACTCATGCCATAGGATGAAGTATTACTCCATCCCCATCCTCAAACTATATTTAAAATTAAATGCTTCATGGGCTAGGAATGTTGGTGAACACATACACTTATAAATTTTAGAAGAGACAGGAGTACTGTGGACATTATTTCAGCCTGGGCTATGAACCAAGACCTAGTTTAAAAAGGTGGGGGTAGTTTATTAACACAAGCTAAAATTGTAAACTGATAAAGTATAGTGCAACTTTTACTAAGTTGAGTTTGACAACAACTTTCTAGGTCAACAAAAGTTAGGAACAACAATACAATCAATGACATAGATTACAAACATTATATGTATATCCTTCAAAGGATACCATTAAAAATTGATGATCAACCCCTTGGAAATAAAAATGTATGCGAAATATATGTGTATATATACATATAATTTATAATTTTACTCAGAATTAATATCAATGTATTTCTGGTTCATAACACAAAATAATATCCAATTAAGAAAATAATGAAGAAACAATTTTAGTAATATAATGGTAGATATAGTAAAAAAGCATATAAAAGTATGCTCAATAGAATCTATAGTCCAGAAATCCAAATCCACAGTAAGATAATACTTTGGTCACAATAAGACAAACACGAAGTGAAGGATATGTGCTAATAATGTTGCTAAGGTCACGAAATAAAGCAATGTATTTAGAAAACTATCTGGAAGTCCATCAAAAGTTAAACATACATTTACTATATAATTGAGTAGTTTCATTCTTCAGGGTATCTTTATGATATAAGAATATTTTAAGACAAAATCCTGAATGTAAGCATTTTATATGCAATCCCAAGTGGCCAGCCCTAAATTCATATACAAATGAATAACATTATATGGACCCAGCATTTATATTTATATACAATGGGTTTGTGTATATATGTGTGTGTTTGTGTATGTCTATGTGTCTTTATAAGAAAAATAATTGTGATAGAAGAAATTGTCATAGAGATGAAATACATGGGGCACAAAATGAGTTGGTAGGGAAAAAAGGAGGGATGAAAAGATGTAAACAAAGTACTTGGATATTAAATAAAAAAACAACAAAAAATCCACAAAAATATAAACAGTACCCAAATCTTCATAAATGGATACATTGATAAATATGGCCCTGTATGTACAAATGATAGAATATAATAATGTAATAAATATTACATACTGATATGCACTGTAAGGTGTGTATACTGTATAAATACGCTGAATGAGGGAAGCCACTCGGATATTGCAAAGGATCTTCTAAAGGGAGAAGTTTCTGTATAATACACAGATGATAGACCTATGTCAACTTCTATGATAATGAATGATGATGCTAAGTGACTGATGGGTGTGGAAGGACAGCTAGTGGAACATGTGTGTGAAGGTTATTTGAAATAATGTTGGCATATTTTGTGATAAGTTTCAAAGTCTCGATTTCTACATACGAATTCTTGTATTAAGAAGATGTATGTGGTTTCAAATTTTGTGTCACTTATGGTCTTTTAAAATAAACAAATAGTTTCTATTTTTATCATTTATCTATGTTTTATAAAGTATTGTGAAACTCTAACAGTACACAAGAGAGTTTGGGTGGACAATTCAGTAGTCTGCCAGTAGTTTTCTTTAAGGTGGAGATGTTAAGAAATAATTACCTGTCAAAGCTACAGACTTGATTAATTAGCTGTAGCTCGTAGATGACTAAGTTAATCCCCATTGACATTGATTTTGTGTGATAACAACAGACAATAATTATATTTGTGAATAAGCACAGTAGGAAGCCCATTAGTGTATAACATTTATACCTACAATTTATCTCATAAAATAAAAACATGGGATTCTTTAGAGGGATATACTTAACAAGTTATGTTTCTTTTTTGCTTGTAAAATATTGACACTGTTGTTACAGTTATCTGTGGGTATAAGATTAAGATTTTGACTTTTTAAAGTATTATACTAGTCTAGCAAAATGGTGTTAGTATATTCTTTTTCTAAGGACCATGATTTCTATAATTCCAAGAAGTTGGATGCATCTGCTCCCAGACCCAACTTCCCTCCTATAGAGTGACCCATAAGTGCAATTAGATGTATTAGGGTTTGGGTGATCTGCTGAAGAAAGACCGAAAGGCAGTATGCAAAAACAGAGTGTTTTTTTCTAGCAGGCTAAGATCACCTCTCTTTTCTAGAGGGTGACCCAAAATGAGCAAGCAAGCACAATTTATAGAGGTGGAGGGATTGGTGACAGGCCTTAATTGATTGGTCAGAATTGAGCCAGAGTTTAGGAGGGGATTCAGGATTGACTGTTTGTTTGGTTACTGAAGACTTTTTGAGTCTCTGAGGTTTTGGCTCTTACTCAGGAGTTCTTTATCAAACCACGACATAATAAAAACATGGTATCTACTCATTTTGTTCTATAAGCTGTCTAGGTGCCCATGAGTTGTCCATAATTTGTGGGTTTTCTAGGAATTGTTAGAAACTTGGCCTAGTTAGGCAGAGTGAAAACCGAAAGCCTGTCATGGAGTTGGTCTAGTCAAGGAAACTGGGGTCTTTGAGGAGTTTGGGGTCCCTGTGGTCCCCGGTGTCGGGTTCCTTCATATGTTGCCACTGATATTTGAGTGCCATTTACTGTTCCTTTACATGTATCTTGTCATGTTGGTCATTGTTTCAGTTTATAGGTGTTACAGCTGGGTAGGAAGAAATTAAACAAGTCTCCCCCTTGGCAGCTTGCATATTATTTATGGTACCACAGAATTTAGAACTGAGGAAAGAAGCATTTAGCTTACATTCAGCTCAAGTCGTGGAAGTCCTGTCTGTGATGTCTCCTGAAGTAAGGGCATACTATCAGGTCCTGATAGGTACTCAAGAACTATATCAATAATACATATTGTTTGGGAGAAATAACTGGTAGTGTCCTGTCAATCATTGAAATGGGGAGCTTCATGTCTGATACTAGGATTCTGTTGGTCTATAGGTTTGTATACAATCAAATACAAATATATAGATAAAGAAGTAGATGATATCTAGATGGAGTTGATACAGGATAGATAGATAGATAGATTGATAGATAGATAGATAGATAGATAGATAGATAGATAGATGTAGGTGTAGATGATGGAGATATACATTGAATATAATTTCTGGAAATGAGAAAGTAATGTGATGCTTTGAGGCCTTATATAACATACCTGCTGTTCTTTTTCTCTTGTCTCTCTTTATCTTTCTGTATTAAGCACAAATCATGGGAAAAGTTTTCCTTTAGAGAAAATGGAGACCAACACAAAACACTACAACTGGATACAATGCAAAAGTCAGTGGATTGTGGGGAGCCCATCTCTAACAGCAACGTCTAAATCACAGCTCCAATTTTATGTCTTAGGAGATATTTTTTGAGGAAGGGGTAAGAATGTAAGATCCAGAATACCAGAGTCCACATGCATATAGTCTCTCTTAGAAATGGCTGCATAAACAATAATAGACAATAGCAATATAAATGGATGTAAAATAGAGATAATTCCATGGTGTCTACATTTAGACAAAGAACTACAATCTATTAATAACTGCTGGAAATAGAAAACTTAATATCCCTCAGAGGTGATCCCTGGTATTAACTATCGAATACAAAGTGGTGACCCCTGAGGCTATATATATATGAACTCAGATGATCATATTTATATATGTTTGCATACATATATTTACATATGTATCAGCAATAGCAATCATTTTGGTAGTTGAGAAAATAGGCAGGATTGATATGTGGCTTCCTGGTTGAGCCTAGATGGATGAAAGTACAGGGGAAAGTAATGTAATTCTATTTTAATTGTAAAAGTTGTTAAAATAATGTTAACATAAAAAGATGGTGTTTCATTGTTTGTACTGTTTGGATTGCCCATTAGTTTTGGCCTTTTGTTTGGTAGTATTTAAGGCAGGGTTTCCCACAGAGTCAAGCTGGCCTTGAACTTAGTGTCTTCTTGCATCTACTTCCTGAGTTCAGGGGTTTCAGACTAGTGTCAGCTCATCCAGCTAAATGTCAACAGTATTTTTAATATAAAAAGAAAAATTGACATATGTCTTCCTTACTATTTATAAAAATATAATGTAAGTCTGAAAGTGTTTTTAAAGAGTACTTAACAGGAGATCCTAATACAGTATCAGAGCTGATTCAGATTTCCCACTTAGTTACATTCAGTGTAAAATGTTTTTTTTTTTTTTAAATCTCTTCACTGTTCTCATCTTCATCAATGCTGTCCACCAGCTTCCATCTGAGAACCTATACCGTAATCCTTAAAGTCTCTCACCATACTAGGAATGGATCTCTTTAAAGAAAGGAAACATAGAAGCTAACTCATCAACAATGACAAGCACCAGATGCTGCAGAGTGCTGTCTCAGCACAGAGAAGAAGTATTCATGTTCACAGCCAGGGAATAAGCAAGCAAATTGCCTGGTCAGAACATCAAAATGATATAGATTCTGCTTCCTCTCCATGGATTCTCCGTGACCAAGGAGCGTGGTCTCATCAATGCCATTTGCAAGGAATCAACAAACTGGTATTTTATTTTTCTTTTCAGTTCATATAAAAGTTCTTATCATCCTAATCAGAAGGGGTTATGTGTCTAAATCATCAAAGCACATTGAGATCAAAAAGAAAATATATTCCTTCTTCTCTGGTCAGTTACTATAATGTTCAGGAAGAAAATAAAAAGAGTTAGCAATGTTCACTTTAGTGCCAAATTGAGTGTCAGTGATGCATTTTAAACTTCAAATTTGTTGCTATTATTACTGCCATTGATGGCACTTTTCCCATAGAAATGCCTCCAGCAGAAGAGTTTATATTTTAGAAATGAAGAACCCAAGATGGAAAGAAGGATAAAGTTCAGCTTAAGTCAAGCATGGTAATAAAATAATAGCAATATCAATAAAATAAATCATTGGTTAGCTTCTATGTTTCAAATGAAACTAGTGAAAGAGCCTATATTTTTAAAAAAATATTTCAAGAGCTGTGCTACAAAACCTATAGTCTTAAGTTTTTCTTCTGACCGTGAGTGATGTTTGTAGTTGTTGTAAGGATGTTGAAGAAGGAAAAGAGCAGGTGTTAGATATGAAGATGTTAGTGGGAAAAGCATCTCAGAAAGGAGAGTTGCAACCAAGTGGAATCAGATAAACAGTGTGATATGTATAAAATAGACCCTGTGAGTAACGCAAAGTCAAGCAGATTGAAGTGAACACTGCAGGCAGTGAGAGCACCTCAGATACAAAGACCAACAACACTAATAACACTGATGTAATGACACATATTTTTCTTTTTTTTTTTTTTTTTTAAGACAGGATTTTTCTGCATCCTTAGCTATCCTGGACTCGCTTTGTGGACCAGGTTGGCCTGGAACTCACATAGAACCACTTGGCCTCTGCCTCTGTAGGTACTGAGATTACGGGTATGTGCCACGTTACCCAGCTAAATGATTTTCTTATTTAATATTTAAGTTTTATTTAAAATTTTCCTTACTGAGCTTCAAACCACTATCCTCAGTTTTCTAGAACCAACTTGCAGACAGACATGTACCAGTTACATTCAACAGACATCAACACCACATCCCTGGTCAAGGCTTCTACATCTGCTGTTTTATATGATTTAGAAATAACATTTATTTTCTAGTTTCTAAGGAACCATATCCTTGTATTATTATTTCATTTTCCTTGTTAGACTCGATTTTCTGATGTTATTCTCACTGATATGTGTCATTTTACAAATATCTCTGGTACCCCATTGATTTGCCTTAGTAGTAGTAAATTTGAAATCTTATCTTCCCAGGAAAGAAAAATCAGAAAACTGTGGGTAAACCACAAAAATATAGAGAGGCTTATATTTAGTAGGAGATAAAGAATCATGCTCTCATTAAAACCTCTTGGAAAATAATCAACATACTGATGTGTCAAAGGTAGACTGCAGTGTCTTCTCTTTAACCCAGAGGACTTAATGGAAGCATTTACTCAATTTTTTGTAATTGAGACCATTTTCCCCAACTTAGGCATTATTCTTATCAAAAGTTAATTCATTTATTAAGTATTAAATACAAACCAGACACAATTGCATTTCAGTGCTTAGTATATATTAAGTTAAAAATACAAAGTACTAATACAATGTACTGGTGGGAAAAGGTAAGTAGCAAAGATGAAACTGTGAAAGAAATAAGGGATAACAGCCAATTACATCACCATGAATAGAAATACTACAACTAAAGATATGTTTTGGTCATATGTTGCTATAACTGATAAAATATATATCCTCGGTGTTTGATTTCTCACAGCATATGCTCAAATTCTGTAGTGTAATCATAAGCTGCACATCAAAATGATTATGAGCATATTCTTTGAGTATTTTTTTCATTACTCTTATTTCCTTCTTGGAGTAGCCAGATTTATCAGAACATAAATACTATGTGCTTGGCTGTTTCTGAACCCAAAACCCAACTTCTTTTATTAATTGCTTACATGATTAATGGATTGGTTGGTTGATTGCTTTCTGCTATTGAATTTCTAGTGGTTCAGTTGTCATTCATTACTGAAGTATTTGCTTTTATTCACATGATCTTGTGCCTGTTATACTGTATTACTAACACTTAAAATATAAATGTTATTAATTATTTGATTGAATTAGGAAACACGTGGGAAATGACTAAGTTAGCTTCTTCTAACTAATAGGAGAATAGCTTTCATTAATGTAAATGGAATTGTTACATAAGAGAGATATGAATGGATCAAAAAGGAAATAACAAAACTAAACAGGTCTGACATTCTGTTTCACTCTTCTTGTCCTCTCCGTTCTCAAGCTAGCTCTATAATTTTCTGAAAGGAGAAGCTTTACCATATGCTCCAGCTACCATGATGTTCTACCTCACAAGTGGCCCAGAACTGACAAAGTTGAAGATTATAAACCTTTGAAACTACAACTGAAAATAAATGGTCCCTGTCTTAAATTGTTTATGCCATATATTTTATCATTTTGACATAAGGCAGATTAAGACAATCTATTGTTATATCCTCTGACTTTCTTTATCCAGCTCTTCACAAAGAACAATACACACACACACACACACACACACACACACACATATGAACAATATGTTGAATTATATATACTATATATAATTCATGTACTTCTAATATATAATCCAAATGCTCCTTTACGTTTCTTGCAGTTATAATAATTCCTGACTCTTCACCATTATTCTTTGTCATATATATTCTCATATTTCATCTATAAGCCACAACCAGTTATCTTGCTCTCATAAGTTCTTTACAAGGCCTGTTTCACAGAAATTAAAAATACTTCAGTCTTTCTTGTGAACTTTCTTCAGTCTATTTCACCATCTACCACTATGAAGCTCACAAAATTCCTTACCGGCATCACTGAGTCAACTGTTGCCTTATGTATCTGCTCTCAGGATCTGTTAGTATGATATTTCCAACAACAGCTGTATGTTGGATCTCTCCTTTCTTTGAGGCATCTCTTTCACTGCCATTCTCTCTCTCTTCTCTCACACTAACTAGTAAGTGCAGAAGAGGGCCTATGTCAGCAGCTTTGTTTCTGGCTATCATTCTAGTGCCTTGGATAACTGATAATATTGGAAGCGCTAAATACTGGGTTTTGCTTAACAGACAGCTATGATTCTTTATTCACATAGCAACCTGATTTGCTGAGCCAAAATAAAATCTTATCTGCACCTTTGTAGGTTGAAATCACTGAATTGGACCTTCTATGTTGCTTCATGATATCAAATATATTTCAGATAAATACCCAAATAGATGGATTACAGAAAGTCAGGACAATAATTTCTGGTAGTCTTCCATAAAATTGGCTATTTGTAATTTATATATCCTCATTGTAATTTAAAACTCATGAAAATAAGGAATGGAATACTATGACTTTTTCTAAAGTTAAATAGTTTGCAAACATTTAATGTCATTGGCATTAAATAAAGCATATGAGGTAGCTTGTTTAAAATTTTTTATCTTTTTTTTTTTTTTTGGTCTGATCTGTTATTTATAAATTGTTTTTTCTTTCTTACCATGAGATACCATCTGTTTGTATGAGCATTACTCAGTATTCGGAATGATGTTCACGAATGTGGCATTAGGAAATAATAACCACTTCATACCACAATAAAGTTTATAACATATACCTTGCAAGATTATTTTTAGGCATGATTACTGAGAATAAAATATCAAAATGAATGCTGCAACATAAAAACAAACCTGTCTGTATATTGCTTAAAGATTGACTATTGGGTCTAGGGATTTGACTCAGTCGATAAAGTGCCTGATGACTGAAGTACAAATCCTTAAAAGTTAAGTTAAATGCAGGCAGCTAATACGTCTCCTGTAATTTCAGCACTCAAGAGGCTACTATGGCACTAAGATACTAAGCTACTAAGGAACTCCCAAGACACAACGTCTATGCAGTCTCCTCAATCCATGAGCTCTAAGTTCAGTTCAGAATATGCCTTAGTAATAAGAAAAAGTGGTAAATTATTAAGAAAAACATCCATTATGGACCTACATACATGCACATGCATGTACAAACATTCACCAACATACGCAAATGTGCATGCACTAATCATAGCTTACATATGCCTAAATAAACAGCTACCTTGCTGTATGCTCCTAAAATAATCTAAACTTAATGTAATTTGCTAAGATTTGTATTGTCAAACTGCTATTTCTAAGAGTCCTTATGAAACATCTATTTGCTAAATTCTGCACAGTTGAAGTGAAGCAATTATTACAGACCAATGCTGATGCAACCCTCATTGGGAAGGATATTTTAGTGATTGAGTCCAGTACAATCTCCTCCTTCCTCTCCTATTCTATAGTCTCTCTCCTATGACTTGTCTTTTCATTGTTGATCAGGTGATTGTTTTCTCACTGGAACTGATGTCCAGCAATTCTCACAGGTAATAATGAAAAAATAAATCACTTTAATTTATAAAGCACTTATGAAGCTTTCCTATTGAGGCTTAAATCAAATAAAAGTAAGGTCAGAGAAATTCCTGACACTCCTAACATTATAAAATGTCAAGTTGCATTGAAAGAGACTGAAAATATCTAATAATATTAAGACTTCATGAAATTGATCTAGCTCTTAATGGCAACCCTCAATCGTTTTCTCAATTCTAAGTTTCTGTTGCAATAATTTTGATTGTTCACTCTGAGAAGTCAGATGATTTCAAATTAATGGTGATTTATGTTCTATAGTTTCAAATGGAGCCCAGGAAGTTTGTGTGATCTAACTATCATTGATTCACAAAAATATTTCCTTTCAGTGAAAGCATCACCTTTCAATGAACTAGTAAAATGGTTCATACAAACAGAAAGCAGAAATACACTAAATCAATCTAGTCTTTCCCATAAGACCCTCGTGAGTACAAATATCCATTTTCAAGAACACTACATTTTTTTTCAGTGCAATAGTGTTGGCAATATCATGCTTACAATTTATTGGACATATTCTCAGTAACATTGTAAACAAAGGAGTTAAGGCTGAATTCTTGACAGAAGAATTTAAAGTAGAGAAATTAAATACTTTCCAGATTCAAAGAGCTTCCACACAGTTGTGAAATGAAATAGAGCAATCAGGGAAGCAACCCTCTTCCTTCTACCTCATAAGTTTGTTTTTTTAAACAAAGAAAAAGCCTCATTTCTGAGAGCAAAATTAACAAATGCGTATTCTTGTTGATTCTTGTTGAGCAGAGAATACATGGCAATGAACTACTTGAAACATATCAGTATTAACATTCCTCCCTGCAAGTACTCCAAGAGGTTAATAAAAAAACAAACATGGATTGGGTAATTGTGGGTTAAAGGAAGTTCAGAATAATAACTATGTGCTGAGAATGACTAACTATGACACTGAGTGACCTCGCTGCCTTACTTTGCTCCATCTGGGAAAAGAGGATGATTTGTTTAAATGTTAAAAGGTGTCTATTTCTAACAATACTAAAACACAGAATACTTTCTCTTCTTTGACTTAGAGCATTCTGTAAAGAATGAAATTAGATATCATCACAGATCAAAATACAAACACAACAAAAGAATAAAACAGAATGGGACTCAGATCACCAAACAAAAGTAATAAGGAAGAGAATAGAGTATTTCCAAGTGTTGTAATTTCTAGTTATATGACTTTATGGGACAATAAAATTAAGATATGTTATTTTCCTCTCAGTTGTTTTCAGAGTAATACTTAGGCAGTTACAAAAACATTTACAGCCTATGATTGTTTACATTAATCTCCAAAAGAATGAACTTTAATACCTATTAACACATTTCACTTACTATTACAAATATTTACTCATCTTAGAGAAGTGTACTTGTGTAGCCCATAAGTCACTCCAAATATTTTCTTTTTAATTAAGCAAAGTAATAGCTTCAATGTTTTTAAATAAACACTGTATCACAGAAGATAGCTAAATATCATGAAAATATTAATTTTTTATTTATGAAAATATGAAGGGTCATTTGAAGATATATTTCTGAGCTTAACAATGTATGGCAGAACTGTGGATCACCCCAAATTGCTGATGTGCAATGGAATTTTGAAAGGTGACTTGTCTTGTCTCCATCTCTGGCTACTTGATAGTTAAATGTCGAGAACAATGGTGTAATTGTTGCCAATTTCATGTGGATAAAATTGAATAATGTCATTTGCTATGCATATCTAAAGCTTATAACACTTTCCAGGATGAAATTATGACAAATTAGCTATGTATTAAAAAGATGGTAATGTCATTGGGTTGCTTGAACTACAGAAAGCTCTTTTCCATGGTCATGAAATAAATTTGTTTACCATTGTTGAAAGAAGAAAGTCTAAGGTGACACTTGTTAGTATGGTGTGTCTCTTGTCAGAGCTCTTTTCCTAACACACATTTATCAGCCTCTGTCTTTGTATTGATATGGTTTTACGGAGTGTGTGTATGTGTGTGTATGTGTGTGTGTGTGTCTCTGTGTGTGTGTGTGTGTGTGTGTGTGTGAGAGAGAGAGAGAGAGAGAGAGAGAGAGAGAGAGAGAGAGAGAGAGAGAGAGAGAGAGATAAGAATAATAGGAGAAAGAGATAGAGATTGTCTACTCTTCCTATGAAGATATTAACTCTGTAGTATTAGGGTCCCATTCTTTTGACCTCACTTTACTTTAATTACCTTTAAAGATCCTATCAAACACAAGTACAATTGTAACTATACTACTACCAGCTATGTTGTTGTGGATATTATTTTCTATTCTAATGATAATATTTATTTTAACTGTGTGAAAAATATTCCATCAAATTACATTGCTATGAAAAACCTCTATTTATACTTCTGCAGTATAATATCATATACAGAGAGTAATATATATATATATATATGTAGCTTTGTTTTTTATTTGAATATATAGATACATATATATGCATATAGAATATGTTTAGAAATATTTAACTAGATTTATATTTTAATATACTTTGGTTTAATTATATCATATCTATTGGATATAAATATACATATAGTGTCTCTGGTTTTATGTTGAGGTCTTTGATCCACTTGGATTTAAGTTTTGTGCAAGGTGACAAATAGAAGAAAAAGTGGGGAAGAGCCTGGAACACATTGGCACAGGAGACAACTTCCTGAACAGAACACCAACGGCCCAGGACTTAAGGTCAACAATTAATAAATGGGACCTCATGTGGCTGAGAAACTTCTGTAAGGCAGGAGACACTGTCAAGGGAACAAAGCAACAGCCTACAGACTGGGAAAAGATCTTCACCAACCCTACATCTGACAAAGGTCTAATATCCAAAATATATAAAGAACTCAAGAAATTAAACAACACCAAATCAAATAACCCAATTGAGAAATGGGGCTTGGCACTAAACAGAGAATTCTCAACAGAGGAATATCAAATGGCTGAGAAACACTTAAAGAAATGCTCAACCTCCTTAGTCATCAGGGAAATGCAAATCAAAACAACTCTGAGATTCCATCTTACACCCATCAGAATGGCTAAGATCAAAAACTCAAGTGACACCACATGCTGGTGAGGATGTGGAGATAGAGGAACATTCCTTCATTGCTGGTGGAAATGCAAACTAGTACAGCCACTTTGCAAATCTAACTGGTGCTATCTCAGAAAAATGGGAATAGGGCTTCCTCAAGACCCAGCTATTCCACTCCTTGGAATATACCCAGAAGATGCTCCAGCTCACAACAAGAAAATTTGCTCAACCATGTTCATAGCAGCCTTATTCATAATAGCCAGAACATGGAAACAGCCTAAGTGTCCCTTATTCATAATACCCAGAACATGGAAACAGCCTAAGTGTCCCTCAGTAGAAGAATGGATAAAGAAATTGTGGTACATTTACACTATGGAATACTACTCAGCTATTAGAAACAAGGAATTCCCGAAATTTGTGGACAAATGGATTGAACAAGAAATGATCATAATGAGTGAGTTAACCCAGAAGCAGAAAGACTAAAATGGTATATACTCACTTATATCTGAATACTAGCCAAAGGGGCATGTCTCTTGAAAGTCTTCACTAACCAGGAAACTGGGACAGAGGTGAGGACATCCTATTGGGACTCTAGATGAGAGAAGCATGGGAGAATGGTAAAGTTGAAGGATCCAGAGGAACCTAGAAACCTACAAGAAGAAATTTTTCATAGGTAGATTAGGGCCCAGGGGTCCCATACAAACTATGGCACCAGCCAAGGACAATACAGGCCATAAACTTCAAACCCCTACCCAGATCTAGCCAATGGACAGGACATTCTCCACAGTTGAGTGGAGAGTGTGGTCTGACTTTCACACGTTCTCTGGTGCCTCACATTTGACCATGTCCCCTGGATGTGGAGACTTGGTGGCACTCAGAGGAAGGATAGCAGGCTACCAAGAAGAGACTTGATACCCTATGAGCATATACAGGGGAAGGAAGTCCCCCTCAGTCACAGTCATAGGGGAGGGGAACAAGGGGAAAATGGGAGGGAGGGAGGAATGGGATGATACGAGGGAGGAGATAACCATTGAGATGTAATATGAATAAATTAATTTTAAAATTAAAAAATAAATATACATATAGGTAAATATATAGAGAGAATATTCAGTATCTTCTTAAGTAGAATGATATTTTAAATATACTTTGATTTAATCACAATGATTAATTGACATTTTTCAAAGCTTTTTTTTGCCAGTTCTAAATATTTTGTTATTTGTGAATTGTTAATAATTCACTGTTATGATTTTTAATTCTTTAAAAGATTGTTTACCTGCATTGTTACATTAAATTCTAATGTTAAATAGAATTAATTTGAGAAATGCTCACATGTTGTTTTCTTGTTTTCACCAAACAGCCTACACTTTGACTGTTCCTGTTCATTGAGAAATAATATTAATATCAAAATGTATCTCATACACATTTCCTCAGAAAGTACTCAGGCTCATTGCAGCTGAAGTCTGCCAACTATCCCTTTCCTGTTCCTTTAACAGTGGACATCACAGACATGAAAGATATACCTCTTCTTCTGTTTTATGGTTAGCCATTTGCTGATAATTGATTTTTTCTGGAAATTCAGTGATCTGACTTTCAACAGTGTCCACAATAACCCAATGCCTACAAAAATTTAAATTCTCTTCAGCTTATTGTTGGATTGAAATGAAAAAGAGATCCTTAGGTCTGTTACCAGCATTTCTTTTCCAGTTGCTTCCACGGAGTTTCACATGTAGTCAAGCTTGCCTGAAACCTAGAGGTAAGATTTTTTTTATTGTTCTCCCACATGAACAAAGGTAAATATATGTAATTTCTTCTAAAATGTTCAATATATTTATATGCAATTACATCTTTAGAGCCATTTCTTGAAATATATATTTATCTACTCTTTTACAGATCTCATGTTAAAATGTGGTCATTAATGAACAATGATACCACAAAATATTAATGTCCTTGAATCCATTTCTAATATTATATACCCCTAGAACAGCATGGGCTGGTTAGCTTTCTCCATGCTGATTAGCTTTCATAGTATCAAAGTTGTAATGCAGGATCCTGACTACAAAAATGAATCAGTAGTTTTATCAGCTATTCACTCTGTTAGCTATAATAAGAATTAACAAGGCAAGAAACATCAATGGCCATAGAGGCCAAAATTTAAGAGGATAACTCCACCTTTTATTGCATTCAAGATTTACTCTTCAGGAAGATATGACTGCCTTGTATCATAGGTTTCAGAAGATCTCAGTTTAGGGAGTTCATATACCACTGGGGTGAACCTGCTACTAATATTTTGCTAAGTTACATAGAATCAAATTGTTCTCAAATTCATACCTCCATCTTCATTGTACAGTGCAGCTCTCAGACTTCATCAGAGATGTTTCTTGGTGTAATGAATGGTAGATAACACAGAAGCCTACAGCTAGTCAAAGTGTAGAGAATAATTGCCAGTAGAGTGCTTAGGCACAAATGGAACACTTATATCACACATATTTTAAACAAAGTTTAGACACCATTCATGAGGGTAACTTAAATAAATAACAGTCAGAGGTTGGTGAGCACAGGCATTATCAGGGCCTTCTGTACATGACAGCACTCCTGTACTCAGGATCTTACTGGAGCTGTGTTATCATGCATAAGAGCAAGTCTCTTAGCTTTGTATCCTGGAGAGCAAAGGGTTAACGAGCTTTACCTCTAGAAGAGGAGCTATTAGTAATTGGTGATTTCCAGGATAGAAGAACCAATTTTCTTAAAGAGTGTGGAATCTGGTAAGTGGATGGTCCTGCATCGATAAGTATATAGTCAGAACAAACAAGATTCAAAAACACATAATGAATACAGATAAAATGCAAATTTTATAGGGAAAATGAATGTTCAAGTAGAGAAATGCATATGATTTCATGTAAATATCACACAATGTATATTTGTATCAAAATATCACACTGAAACTCACAAATATATATAATATCACTTTATATATTAGATTAAATCAATATTTTAAATTTCAAAATTAAAATAATAAGAATAAGGTAGTGTTTGCAGGAGTGAGGACAGATTGTGGAGTAGTGGAGAGGAAAGGAGTAGTGATGAATTTAATCAAACTACTATTATGAATTTATGAAATTCTCAAAAGTAGCCAAAACTAATATTTAAATAAAACATCCTTATAATAAAAATTATTAAAGTTAAATCTATCTTAGAATGATGAATAATGGGTACAAAGAAGAAGACATGTGTTTGTGAAAAATGGCATGAGGACAGGTGTAGCACACCTCTGGTCCTAGCACATTAAAGGTTGAGTAGCGAGGGTCATGACTGTAAAGTTAGGTTACTATTACAGAGTATTTAATTACACATATGCACAGAGAAATATGCATATGTGTGATGCTTATAAATGTGTGTGTATGAAATATGATGGCTCAGATCGTATATATGAAGTTCTCATTGTTTAAAAAAAAGCTTTTGCTGTTTTCTTGAAATATACTAGGCACTTTTCTAGGCTAGAGAACACGGCACTTCACACTCGATACAAGCATTATTATTAATAGGTGGTGCTCCTTTCCCTTCCTTTCCCTCTCCTGAGCTGGCTCTGTTAATGAAAGGTTGGACGACTTGCCTAAGGCTGTCAAAACTTTGATATAGATTTATATTTTCTTTATCCAGAGCCTATTTTCTTTCCATGCACTATGTTACCATAGTTGTGAGACTGAAAGAGCTAAAAGATTAATATTTCCTTACATAATAGCATAACGTGAACAAAAAATGAAGAATGGAAGAAGAACGATATGAACTGTATAGTTGAGAACTTTTGTTTCTAAAGTGTTTGTCAATGTAACATTATACAAACAAAGGGGTCAAGTGTAACTAACCTCACAAAGCATTTATCTTTGTTGACATCTGCCTGTGTAAAAATTATTAAAAATTACAGTTATTTCAAAATAATATGATACTGCCAACATATAATGAGTGTCATACCTCTCTGACAGGAGCTTCACAAAAAGACCAACCAAGCCAACTACCCAGGGCCTAGAGGGGCATCCTGAACTTACTGAAGCAGCAACCAACCTTGTATTGACTGGATCTAGACCCCCTACAAAGATGTAGCTGATGGGCAGCTCTGGCTTCATGTTGGTCCCATAGTTAGGAGAGCAGGGCCTCTCCCTGACATGGACTCCCTCACCAGAGTTTCAATTACTTCTCTTTGGCTGGACTACTTCTCCAGACCACAGGAGAAAAGGGCATATTCAACCATGATATGACTTGATGAATGAGAATGGTTAGAAGGGGTACTCCCTTTTCTGAGGAACTGGGGAGAGAGATGGGTGAGATGGAGGGAGGCTGGATCTGGGAGGTGAAGAGGGATAAGGCTATACCCAGAATGTAATGTCAATTAATAAATTAATTAAAAAATAGAGTGGCATACCTCTCATGCATTGCTGAGAGTAAAACTTGCTACATTTGCTTTGTAAAAAGCTGTTTATAATGACCTAGTAAAGCTGAATAAAATCTATACAGGAATGTTCAGATCCTCTCTTAGATAATTTTAATTTTGCAATTACTTGTCTAAGACAATATGGTAGCAGTATTTTAATATGTAAGAACACACATTCATTTTCAAAACGTATGATACCATGCATGTGTATTCATTTAGGTCATATTATTCCATACATTTGAGGGTAAATATTCAGAAGTAAATTTACCAGACAAATGTGAAGTTTGGTATTCATATACATAAATCATAAAAATATATGAAATACAATTAAATTTATAAATGAATAAGTAACAATGCATTAGTGATATGACTACATGAAAATTATAAAGAAATGACAGAAGGTAATTAACCTAACAATCAGGCTTGGTGGCTATCACAAAAGATGAAGAAGAAAATTCCTTATGAATATACATATAGATACTTTCCGAGATGGGGGTTATTTCATTTTTCAAGCTCAGTGACAGTAAATCTCTTCTCTTAATGATCTCCTTAGATGTACTTATTGTTTGAAGGCATACTTCATAATGCCACAGACTCAGTAAACAAAGCACTGGTTGGAATTATAAGAGACAAACTATGAGCTTTCATTCACCATACTTACAAACTTTTTTCAGGGGCAAGTACTCACCAGTTCCTTTTTCTCTCCATTGCTATCTTCACATACATATATTTTCAAGGAATTAGTTAGAAAGAAATTCTAATTGTGGCAGGCATTTAGAAGCTAGAAGGAGAGGTATACAGCTCAGTGTGCACTGTGCTCTGTTATCAGGGGAATTTGCAGCCTGTTAAACCCTTTCATCTTGTGCACTTTATCCACAAGATGATCTGGGGTAATGAGGCATTACTCTATATGCTACTCATCACAGAGACACATGTACAATGTCAACGTCAGAAGTTACTAAGAAAGGACATGGCAGATGCTTATCCATCACTGCATGGAAGTTTACAAGCAGAACGAGCATACATAGGGATATTAGGCTGTAGGAATGGAAATATTTATACCTTGTGGTGACTATTTTTCTTGGAGGCATAAGAAGACCAATATTTTAAATATTATTTTCTCATCCATCCCTGGCTAAAATATCTATTATTGAAAACTGCCTTTTCTCTTATCTAGACCCAAGTTACTAAATACCTATCATATTCTTTTTGTTTGTTTAAAATAATAGATGGTGAGTTGTGTGTGGTAATAATACCCTACAAATCTGAGAAATGCATGTAATGCTATCAGGAATTCACCTTCTACTCTATAAAATGTTCAAGGTCATTCAGGGCTGAATGCAACACTGTGTTATAAAAAGGAAGCATGAAATAAAGATAAAAACAGTGTTTAAAGTATACAGAGTTCCTTTTGAAGTTTATAGAAATATGATGGAGTGATGGATAAACAACAGTATAAATGTTTAAAAAACAACTGAATCACACAACATAACATCTGTGTCATGTTTGTCATTTGTATTTTGGATTAATAAAACTGTTTACAAGGTAATTGCAATAGTGGAGTAAGTCTTCTCAATTCTTAAATCTCGAGTTCTACCATATGAATGCTGCCTCATTAAAACTTACTACAACATACAGATACAACAGTGGAACTAAGTGTAGTCCAAACAAAGATTTTTAGATGTTTTTGACCTAAGCCGAGAATGAGTACTGAATGGAATGGTTGGAATTAATATGCATAGGTCCTACAAAGTGGAGAAAATATGTATTTGAAATATTTCCAAGATAATAAATGCAGGATACAGCAGAAATTCAGACGCAAGATGGTGATGATGTCCTAATGAGAGTAAAGAGAGAGTAATCCAAGGTATGAATTAATTATGCAAGTGATCTTTACTGTGGTTGTAAATCTCAATATCGTGTGATAATGACATATTATCAGAGGATAGTAATAATCCACACCAGGGATTATGGAGCTAAAGGTATTTTGAGAAGAGAACCTCCTTCTTGACATCTTTGTGACCTATACGTATCCATATAGTACCCTTGAAAATTATCAAATTGCTTTTTATTTTCTAATACTAGAGGTTGACTTGCTTGAACCATATTTTGAACAGCTTTCATTCAGATGAGCTTTTAAACCTCTCCTAGTTCTTTCCTTTCTATTTTCTTTTTAATCTATATATTTGAGATGAATATATTTATGTGATATATTTACATTTTCCTTCTTCCAAATTCTCTCATATACTGCTTTAAACCTATGCCCACTTTTATAATTGTCAATATTACATATATATGCATACATATATTATACATATACATGCATGTATACTATATATATTTATATGTATATACATATACGTTTGCAACCTATTGACTCTATTTAATGTTTCTTGTAGGGACATTAGTTTAGAGATGACCATGTGGAACTGGATAATGTTATCTGGAGTCTCTTTGAAAAGTATTGTGGAAAATGATCCTTATAGTAATTTTAATCTTAGAACTTAAATATGTTAAGTTGTATAATTAAAGTTACATTGAATAAGATTTAATTTTTAGATCTTATATATTGTTTACATGGTTCACAACAAATATAAACACAGAATTTCCCAAATACAGGAGTGAAAATCATGTATATTGAATCAGAGCACTTGCTTCAAATGTTCAAGAAGTTTTCAATAATTTGTGTTGATATACAACAATATAATTAGCTGCTTTATGTAATTAAAAATATTCCCAAAGAGTCAGATAATAAGTTAATGAGAAATAAACTTCAAACCACCTTGAAATCACTTAGAATCCTGTAGATGTACAAACATGGAGACTACATTTCACTCCTATTGAACAGACTAGGAGAAGGAACCAAGTAACTATGCACTCAAATAAAATAGGAGGAGAAAGAAGTCTACAGCAAATTTGTAAAGAAATGATAACCACATTGTAAAACTTCTGCTTCCTCCATACATGCAAATATTCAGCAAATACCTATTTATCCAATACAGTGATGAGCACTCTTATTGGCAGAGCATCATTGGTACCCTTTTTAGAGGTGTTCATGGTAGCAGGGGGTCTTTCACATACTACCACTTTGCCATGATGTTCCTTCATCAGTGTTGCACATGGCTACCCTCACCTCTACAGACAACTGTTCTGGGCCACCTTGACCAAACCATGGATTGAAGAACTCTGAACGAAAGTCTTAATTAGTATCATCAGCCTCAAGCTCTGCATTATTTTAGTCAACTATCCTTTCAACATTTCACTTAGATGAAAAACAGGAATTTCAAATTTAACTTATCTATCTCCTTCTAAACATCTTTGCTTTTCTGAAGACTCACAGTCCAACTGTCATTTATGTAGGAGCTCAGATCAAAGAAGATAAAAAACTTAGAATTCAGTGTTGATTTATATTTTCTCTCAGGTGCTGTAACATTTCCCTCAGCAAGCCCAGTTAGCTCTCTTTCAACTCGCTTTGAAATTCACAGGATGCATAACAGTAAGCTCTCGGCATCCATCGCTATGCTTTATATGAGATAAAGCAATCCTGTCTTTATATAGCTGTTCACCTGTAGTGCAACACATTACTCTCAAGCTATTCCATGAAATCTGAGTCAGAATAATGATTTGAAATGCAAATTAGATCTTATCTGAAGTCTTCTGTCTTTAGTCCTTTGTAGTACTCTTTAATAAAACTAAAGTCTCTGTCATTGTCAGGGTGCAGCTATATTATATAGAGGAATCCAATCTAGTGAAGCATTTGTCTCACTTTATATTGTATGTTATTTGGCTTTGGTTTTGTCTCCAACATCTTTTTTCACATATCCTACAACTATTATCTACTATGTACATACATACATACATGCATGTATATGTTTTGCCTGAACATGATTATCTATTCTCATGTCTTGAAATGTCATCAAAAAAAAAAAAAAAAAAAAAAAAAAAAAAAAAAAGAAAGAAAAAAGAAAAAATAGGAAAAAAAAAAAAAGAAAAGAAATGTCACCATTATAACTGTCTATAAGCACTTATTTTGCTCCGATGCTTCTCAGACTCTTACTCAACATTCAATTTTCTGGTGAGAAGCTCTTGTTAAATATTAATTTTTTTATTTAATCCTCTCTTACCTTATCTTCCAAATTCTTTTTGTCTTTATTTACCAGGATAACCTTAATTGGATTACTTCTTTCACTTGACTTTATCTCAAGAGCCACTCATTAATAATTGTAATTTTTAAGTTAAAAATACATTGTAACTCTGTTTAGTCTTCATCCTATGAAAGACATTTCCCAGGGCTGACTCAATATTACCTGTTACTTAGAGGATAGAAACAACTTTATCCTCACCTTGATATAGTGTATAATCTGAACTATTCCAATAATATTATTTTATGATCCAATTTCTTGACTGGCACATTCTCACAACATACTAAGATGTTAACAGCATATGTAACAATGCCATTTCTTTTACCGTCTCTTCACTGATTTTCACTGATGTGCTGCTACAATAAACTATCCATGTTTCCCCAACCAAATAGTTCTGAATACTATTTATACCTTTTAAGAAGTACTCTGTTTTATAATGCTTTTCATTTGTAAATGTGCTGGTTGAAAATCTTAGCTTTCTTTTTCTTTATTTAGGTCCAATTTTTTCTTTCGACAAAGACAACTAAGATTCTTGAAATGTCTTGTGCATATAGGAAACAGAATTCTAAATAGGCCTGGCCATGACTCTGTACCTTCCGTGTGGTTTAATCATTGTTAATTCCTTTTATAGAAGACTTTGGCATAGTGAATAGCAAACGATCACAGTGACGGAGGCATGGCTGAAGTAAAGAACAAAATAAAAAAAAAAATCCAAAAAAACAACATCCTAATGAAGCATGGTATGGGAAAACATTACCCAAGATCGACCAAATCATATTTCTGTCATATTTTTTAATTTAATGAAAAGGCTTGCAGTTATAATTGTGTACATATGGCATCTATTCTCTGTACATATCTTAAGCCTTCTGTATTTATGTATTTTTATTGAAGTAGTGATATTTTGAGTGTTACCTTGCCATTTAAAGATTTCAAATTGTATGTTTTGTCAATATGTTCTGAAAGATTTTGAAAGTACACTAGTGAAAGTTTCAATAACAGAGAAAGAACAGGGACACTTACTTCGCCGCGATAATGGAACAAGTAATGAACCTTGCTTAAAATGTATTAAAATATTTTGGAAATTGTGTTAGTGATAATGATAAGCATCTGACATCTATATTATAATTGCTTCTTTTATTAATTTTTCTATAATAAGCAAAGATGATATGACACTTCTCATCCCTAATATGCAGCTATTGAATACAGTCTTGCAAATATCCAGGCTGCCTTCATAAACCTGCCATCATAAACATTCAAAGAAGCCCTAACACAAGCTGGCAACACTGTTGTACACTATCCTCGAGTGTACAGAAAAAGGCTGAATCTGGACTGTTGAAAACAGCTCGTACTATATTGTTCTATCATAAACCTGGAAGACTCATTAATATATTACTCAGAAGATTGGCATTTTTTCACTGGGAATGAAACTTCTGTGATGAGTAAGGCTATGATTGGTAAAAAACAAATAGCTGTATTGGTGAAAACAGTTTCTTTGGTATGTAAATAGGCTCATGCCATTATCTCTGTGATGCCTCCTAAGCACTTTCTTGTCCTACCCCTATTCCAGTGTTGTAACATTAAATTCTATAACTTTTCCTCTGGGAGTGTCTTTTCTCACGTATTTATTGTATTATGGATTGCTGACGGGAAGAAAGAATTGTATCAGAAAATCCAGCCTTAAAAATAGTAGTGGCCCTGGCTCTATGACAACCCAATATAGAAACACAAAATCCTGCCCTCAGCAAACCTGGTCCTATCTAGCAGCATCCAAGGAATTGCTACTTTCCAACCTCTGATCCCCGAATCTGAGCTCACACAAATGCCCAGCCTGCTCCTGTACCCTGTTTTAGGACCTGTGACCTCTGACTCTGAGTATAAACTATAGCTCACTGCTTGACAGTTGTAGCTAGCACTGGCAGATCCAATGTTGGAGAATGACAGTACTTGAGGCGTTCACAAGAACTCTAAGAGTAGACATGTCCTTTTCTGCTGTACTTGCCTGCATTGTGATGATGATAATTAGGGTTGGGAAACATTAAAAACGAGAAAGAGAAGGCAGATAGTTTAAAGAGATTCCCAAAATTACCATTCAGGTAGAGAAAAAGTCCTGAGCCAGAAGTTTGGTGATTTCACTTCTTATGGTTTGTGGGGAATAAGGAGGACTTTGCCATGGACATCATGGTATACTCACCATGAATTCATCTACAAATAAAAACTATCATTACTTGGCTATAAGGGTTTTGTAAATGACTTAATATCTAACTTTAGAAAATACCTGAACAAGCTGACTTTGTTAACATAGCTCTTAGAATTCTACAGTGGCAAAAGTGTATTCTGTAAGTATTCAGTAGCATCTCCCAAAGCCCAGTACCCACAACACTGTGTACACAGCAATACAACATCTGGGGTAAACCTAAGAGAAGGCAGTGCATCTGCAGATGTTTGTGTGTTTACACAGGTGCCAATCTTCTGGGTTTCACTCCGGATTTATGTATTTTAAGCAATATAACACCTGAGATACACATCTGGAGGCCGAATGGATCAATATCTACACATGTATCAAACATCTAGGCTTTGATTAGGATTTATGTACTTTATTATTTATCAGATATAAGTTAAACCTCTAACATATTGTAAACAAAAAGTTAGAGCTCCATCAAAAGAGAGAAATCATTGGTTCTTCTTGAAACATACAATTTCCATTGCTACTGAAGACTTCTGTGTCTCCCAGTTAATTACATCAGGTACATGAATTTTTATTGCTCCATTATTCACAGTATTATGATTTAGCTAGTCCACATTTTAAAACTAATTTGATAGGGAAATATTTTTATGGTGACATTTATCACCAACAAATGAATTATAATTCTAAATTTATTCCTAATGTGTTTAATCAGAAGTTCACAATGGATAAACTAACATTCATTTTAAATGAGAAAGAAAGAAAAATATTTTAAAGGCTCAGAGATAAGTAATTATTGGTAAAATAAAGAAACCTTATGTCCTGTTTCACCAACTATATTGACTTTTATATTAAGTAAAAAAGGGGAACACATACTAACTTAAATCATAGGACTTTATGTTGCTTACAAAGAAAATTAATTGTGAAAGGTACTGTTACATTGGTTATTGTTTGAAATCATAGTAAGTCCTTTTAATTAAATTCAAATCTTCAAGTCTAAAAATTAATAAGCAAAATCACTATTTG
Organism: Acomys russatus; assembly: GCF_903995435.1. NCBI lineage: Eukaryota > Metazoa > Chordata > Mammalia > Rodentia > Muridae > Acomys > Acomys russatus. Next base: position 15,703,687 of record NC_067145.1, on the reverse strand, counting down.
AGAATAGTAACATATATTTGAAATATATATGTAATTTTTTTCATCTTAAGTCAAGCAGAAATTTAGGAACAATATTTACTGTTTTGTATTATACCTGCGTTCTACACCTATATAAAAGAAATGTAAATTACATGACTTCAACTACTAAAATTCCCTAACTTGAAGATCTGAAGGGGAGAAGGCCAGAATGGATTACACCATCTTCCAACTCACATTTTAGCACACTTGCATTTTTTCCTAGAAATTTTGAGGAATCAATATCTTTCCTGGTTTGTTGGCTCAGCTTCCAAGTAGGAAAGGAACAAGGTAACAGGAGGCCAGGAGAGATGATGAAGAGATTGAGGGGAGCAAAAGGGCACATAAGACATGATTCAGTCACTCCAGGAAGATGTGTCATGCCATACAAAGTGTTATTAACAGGGATGGTGGCAAATACCTGGGTACAGAAGGTCAACAAATGGTGGTATAAGCACACATGTGAAGTGGGATATGAGTTTTCCAGATATAAGCACATAGTAGTGCAGAAAGAAACACAAAGGGGCAGAGAGAAAGCTGAAGACACTTGCCTTAGACCTCAAGGTGATCATTATGAAGACTCAAAAAAAGTGGCATTCTACAAGAAATATTTAGATAGCAGATTAAATACTTCATAGTTTGCTAGAGATCATGTGTCCCCTAACTTTGTGCAGACACACAGTCCCTTCTCCAATCCAGAGTTTGCCATCTTCACCCATGCCCTATATTCACATCAGCACTATGTTGTCTAAATTAAACTGCCCCTCTTGGCCCACAGAGTTTTATTCTTGTATTTATTCTACCTCAAATCCAGTGAAGAGGTATCTGTCTAGCCATTCTTAAGTACTAGCATATCCATTTGTCATAGGAGAATGCTCCAATTTTAATGAGGACTTTACCTAGGCTTCTTAAATAATCCAAATAGAGTATTCACCATATGAAGGTTTTTAAAGGCACATCTGTAAATACACTTCTCCCATTAAAATAACATAACAGCTGGGTGAGGTGTCACACACCTGTTATCCCAGCACTGGGGAGGCAGAAACAGGGAGATCTCTGTGAGTTTGAGGCCAGTCAGGTCTACAAAACAAGACCAAGACCGACAAGCTACACAAATAAACCATGTCTCAAAAATATGTACATACATACATACATACATACATACATACATACATATTAATACATCCATGTGTTATTGTTATGTCTTTCTGTCACCTAAGTCATCATGTACATACCCACTAATATGTAAGACAAGCTTACGTTGGTAATGGAGTCAAGCCCAAGAATGATTTAGATAATTGGTGGTTCAGTCTAAAATCTAGAAAGAAAGGGATCTGCATATTGTGATACACCAAGCACGGATCATACATGATCAGGACCTCTGAGGTGAATTCTTTTGCCCATTCCTTGATTACTTCTCCCTGGTGGGCAGCCTTGGCAGGCCACAGAGGAAGAAGATGCAGGCAGCCCAGATGAAACTTTATAGGGTAGGGTCACATGACAGAGAAGGAGGACTCCCCCTTTCTGAGGACAGGGGGAGGGAGGAGGGGACATGTGGGAGGAAGCGTGGATCCAGGAGGAGACAAGGGAGGGGGCTACAATTGGGATGTAAAGTGAACAAATTAAAATTTAAAATACTAAAAAGAAAACACTGATAAAGAAAGCATAGGCAGGAAACATAAGAACAAGAACAAAGATGAAAGATACAAACACATTAGCATATTGTAGTCATTTGAATGATAATGTTCTACATTACTTTCAATATTTTAACACTTGTTTGCTATTTGGTAGGACTCTTTGGGGGGTGCTGTAGAAGTGCGACCTTTTTGGAGGAGGTTGTCGATGGTTTTGGCTGTTTATACTTCAGCCCCAGTTCCTGTTTGTTCTCTCTATTTCATGCTTAAGGTAAATGCTAAGAGCTCTTGGCTTCCTCTTCCAATTGTCATGCCTGCTACTTGTTGCCATGCTTGTCTGTCATAGTAAATTCTGGAACCATAAGGCAAAATGAATTCCTTCTTATATAAGTTGACTTGTCCATAGTATGTTATCATAACAACAGACAAGTAACTAAATAAACAGATGCTGAGGAACTTGGAAGGAAATGTAAGAGCACAGATCATAGAATTCAAGGAGGCAGAGGAGCTGAAGGTCAGATGCTCTCATGAACCTGAGGCCAAGAAAAAACTTGACCAGCACAAAAGTCCACCTGTTTCTGGGAAAGGAAAAACTGAGTGTTGAGAACTAATTGACCATTACATTTAAAAAGAAATGATCCTCTTAAAGAACAGCTGTATAATAAAAAAACAAACAACTAAGAGGAGAATAGGAAAATTCTAATCAATGAATATAAGTAACTGTTTCAAAAAGGTTTTGCTGCAAACATAAAAAATACAATGACATCGAAAGGGTCAAAATATTTCTTCTGGTTTATTTTAATGGTATTACTTTTTATATATATAAATAATTAAATAGTGCCATGTAAACATGTTGATGGAACTATCTAGAAGATAAAGCAAAATTTTGAGGAAAATGTAAATTGTTGAAATAATGTCTTGACAATTCAAGTGTTGGGTTTGAACACAGAGAAGAATGAGCCTCATCTGCAAGTTAAGAGAGTTAACCGTGAAAATGATATAAAAGTGTTTACATGCAGGTATTGATAACACAATAGGTCTGTCAAACTTTTCTGGTTGACCTAAAGCAGTCATGACAAAATATTACTGAAAAATGAACAACTAGAGTTTCTAGAAAAAAAAAAAAAAGATGGTAGTGTAAAACAGGTGTCAAGGTGAGCAAACTATAGGAAATTATTTAACAATGAATAGCATTATGTGCCCAGTTAAAAAAAAAGTAGATTGTACACTCATAGGGAAATTCAATTCCAGGGCAATTCCATCATTTCCAGGTATCTAGGCATTTCAGAGCATAGTTGTTTGATACATGCTTAGAAATGAATGTATCTTTCAAAAGAACTAGCCTCTCCAAAAGAAATGAGAATATATTTCTTTTCAATTCTACTTCAGAGTTCACACAGAATTTTATTCTGCAATTCACACAGTATTAGGAGAGAAAATTTCTCCTATTTTCCATTCTATTTTTAATAAATTTTAAGGCATATACTGAAATAAATGTATAAGTGATAAATCCTGAGGTAGCCTAAACTATCAGCACAAGTGTTATTTTTTCATTAATTGGAAATGGCAAGATACAACTTGTTTTACATATTCTGTGTTTATAAAACTAAATTCTTGAAAAGGATGTGAAAATAATAAGTATATGCATTGAAAGAATAATGGTTGATGTTAATATAGGAATATTAATCTAATTTTTTCTCAAATTCACAATTAGTTCTTTATACATTTTATAACTCTAATGGTAAAACAAATAATCAGAGACTAAATGTCTTAGAGTTAAAAGACATTATGAATATATACCTATAAAATGTTTAATTCAATTATCCTAATCAGCCTGTAATAGCACTTGAAAATTATTGGAAGTAAACCCTGTGTTATAATTGAGTTGAATAGGTACAATACCTCATAATATATATAATGTGTATGAAGAATAATCTTAAATTTTAATTCTATACCACTGTATCTAAAATTAAATTTAGTTTGCACATATATACAAAATTCTATAACAAGGAACTAAAAATAAGCTCCTCACCAGAACAAGATAGCTCCCAGGACAGCTTAGAAGAATGCTTCCAATCTCTGTTGATCCAGGATTTCAAACTGTCCTACATAGGACTGTAATTAACTCTGTAATTTCTCAACATTTAGAAACTGAACCAACAATGCTATTCCTAGCTTGTTTAATCATAGTCCCCAATTTTATTTGGACTTCTACAAAGGTATTAATTGTCCCAAATCAGCCAGAAGAAACCTTAAGAGAACAACACCCCATTTCCCTTAAGAGGGGTTGGTAACCTTATTTGTGAATAATAATTAAGGCCTTAGTTGAGGAGTAGATTCAATAATCTACTTTCTGTCCTATCATCACCATATATTCCTATATTCCCCCTTCTCTCTTTTCCACACCTATTTTCATACCTATGAAAGATAGATATGATTCTATGGATATATAAGTTAAAATATTTAAAGTCTTCAAAAGCCTCAGAGACCTACAGAATATGACATTTCAAGAGATTTTTATTTTAAAGATTCTTTGACACCAATAGGGTTAACTCCTGGAAATATCCACCTTACCCCAAAGAACATAGTGAGCATCAGAGAACATCCTTACAGCGATGGCTTCAAATGTGGCAAACTAGCCACCAGACAAAATGTTCTCATTTCTGCCACAGACAAAATTCTGCCTAAAACTGGGCCAGCTTGGATGCAGGCAGAGTCAGTGGACAAACTCTGCCAAGACAGGGTCAGCAGGTCCTCAATAGTTCCTGCTTCACCAATCTGTATGTCAGATACATTGAGCCAGAATGCTAAAAAATGATCCTCCAATGTTATACAGAGTTTGGGAGACTGTTCAGGCAGCAAAATGTCTCTGTCACTTTTTTCATTTTATCAACTGCTCTTTCCGTTTATCAGGCAATTAATTGTTATTCCTTCTCGAGTTTCTGATGCGGTTGAAGACCAGATAGTTTAGTTTTACAATTAAGCTTAGTTGTTTAAGGTTTACGATTTTTCTTTAGGTCTAGATAGATATTTTAAGTTGATAGAGATGAGATATGATAGATATGACTTACATTCAGAATTTTAGACTCATCAAGACAGGAAAGATATTTTCTTCACGGTTGCCAAATAAAAATGGCCTAAAAGAAAATGCCCAAAACACTATGAAAGTAACATTTATTTAATTCCTGTTTCATGGCTCTTATTGTTGTATGTAGTTTATTGTATTTATGTGTAATAATATAAATTTTATGTACAAAAGAGAAATATGATAAAGTATATTTAAAATGTTTAATTCAATATATAAAGATTGATTTGACAATAAAATACTGGTTTATAAATGTTCTCCTTCTCCACTCAATCTTATTTTGTGATCCACACACTTTTAGGATAGGGAATCTCTCCCATCTTCCATCACATCTTTTTAAGTTTATTGCATATATTGAAAGAAATGAATAAATGATAAATCTCAAACCAGCGTAAAGTATTTCTCCATATACTATTTTTCCTCATTTGCAAATGGCATGATACAATTTGGTTAACATGCTTTGTAGGTATTTACGAAAATATTGTGATGGTAGAAAATTTGCATACATGGACTTTTGTAGAGGATTCACATTTGTGTTTTATTGCACCACTTTAACATCTATGAATACGAAGCTAGCTATTTACAATATAAACAATTGTAAAACTAGAAATATTTAGAAGAGGAAATCACTGGAAAACTTTAGAAATTAAGCATTTTTTTATGTTTCTATTCTTGTCTTCTAAGCCCTTGAGAAATGGAGTCATGGGAGCCAGAAATTCAGGGTTCTCCTCAGCTGCATAGTTAGTTCCAGGACAGCCCCAGATATTTGAAGCCATGTAAACTTTGACAAATCAACAAAATACTCTCTTACAAAAGAGATCTATTTTTCTTCTTCGTACAAAACCCAATCTATACATAGTACTTGTTTTATACTGAATGTATAATTTTAATTACAAAACTTGCTTTACTTGGCCTTCCCTATGTAAGAAAACTAAAACGATGTTTGAAAAATAAACATAGCTATATAAACAATCCAGAGCAGCATCAATGTCCTTTGGTATGGTGGATTCATCCTCATCCTGAAAGATGGCTTATATCCTGACTTCTATTTATCTATGGTTTAATATAAGTAAGGGAGAGACTGCGATTCTCCAGCTTTATTTGCTCTGTACCAAATTTTATGTCCCAGAGTCACATTTCAAACCACTGAAATGCAACAAAGGACTTTTTCCTATGTACTTGCTATTGACTCATAGTTAATCCTGGTGTTTTAATGTAAAGGCATATTTTATTCTAAACTGTGTGCACAGATGTTGATATAGTATACATGTCTATTTAAATTCAGAAGGATTTATAAGTATGACTAAAAGGGAGCATGATAAGAAATAAACTGTAGTAATACAAGAGGGTTATTCTGGATGAAATAGAGCTTTACTCACCAACCTTTCACTGTACTTTATGCTTTTCTTGGAGCAAATGCAAAGGCTGCAAATAGCATCATCCCAGCTGGTCACAGTCTCTAGGAAAGAAGACGTCCTCCCATACACGAAAAACATCATTGTGTCTCATGAGTTCTATTGAATCTTTATTGCCCAGGCCCCTTAATAAAACTCCTTCCCTGCTCTGTCAAGATTTGCTGAGTGAATAAGAGTCAGGAATAAGCAAACAGACAAAACAATCTTGCAATGTAGCAAAAATAAGAACTGCATTCCTCATAAATTAGATACTTGCACTAGAATAAAATGTTCTTCATCACACTACAATTTCCTCCTAAGGAAGTCTGGTACAGGGGAAGCAGCTCATATCTATCATGCTGAGTTCAGTAGTTCAAATTTGTCTTGATGAATAAAAGCATCACTTGTTCCATGGTGTGAATTTATCTACCTGTTTTAGTACTCAGTGGGGCCTTTCCCCCCATAATAACATAGTAAATTAAAATATCAGTAAAAAATGCATGAAACATTGAGTTCTCTTAAATTTTATCTATATCAATAACAATTTAGCTTATTATGCTTATATGCTAAATTTAATCAGTCACATCAAAGTTGTGCGGATTAAAACAAATTAAATACATGTTTGAAAGTCCCAAGTAAGAAATAAAATGTCATATATAGCACAAATAAAACAAATATATAAAAACAAAAACAATAAACAATTCTAATTGGAAATTTTATAGTTTTGCACAAAGGACAAAAGTAGAAAAAAGTAATACAGCTTTGGAAATGTGTGATTACAAAACCGAAACATAGTCAAAACAGATTATGAGTTATTTGAGGGTTATTCTGAAAAGCTTGGCTTACACCCAGTTGCTCCTTGTTATGTACTTACAGTCAATGAAAGAGCAAGATATAAAATTAGACAAGAATTCACGTTATTAATTCACTTTATTAAATTATCAACTCAGTTTCCTTCTTTCATAAAGTGGTATGTGCGTGCGTGCGTGCGTGCGTGTGTGTGTGTGTGTGTGTGTGTGTGTGTGTGTGTGTGTGTAAGCATGCCATGTGTATGCAGTGTTTTAAGAAGCCAGAAAAACATGTTATTCCTTGCAACTATAGCTATGGTGTAGTTTTGAAACACAGGATTAAGGTGCTGGTTGCTGAACTTGAGGCTCCTGAAAGCACAGTAACTGCTCCTTTAAGATGCATCATTTCCTCATCCCCAACCTAGAGGATACCTTAAAGGAAGTAATGATTGTTTTTAATTATTTCTTGTCAGATCTGTTAGAAATTAAACTTTTTAGCTGCAATCCATGCTGATCAGTGGAATGCTAATACCACATGTACAGCTATTAGAAGTTCTAAAGTGGTTTTTGCATTGAGAAAGTAGGTTAAATACTCAGGACAAAAGTCCAATCATACTCCTACATTTTATATTCTTCTAATTAAAATTTTTAAATGTATAGTGGAATTTTTATGCTTCAGTTACAATATTATTTTCATGATTATCTCACTGTGTTATTAACCGATTTAATTGTCGACATATACTACAATTATAATTTGTTTTATATAAAATGTTTTCATTTACATATAATTAAAATATGGGTCTTTAACTACTATTAATTATTCTTGCAAGTACTTAAAAATTAAAATTTATTTTTGGTGTAATTGCTTTTAAAATGTAGTGTTTTAAAAAAAAGTTATTGATTACATAAAAGTTTTCTATTCCAGAGGGAAAACAAGCATACAGACAGAGAAAGCCAGTTAAAACTTTCATTATCATACATTAAGGAGTCACAGAGTCTGAGTTCAACATGTTCTAATTTCATTGAGACTGCTTTGCTGTAGAATTGAAGTATAAGTTGGATTCCTACTTGCAAGTACAACCTGATATTTTTAATGTGAAAGTAGAGGAAACAAGGAAACTTTGTTTATACAAATAGACAGAAAACAATAAGGATATGTGACTATTCCAGAGCTACAATATTGATTCTGCCATCTACTCTAATTCCTAAAAAAGGAGAACCCAGAGCCACCTGATCATCCTGAAAAAAGAACACAGAGCCACCTGACCATCCTAGAAGTAATCACTTCATGGTCACCGATTTTGTCTTCCTCAGAGACTTCTACCTTGATCTTCTGTTGTCTTATTGCTCTAGCTAGAACCTCAAGTACTACATTGAAGAGATAAAGAGAGAGTGGGCAGCCTTGTCTAGTTTCTGAATTTAGGGGAATGTCTTTGAGTTTCTCTCCATTTAATTTGATGTTCATAGCAGCTTTATTCATAATAGCCAGAATCCGGAAACAACCTAGATGTCCCCCCCTCGACCAGAAGAACGGATAAAGAATCTGTGGTATATTTATACGGCAAGGAAATCTTGAAAATTTCAGGCAAATGGATGGAACTAGAAAAGATCATGATGAATGAGGTCACCCAGACCCAGAAAGACACATATAGTCTACACTCTCTTATAAGTGGCTATAGCCCAACATAGATGTCCTCTGAGAGACTCCACCAAGTGGGGGGATGGGTACTCTGGGTGGAGTGCTAAGAGTGATATGGAAGTGTAGGTGGATGGAAGGATGCAGACGGTTCAGGAGCCCCACATGGAGATTAATTCTGGTGGATCTGGACCAGGAGGACGCTGCAGAAACTAGTGAACCAACCAAGGGCAATGCATGCAGAAAAGCTAGACCCCCTGTTCAGATGTAACCAATGGTCAGCTCATTCTTCATGGTTGTGGGAAAAGCAGGACTGTCTTTGACATGGACTCTGTTGCCCCTGATTTGATCACTTCTCCTTGCCTGGGAGGCCCTGTGGGGCCACAGAGAAAGGGAAGGAGGCTATCCTGGTGAGACCTGATAGGCGTGGTCATATGGTGGGGGAGGAGGCCGCCCCACTTGTCCGAGGTCTAAAGGACAAAAAGATTTCTTTAATATTTTCTAGTTTTGCAATGGAACACACCTACATGAATGTATAAATCATAAGATTACATTCATTATCCACACCCAAATGTCATACTATTCTACATTCTTGTTGTATTTGCTGTAGAAATCTTTTCCTCTTGGGAGGAAATGTCCCCGGATCTCTTAAGAAAGTAAAAAGAATCGATAAATAAAGTTAAAATGGAGTCTCATGGAAATCCCGAACCACTCAAGACATTGCTAAGACAATGAGTTACTCTCTTTAAACTTACAGCAGGAGCCTCATTGTCAAAGACAACATGGTCATAACTCATTGAACTTGAAGAAGTCAAGCTGGTGCCTACATGGAGCTTTCAAGCCTCCATTATACTGTCTTTGGTGTTGGAAGGTACTCTCTAGGCTACCCAAAACAAAATGTAAACACCAACTATGATAAAAAACTTCGACCAAAATTTGTCCAGACTGCAACATATGCTGCAACTATGGTGGCACAGACTTGTGGTAATATCCAACCAAATATCTAGCCTAATATTAATCCCACTCCATAAGATGGAACCCACATCCAACAGTGCTTACATAAAAAAGAACCAGAAACCAGGTGGCCCATTGTACTTGAGTAAGACTAAACACTATTGGTCTAAAAAAAAAAAGTATCAATGAAAGACTCCTAATAATATTGTACATTACTCATGCCTTATCTAGTCTTCACTAGAGAAACTTCCTCCAGCACCACATGGGAACAGATACAGAGACCCATAGCCAGACATTAAGTGGAGAGAGAGTCTTAATATAATGTCTTCATCAAATCCATCCCCTTAATTAAGGTAACCCTAAAGAAGAAGAAGAAGAAGAAGAAGAAGAAGAAGAAGAAGAAGAAGAAGAAGAAGAAGAAGAAGAAGAAGAAGGTGTGAAAGCCAGAAGGAATAGAGGACATCAGGAAAAAAAGATCCTCTGAATCAAGTAAGCACGATTCACATGAGCTCATAGACCCTGGACCAACTAGTACAGGGCCTACATGGGTCTGCATAAGGTCCTATTCATAAATACTACAAATTTTATCTTGATATATTATAGGACTGCTGAGTGTGAGAATGACTTGCTCTCTGAATCTTGTCCCTGCTCTTAGGACCCTTTTATTCTATTGGGTTGCCTTGTCCAACTTTGACAATGAGCCTTGCTTTATCTTATTATATTTTACTATGTCATATTTTGTTTTTATCATCCATTAACCAGGTATTTTCTAATGAGAAAAAGAAAGGCACAGGGGATATAGAAAGGAGAGAAGGTAAGGAACAATTGGATGTAATAGAAGGAGCAAAAACTACAATCATGATACAGTATATGAAAAATAATCTATTTTCAATAAAGGAAAAATTATAAGAACAAAAAGAAAGTTAAAAAACTATGAGTCCCCTCACCAATATTTGATAAGTTTTTAAAATTTGTTTGTAGAAAGGAAATCCTACCATAATATAGCATTTTGGATGTTTTTTAGAAAACTCTACTGATGCAGAATGTGCGAGTAATTACTCAAAGTGGAATGGGCTATTTGGTTATGACCGTTATCTGTATCATCCATGATCCTTTGATTAACCATTTACCATTGCTCAATTCATTTTAACTCATTGGTTTTCCAGTCTACACACGAATAAATATTTGGATCTGTCTCTTTTCAATACTGTCTTTGAAGTGAACAGAGTTTTAATCCCTGACCTTGCCCAGAAAAAAAGACAAAAACATACTGAGAACTTTATTTCTAATAAATTTTGAGATTATTATTCTCAAATTTAGCATACCATAGTCATTGTTTATCTAGTTACTAAAAGGGTCTCCTATATGGTCCTTGATAAATTAATTCTAAATCTCTTTTAACTTGTTTGGCATTATCACCAAGGATGATATTATAACAGCATTATTCAAGTCAAGTGTTCTATCAATATATATCCACTGAAATAAATAGTATGCTGTTATCAAAGTGAAGATATAAAAATTAAGTAAATTATTAACTAAAGTTGAGAGAAAAATTCAGTTTTCTCTTCCAACTCTTGAGACAAGGGAATACCTAAATATTGCATAGGTCTTGCATATTAATTCTCTTTTTTAATTTATATTTTATTTATTATAATGTATTCACATTGCTTCCCAATTGTTATCCCCTTGCTCTTAAGTTCGCATTCTCACCCTCCCTTTTACTTCTGTCCTATTCACCTCCTCTAAACCTCTGATAGGGAGGACCCTGCCTACCCCACTGTCTGGTTACAGACTATTATTTCTCACCAGGATAGCCTGCATCCCTTTCCTCTGTGTGTCCAAAAGATCATCTTGCAAAGGGGCAGTGATGAAATACTGGGTACCAGAGTTCATGTGAGAGATTCAGCAAAAGTTCCCCCTACCTCCCAAGTGGAGAATGAGCTGTCCATTGGCTACATCTGAAGAAGGGGACCTGGTTCTCTGGATCCATTATCCCTGATTGTTGCATCAGATTGTGCAGGACCCCATGTTTCTAGATCTCCCAGTGGAGCTCCTGCTCCCTCCAGGACCTTTTATTCCCCTATTCTTCCCTGCAACTCTCAGCACTCTGCCCAGAGTCCAGGTTCTATTCCTAGTATCTGTACTAATTCCCCCTGGGTGGAGTCTCTTGGAGGATATCTATTTGGGACTAATATCCACTTATAAGTAAGTATATACCATGCATATCTTTCTGAGTCTATGTTACCTCACTCAGCATGATGCTTTCTAGTTCCATCCATTTGCCTGCAAATTTCAAGATGTCCTTGTTTTTAATAGCTGAGTAGTACTTCATTGTATAAATATACAAAAGTTTCTTTTTAAGTTTATTTTTATTATAATTTATTCAGATTACATTGCAATTGTTACACCTCACTTGTATTTGGCAAACTTGAAGTAAACATCTTTCCTATATTATTGGGTCTAAATTTCTGAATGGAGATTAATATCTATCATATCTCATCTCTATTAACTTAAAACATCTATCTTTATCTAAAAACATCTTAACCCCTAACCTACTAAGCTTAATTGAAATTAAATCAGTACCTTCAGATCCACCAAATAACACAGAAACTATCAAAACTCTATAAGTATCAAAACATCAAAAACACTATTTATATAGACAACAATGTTCATGAATTATCTTATAGTATACGGACATAGTAGTACTTGTTTCCCCCAAACGGACTTACTTTAAAATGGATCATTAACTACTATGTGATAGTCTCGTTATTATTGTAATCTCAGGTATATAATTATTATAAAATCAAATAAGTAATGCGGTATGAAAATACTAATAAGTATTTTAAAGGGAACTCTTACCAAGGGATTAAATGGCTGTGAACAATACATTTTGACTGTCAGGGAATCAGTAGAAAGACCCTGTCTTGAGGCTACAGACATAACTCTATGGATAAGAACACTTATCCCCAGGCGGATCACCCAAGATCTCTTCACAGCATCCATGAGGCATCTCAGAGGTTCTTATGTTATGTTTTGGCCTCCATAGGCAGTGTATGGATGTAGGCAAAACACTCAATACATAAGGTATAAATAAGTAAAACTTTAAAAGAAAAACAAATATCTAATCTTGAAAGCCCATGAAAGACTGCTACTTTGAAATACCTTAAAATAACTCTGCTTCTCTGCTTATTTGAAGTGTATGTTGATTGGTTATAAGCTTCCCTAGGTATATGAAAATGACATCTATGCCTTGCCTCATGTTTTACCCCATAACAGCATCTCTTCGGATAGTCTCTCAGAATATGCTATGAATAAAAAACATACTCTTCTTTGATAATTCTGTCAAAGTGTGGGCCATTGTGAACATAAAAGTCCTTTGGGGAAAATAGCAGTATAGTTAATTGATAGTAAAACAGGAAGAAGGAAATACAGTGTTTTCAAATTGGAACCTCTTCTACTTCTTAGATTGCAAGCAAGCCACATGAGCCTTTAGTCTGAATTTTAAAATTCAGTAAGTGAATTATTTGAAGATGTTCATGAAATGATAGCTGTTTTATGGAAAATAAAATTATATGAGTTCCTTTCAGATGGAAGCAGCTAAAGTTTAGTAGTAGTCAGGAACATTATAATTATATTTAACAATTGCTAATAATATTATTCTTATTGAAAGATCCTAAAATGCAGCAATTGTAAGTACAGTACACAGTCTATTGCATATATTATGCATATTGGACAATCAAGAAAATCTCAGTTTTCTCCATCTTATAATTTTGAGGTACCTTGGGTAATTGAAAAAGAAAATTGTCAAACAAAACAAGCAAGTGGCAACTGATGCTAACACAAAGCACTGATTAGATTAAGTGGTATATTTTGACTTATGCAAAGCTTTTACTCTTGTCAATTTCTTAGACTGACCCTGAAAATCTCCTGGTTTGATCCTTGATGTAGCTCATCATGTAACTGGTTATGTCTTCTCCTTTTGTTATCGCAAACCTCCTCTGTGCCATGGTTTCCATCAGTGGGTCTGCCATAGCAGAGTTCAATACACAGAATGACCCATTCAGCATTGACAACAACAACAAAAAAATCATGCTTCTGAAAAGCCAAAGAGCAGGATCCCACTTCCAGAATATTGAAGCCAGCTCGTCACTTTGTTTATATATTTTAAGTTTTATTACACAAAAGTGGTGAGTAAGAGTTCTCCCTTCTTTGGATAAGAACACTGGTTTTTCAAGATGCCCCTACATTCAGAACCCGATCTAAATTCAAATATTTCCCAAAGGCATTACCTCTTATTGTCATAATATGAGTGTTTGAGCTTCATCAAAGATGATGGTGAGTTGGCATGTTGCAAACAAATATGTAGTCCAAAAAAAATATACTTAGTTCATTAGTAGATAAGTATCATTTCTAATACTAGAAATGACATTTACAAACCACAAATCATCACATAAAGACTTTTTTAGATTCTAAATTTTAATGTCCTGAACAACAACAACTGAACAGAATTTTTCTTCAGACGGTTTGGCACAATCAAGCATGTCCAGTGAAGATGTTACTATAATTGTCAAAGTATATGTTTTCTAATTTTACTTCACTGAAAATGGATTGTTTCATTCACTGTATAATGGTTATGGTTTCCTCTCCTTCAAATCCTCTGAGATAATCCTCACAGATCTTCTTAATTGAACATAACCCCATTTTTTCTTCCATTAGAAAGCAGACAGGCCTCATTTCCAAGAACTAACCAGCCCTGTCCTTGCCTAGCTATCAAGATCAGATGGGATTGGCATGTCCAAGGTGGTGTACGCTAATTTATAAGCAGACATTAGACATACAGTACAGGATAAGCACACTACAGTCCACAGACCCAAAGAAGCTAAGTGACAAGGAGGATGTTAGGAAGTATGCTTAATTCTCATTCAGAAGTGCAAGATCAACAGAGCCAAAAACGGTGGGCCCAGGAGGACCTGTGGAGACTGATGCACCAACCAAGAACCAGGCATGGAGAAGTCACAGGTCCCTACTTCAGATGTAGCCAACACGCAGCTCAGTCTCCATGTAGGTCATCTAGAAAGGGCACCAGGAACTGTTTCCAACATGAATTATGTTGCCTCCTCTTTGATCATTTCCCCCATGTGAGAAGCCTTGCCAGGCAGCAGAAAAGGGGATGCAGGAAGTCCTGAGGAGACTTGACAGTCTGGGATCTGTTGGTAAGGGAGAAGGTTTCCCTCTTTCTGAGGACTAGGAACAGTGCACACGTGAATTCATAAGGACTGAAGCAGCATGCATGTGTTCTACACCAGAAGGGGTCCCTGAGAGATGAGGACACATGTTCACATCCCTAACATGGAGGCTATCTGTTATTGATAAACACCTACAAATGAAAGACTAGTTCTCTCTAACAGAGCCTTACAGGAAAATGACACACTCAGAAGGGCAGGCCCAGTACCCAGCAGATGGCCAACACAAGACAAACTCAATGAAATATTTTGAGATTCTTTGTCTTATAATATTTATTCAGAGTATTCATTTATTTTTGTTTATTTATTATGTATATATTTTATTATTTAATCTTACTTATAATTACAAGTTTTCTAATGAAAATGAAAATGATCACAGAAAGTTTTGGAAGTACAGCTACATACTATATTCAGTATGTTAAAAACTCAAGAATCTAATTTTTTAAAATCTCCCTGACTTATCAACAGGAAATAATTTTTTATTACTTGTTGTTTAATCCTTAGTCACTATAAATACATGTAACTTGTGAGTTTAAAGACCTGCATTTCTAAGTACATTAAATGAATGTCTGGTTTTATACTTCATTTTCCACTAAATTAAAAAGCAATGCATCTTTGTGAAACTTCCAAGTTCACAAACTGCATTTGAGGATATCCACGGGGCAGTTAGATGAAGAATATCCACATTAATCACTAGCCATGTGTTGTAATAAAAGCCAATAACTATAGTGGTTTAAAATACATGCCTATGGGGGAGCTGAAAACAGATGACAACAATTCATTTCATAACTGAGCACAGAGATGTCACCATTTTATTATCACCAAATCTCATGTGTCATGATAACAAATTGGAAGAAAATGGGATTATTGGTGATAAAAGAAGTAGTAGTGAATCATGTTAGTTATGCATATCATGTGATGATAATATCTTTCTTTGTATCAGGATTTGAAATAAAACAGGAAAACCATCCTTCCCTTTCTTTCTTCAAGAGAACACTTTTGGAAGAAACTTAAGCTTGTTTCACCTTGTATTTTCTTTTTCCAAGAGTTTTCAGGTTAAAAAGAGTGGAGCCAAGCACAATTTTTTATTATATTACTTAGATTATCTGCCATACTAAAGGTCTATTAATATATTAATTAATGTTTTGATTCACAGCGATCATGTTATTTCAGACACTGGGCACATCTCCTAGGTATGTTAACTGAATAATAAAATTATCTGGTATCTTTTAGTTAAATTGACACAATCTTAAAACATGTAGGCCTGTTAAACATAGTCTTTCCCCCTCTATTTCTTCAATATTTCTTCATGTATAATTCACTATCTAGAAGTAATTATAAAAATTGTAGTGTGGGTAAATTTGTAAAGACATGTACAGCTAATGCATAAAATTTTAAAATAATGAGATTGTTTCTGTTAATAAAGTTGCCTGCAAATAAGATATATTAATCTATTTCTTATGTAAACAAAACTATAAAATAACTATATCCTAAAATTTATGAATGTGTGTAGTGTATGTTAGAGAGAGAGACAGAGAGAGAGAGAGAGAGAGAGAGAGAGAGAGAGAGAGAGAGAGAGAGAGAGAGAGAGAGAGAGAGAGAGAGAGAGAGAGAGAGACAGAGACAGAGACAGAGACAGAGACAGAGACAGAGACAGAGACATGGAGAGTGATAAGCCAGGGAGAGACATGAAGACAGAATGTGAGTATGTGTTATGGTGGTACATGTCAGGGTCAGATGGCCACTTTCAGAATCACTTCATGCCTTACATATTGTTGTGCCAGAATTTTTTCCAGTTTCTGCTGATAAGTGCTCTAGTCTGGCTGGCTAGCCTCTTCCCATCTCTTCGTAGTTATTCTGGGGTGACATATGCTACCACCATCACACTCAACTTTATACATGGGTTCTGAGTACTGATATCAGTTCATCAGCCTTGCAGAGCAAACACTGCACCACCAAGACATCTTTCCTATGCGTTAAAAACTCAAAAATAATGTCTACCCTAAACATATGTGAATAATACCAGAAAATACAGAGAACAGAGGGGTTGGAGCTGGCACACAGATTGCTGGACTATTGGCATGGAATCAAGATTATACAGACGTGATGCTGAGCTTGACTCATTCTTCGACTGTATGAATAGAAACAACTTAGTTATTATCTGCTCTCTGCAGTCTAAAGCAAAGCCACTGATAATAAATATTTTATATATAGTTATTTTGCAAAGTACTATGTGAATTGTGTAAGCATTGCTAATACTTCTGAGTGTAAAAGAACCCTTGCTGTTTTATTGTTGTTGTTGTAATTATTGATGACTGTACCCTCTTTCATTATTGTTCATTGTTATTATTACTATTGTGTGTCTTCTTTTTCATAAAAGCAAACAGCATCATTCAGTAGAAACAATACACTTAATATATGAAGAGAAGAAATGAACTCAGGGCAATTAGAAAAGTTATTTGATGATTCAGGCTGAAAATAATGTAAGGTTCTAGTGTGAAATCCAGCTGTTTCGGTCTGTTCTCTCTCCTCCCCCCCCCCTTTCTCTCTCTCTCTCTTTCTCTCTCTGTGTCTCTGACTCTTTGTCTCTGTCTGTCTCTCAGTCTCTGTCTTTCTCTGTGTCTCTGTCTCTGTTGCACTTTATGTCTCTGTGTTTCTGTCTGTTTGTCTCTCACTTTATCTGTGTGTGTGTGTCTCTGTCTCTCTGTCTCTGACTCTCTGAATGTCTCTCAGTCTCTCTGTGTCTCTGCCTCTGTGTCTCTCTGTGTCTCTGACTGTCTCTTCCCTCTCTCTCTGTCTCTCTGTCTCTGTCTCTCTGTCTCTGACTCTTTGTCTCTCTGTCTGTCTCTCAGTCTCTCTCTATCTCTGTGTCTCTGTCTCTGTCGCACTCTATGTCTCTGTGTTTCTGTCTGTCTCTCTCTCTTTATCTCTGTGTGTGTGTCTCTGTCTCTCTGTCTCTGACTCTCTGTCAGTCTCTCTGTATGTCTCTCAGTCTCTCTCTGTTTCTCTGTGTCTCTGCCTGTCTCTTCTCCTCTCTCTCTCTCTCTCTCTCTCTCTCTCTCTCTCTCTCTCTCTCTCTCTCTCTCTCTCTCTTTCTTTCAGAATACTGTAATAGTAAAATCCCTTGATGCTGAGAGTTTAAATGTGTGGATTACCAGTTCAACAATTCCTACAGAACACATTTTGGGAAACCACATACAGCTGTCTTGTGTTGGCCAACAAACACTGCTCATTTTTTATCCACAATTTTATACACAATGTCTCTTCTTTACACTGACATCTGGAAAAGGCTTGTCACTGATCCTTAGTGTCTGATGGCCTAAAGAGGTTTGCTCTCAAACCACATCCTTATACATTTATTAGTATACACTGATCACAAATCCTCTGATCTACACATATGCTAATATTCCAATGTTTAGAAAAGCCGTTCTACTTTACTTACTGAGAACTTAAAAACAAATTGTAAAATTCTGACATTAATATTTTTAATGTAAAGTATTTTCAAAAATACTAACTTTTGTTTATTCCCTTCTTGTTATATCTCCTGAATTATTTATAAATAGGAAATCTTTAAAATTACAATTTAAAAAATTCTTGCATTAAAAAATTTATGTTACTCTTGGATGTATCAGCAATAACTACTAAGCAAAATAAATGTCCATGTATCAACTAATATATGTATGCATATGTATATAAGTGCATATTCTTTTAATGCTAAATTGGTATTTTTATTTTATTACTAAGAGCCATACTACAAAAATTGTCATTATGGTGTAAATGTTATTTTTTAATTGTATTTCGTCTCATTTCAGCCAAAGGGGAAAAATCAATATGAGTTGTATCCCTGGCTCAGGTTATATCAGGTAACTAGTGAAAGTCATTATGCCTCACTCCGGGGGAAGTATGGGTACAAGGTGATGATGTGTCACATTGGTTTGGTTTCTGTGAATTCATTCGATTATTTTTCAAGGACAGTGCACACACAGCTTTGAAGTGTAAATTTTAGAGGGTTTAAGTTAAAGTCATTTTTTAATACTTGGCGTTGTATAATGAGTACACATTTTCCACTTCTCAAAATTAAATTAAAGAAAGGACTATATACATATTTTCACAAAATTTTCATTAAATATGGCAAGCTTTGAAATATTCTCATTATTTTAAGGTTTGAAAAACATGTTTTTGGAGAGAGGATCTCATCGAGCCTCAGGTCTCAAGCTTGTTATATGGCTGAGGATAACTGTCACCTGCTGATCTTCGTGAATGGTGTTAAACCGAGAGCCATGTTCGTGCAAAGCAAATATTTACCAACTAATTTGTATCTCTACCGTAGAAACTCTATAATTCCGTTTTCATCCTTCTTAAAAATTAGTTTATTCATTTTACATCCCAGTAGTAGCCCCCTTTCTCCTCTCCTCCCAGTCCCATCTGCTCTTCCCTACCCCTCTCCTATTCCCTGGGAAAAGGGGGATCCCCGCTACCCACCCACCCCAGCTCATCAAGTAGCATCAGCACTGATCCCTCTTCCCCTGTGGCCTAGCAAGGATGTCCAGCAAAGGGAGAGTAATGGAAAAGCAGGCAACAGAGTCCATGTCAGAGGTAGCTCCCACTCCCATTATTAGTGACCTACAAGAAGCCTGAGCTGCCCATTGGCTACATCTTGGTAGAGAACCAGGGGCCAGTCCACGCATGGTCCTTGGTTGGTGTTTCAAACTCCAAAGGCCCTTCTGTGTCCTGCCTAGTTGGTAGTGTTGGTCTTGTGGAGATCTTGTCAACCTTAGGTCCCTGTATCTTTTCCCCAACTTTTTGGGTAGAAACCCTGAGCGCTACCCAATGTTTGCCTGTGAGTCACCTCATCTGTTTGGAACTACTGCTGGGTGGAGCATCTCAGAGGACATATATTTATCCTGTCTGTAAGCATAGCAAAGAATCCTAAATAGTGTCAAGGGTTGGCTCTCTTACATGGGGTAGGTTTTGGGTTGGACCATGCACTGGTTGGATATTTCCTCAATCTCGGCTCTATTTGCTCTATCTTTATCCCTGCATATCTTGAAGGCAGGGTGAGTTTTGGAACAAAGTTTTTGTGGGTGGGTTGGTGTTCTCCCCCCTCTGTTAGGAATCTTGTCTGGTTAGAGGGGTTCCTCTTCATTCTCCATGGCCCCTGCTACTAGGCATCTCAGGTACAGTTCTCCTCATATCCTCTTAGAAGGGTATTCTGACTTAGGTCTCCAGCTTGTCACAGACATGCTCCCAATAACAGTTTAACTTTTCTCTTCAAGCATTTTATTCTTTGAGGTTTTATTTTACACTGATCCTAATGGCTAAGATAAAAATACTACTCAGCCATTAAAAACAAGGAAATCATGAAATTTGTAATCACATGGATGGAACTAAAAAAGATTATCCTGAGTCAATAACCCAGATGCAGAAAGACACACATGGTATGCACTCATTTATAAGTAGAATTAGGCCATTAGGTACAGGATAAACATATTACAATGCACAAACCGAAAGAAGATAAGTAATAAGAAGGATGCTAGGGAGGATGTGTAAATCTCACTCAGAAGAGGAAATAGAAAAGACAGAGGTAGTGGTTGAAGAGAGGGAACGAGATAGGAGAGAGAGTACAGAGAGAAATAAGGGTGGAGGTCAGACCAGAGGAGAGGACAGAAAGTCCTATGATTTCGTATTCTAACTTTAAAATCTAATTAGTTATAATTAGAAAGATTTTAAAAAATCACCACAGTTCCTGTTTTGAAATAGAATGGGAGAAGAACTTATGTCAGACACAGCAAGATGCCCCAAATGTCAAGTAATTAAACACAAGGGGAAAATCTCTAAGAATATACATTTATGGACACAGAAGTCAAACCACGAAACGTAAAATGTGATGAACTCCTTTTTCCCACCTATAGAATCACCCTGAGTTCCTGGAATTAATAGTTCTTTGAGCCTGAACTACAGGTTTTGAAAACAGGAACAGCTATAGTGGCTTATTCAGTGGATTGGGACTAGTTCAAAATTTATTAAATTCAGCTATTAAAATAAAAATGTCTCTACAACTTTAATTGTTTAACCACAAAATATCTTCAGATACCAAAATTTCAGAATACCCTCAGTATAAATTCAATATGTTGAGGTTGATACTTGTTAATTTGGAAAGAAATTATACATTCTAGCAAGTTTGAACTACTTTTCAGAGGGGTCAAGGACACCATGAGAAGACCTGCAGGGTAAACTAACATAGGTACATAGGAGGTCACAGAGACTGAACCACCAACCAAAGAGCTTTCATGGGTCAGACCTAGACTGTGTACACATATATAACTGATGTGCAACTTGGTCATCATGTGGTCCCTTAATAATGGGAGTAGGGGCTGTTTCTGACTCTGTTGCCTGCTTTGGATCCCTTTCACCTATCCACATTGCCTAGTCTGGCCTGAGTGGGAGAATATTCCCTTAGTTCCTCTGTGACTTGAGGTACCAGTGTGGGATGGTTCTCCTTAGAGGTCCCCCATACTCTGAGAAGAAGGAGAGTGGGAATGGGAGATGGGACCATGAGGGCTGGACTGGAAGGAGAGAGAGAAGGGGCTCAGATTAGGCTGTAACATGATTAAATAAACAAAATTTGAAACAATGGGAAAAAAAGGGTAAAGAAACCCAAAATGTTAGGAAAATGTGGTGGTCTGAATGAAACTGGCCCTATATGCTCATATGGAGTGGGACTATTAGGAGCTGTGGCCTTGTTGGAGGAAGTACAACACTGGGGTGGGCGTTGAGGTTTCAGATGCTCAAGGCAGGCTGAATGTGTGTCTTTCTTCCTGCTGATCCAGATGTAGACTTCTGTGCTGACTCTCCAGCACCACGTCTATCTGCATGCCATCATGCTTCGCACCATCACTAAACTTCTGAACTGTAAGCCAATCCCAATTAAATAATTTCCTTTATAAGAAAAAAAAAAAGTTAAGCCAATGTTATGTTTGTATATATGCTTGCTTTCTGCATGTTACTGAAAGGTATAATATGCATCAAGTACTTTAAATACCCACAGGATGAACCTTAGACACAATGAACAGTTTATTCTGAATTTTAAGAAGAGATCTTTAACCTTCCTTGGCTTGGACTATTCAAACCCCCGAGGTATCAATTATCTTTCTATGCCGTTTGCAGGCTTGCCTCTAAAGTCATAGCTGCCTGTCTGTCTAAAGCAGAATCACTCCCACTAGAAACAACCTTGTGTGATAAACCACTTTTTAATACTTTAAGATATTGTTGGAATATTAATTCAGTTTTCAGAGATATTCTTACACATGAAGATCAGAAGAATAACGTGCTTTGTAGATGCATCCCATGCATCAGTGCAGTGCACCGCTAGAAAGGAAACCAGTATAACCAAATAGTCAAACATATATAAACTAGTATTCAGTGTATTGTGACTCTCCAATCCTGAGTCCAATTTCATCTCCAGCCCAAGACCCACCACAGCCATGATCAAAACACACAAAGTTTTCTTTTACAATTGCCACTGAAAAGCTAACACTTGCTTCTTCTCTCTTTTTTTCCCTACCATTTCTAAACTGTAATGAATTTTTTATTATCTCTCATTTAATTCCATGTAGGTTTATTCTTGCTGATAACATGATCTATTGTTCTCTGAGCCATGGTGAGATTGCCATTTCTTAAACCGAGAGCACTTATTGGAAATTAAACCTCTACTAATGTATTATAATTATTACTTGAGGGTAATTTGCTGCTCCAGCAGGGAGCCACAGCCAATGTGATGGCAACATTTCTACCAGGGAGCTGTTAATATTTCTTCTATGCTCAAATCCCACATAATGGATCTTGCCTAAGGCTGATTAATGATTTCAGAGCCGGAAGAGTGATTTGTAGCTAAATCAGTCCTCACTGGAGGAGATTCAGGGTTATTTCAGTCAATACAGTTAAATAAGTGTAAACGGTAACTCCAGTTAACACGCATGTAATCTAGTAGGTAAGAAAGAGCAGCAATAAAAGCAAGTAAATAATGGTAATCCCCCTGTTCTCACATTTCATTTACACTTGCAGCAGGTACAAGGAAGAAACACATTGCAGTGTCCTCAAACCCACAGAATTACTTCAGCGCAACACATTTTTGTCTGCATTGAAAAAGCAATTTCCAAAACAAGTAAAAGCAAATTGAGCTAAGTGCCTGAAATAAACCGGCATTTTCTCTCCCTTCTTCACTTTATATCCCCTTCCTCGCTAAGGATGAAATTGGATGAATAACTCAGAATGCAACTTGTCCAGATCAGTTCTCTAGAGGGGAAAGGCTCTCATTTAGGATAATGTGCTATAAGCACACAGAGACACCCAACCTTGTACACGCTGTCTAAGCCCTAGAGATTCCGTCTGCCCAAACTCTTAGGAAGCAAGGATATTACATGACTAACCTTGAGTTCCCTTTACTCTGAGCTCTACCGGAGGAGTGTTAAAAATCACTGCCCTACAGTCACTTAACTAAATTTTTTGTTAAAGTCAGTATCAATAAAAGCGCAGCTGTAAAACTGCTGTTAAGAATGAACCTATAGGCATTAATATGCATCTTTCAACTTGCATTTCACTTATTGCCTTGCCACCTACTGTTCCATTGATTTCTAGCATTCTAATATGCACTCTCTGTGTGAAACCCCAGATTTTGACTAGAAAAATTAATTAATAACAGCATCCAAACAATAGTGCAAGCCAAAGGGAAACATGTTAAATAAAATCTGCAAGGGAAGTCATCCTGATTATGAGCCATGCCGTAAGAATAGCTGAAGTGTGAATGAGAACTGTTGGTCCTTTCACTACTTCATATAATCACCAGCAAAATGTACCAGACAGCAGCACTGTATCATCTTGTGTTCTCTAATTCCCAGCAGAAGTTGAGCTAAAGGAGTCACTGGAAAGGAGTCCCTAAAAAAGTCCAAAATTTCTAATACTAAAAAAAAAAAAAAAAAAAAAAAAAAAAAAAAAAAAAAAAAAAAAAAAAAAAAAAAAAAAACCAAAGAGCTATAAAAGCGAGAATTAGGCTTTTATAAACTACACCCAAGTTTTATTTCTATATGAGACTTCATGGACTACAGAATGCTCTCCCTCAGAGATATACATGCTAGCAGACAAAAGTTTTATTCCTCTATTACAATCTATATGCAAAAACATTTTTAATTTATTTATTCATTCACTCCACATCCTGAATGCAGCCCCTCACTCCTCTACACCCAGGACCACCTGCCTTCTCTCTTTCCCCTTCCCCTCTCCCTTTCTCTCAGAAGAGAAGAGAACCTCACATCAATCTACCCCATCACATCAAATCACATCAGGACCAAGCACATCTTCCTCCACCCACACCACAAAAGGCACTAGGGGAAAATGATTCAAAAGCATCAGAGTCTATGTCAGAAAACAGCCCCTCCTCCACTTGCCAGGGGACCCACATGAAGACTAATCTGCCTATCCACCACATATGTGTAGGGGACCTCAGTCTGGATCACTCATGCTCTTTGGTTGGTCCTTTAGTGTCTAGGGCCCTGTGGACATCGGTTAGTTGACTCTATTGGTCTTCTTGTGGAGTTCTTTTCCCCTCCATGTGCTTCTACCCTTACCCCAAAAATTCCCCAAGACTTCTTCCTTAAGCTTGGCCTCGTGTTTGACTGTGAGTCTCAGCATCTGTTTCTATCTGCTGCTGGTTCGAGCCTCTCAGATGACAATTACGCTAGGCTCCTATCTGCAAGCATAGCAGAGATCATTAATAGTGTCAGGGGTTGGATCTCTACTGTGAGGTAGGTCTCAGGTTGCCCCAGTCATTGGTTGAACACTCCCTCAATCTCTACTCCCCCTTTATACTTGCAGTTATAGTAGACAGGGTAAATTTTGTGGATGGGTTTGTGTCTCCTTCCCTGTACTAGGAGTCTGCCTGCCTAAAAGGTGAATGCGAAGGACACTATCAATGGAATGCCAGCTTACAGACTGGAAAAAGATCTTCAACAACCCTACATCAGACACAGGGCTAAATTCCAAAATATACAAAGAACTTAAGAAATTAAACAAAAACAAAAACAAATAATCCAATTAAAAATGAGGCACAGAGATAAACCAAGAGAATTCTCAGCAGAGGACTATCGAACGGCATAGAAGCTCTTAAAGAAATGATCAGTGTCCTTAGTCATCAGGGTAATGCAAATCAAAATGATCATAAAATTCCATCTTACACCTGTCAGGATGGTTAAGATAAAAAACTCAAGTAACAACACATGCTGATGAGACTGTGGAGAAAGGAAAACACTGTCAATTCTGATTGGAGTGCAAACTTGAACAAGCTCTTTGGAAGTCAATCTGGTGCTTTCTTGGAAAATTGGAAATAATTCTACCTCAACACCCAAATATACCCAAATATATACCCAAAATATGCTCTACCATACAAGGACTTTTGCTCAACTATGTTCATAGCAGCTTTATTCATAATTGCCTGAAACTGCAAACAACCTAGATGCCCCTCAACTGAAAAATGGATAAAGAAAATGGGGTACATTCACACAATGGAATATTACTCAGCTATGAAAAACAGGAAATCATAAAATTTTCAGGCAAATGGATGGAACTGGAAAAGACCATCCTGAGAGAAGTAACGCAGACACAGAAAGACACAAGGGTTATGAACTCACTTATATGCGGATATTAGCCATATAGTACAGCATAACCACACAACATTTACAGACCCAAAGAAGCAAAAATAACAAGAACAGTCCAAAGGAGGTTGCTTGAATCTAACCCAGAATGGGAAGTAGAACAGACAACAAAAGTGGATGAAGAGAGGGAACTGGAGGATGGTGTGGAGAGGAAAAGAAGTGTGGATATCAGATCAGATATGGGGAGAGCTGGGTTGGGGGGTCAGAGTGCTGGGAGAGAGAATGGAAACTGACGTGGGGGAAATCTCTGACACAAACTGGAGACCTGCCATAGACCAGGCTTCTGGGAGAATGTGGTGGTGACTCTAGCTGAGACTCCTAGCAGTGGGGGACATGGAGGCTGAAGTGGCAAGAACATCTTAATCTTCAGTCGAATCAATAAGAAACTTTCTAAATTGATAATGTGTGTTTCTTTCTTCAATATAATTTAAAATAAAGTACAAAGGATAAATTTTCTTAAAAAATTCTCTATACAAACTTTATTGTGATGATTTGATCATCAAACTACAACTTTATCTATTCTAAACATTTCACAAGCATGGAATAACATAACACATAGTCTTTCATAACCAGTTCTTTTCTTTTTATATGGCTTTAAAAGATAGTCATGCTGACACATGCATCAATGGTTCATTTATTTTTATTGGTAAATAAGTATTATATTATATTAATATAACAGACTATGTCCAGCTATTCATCAAGGGGAGGATGATCATGTTGTTTTCATTTTCTCTTTGTCACAAATAATGTCTGATTTGAGTTAATATTCTGTTTTTTTCTGGGCACCGTCTGTGCATATGCCCGGAAGTAGAATTGCAGGGACATTGAATAACTAATGTTTAACATATTGAAGAATAACCAACCTGAGCTGTTGAATGAAGAGATTAAGCTCCCATTCTTGCTACATACTTCCTAACCTTTGTTATTGCTTTTCTTTCTCATTACAGTAAGAGTCACGCTATTAATCCTTTAGTTGTATTTTTTTCTTGTTGGCTTATGATACTAGTGGTACCTTCTCTTAGACAAATACTGTTTATTTTTATAAAGTCCATTTTACCTAAATTTACTTTTAACATTTAAAATATATTGCATCATTTCCCAACTATGTTAGCCTAGTCAATATCATCAATACATATTGCTATGTTTTATTTTGAAAAATCTTGGAGTTTTAATTCTTAAAAATGGGACATGGTCTTTTTGCAGTTGTTCTTGTCCAATAATTGGAAGTGATTAAACTTTATGTCTTATATGTATATATCCTGTTTTCTCACAACTATAATGTTAGGGCGTCGGCATATTTTGTTTCGGAGAATAAAGAATGTCATTCTTTTTTCTAGGTCTATGTTTCCTTATTAGTAGTATAAGCATAAAGAATAAATCCCCTATTGAGTTGTTTCCTGTACTGAATGTAGCAGTACACATTGAACCTCTAAGATCATGTGTAACTCAGCTAACTAAACCTCCTTATGTCTTGTGCACTGTGTGGAAACGCACAAGAGGAGTAGATGTCTGAAAATAACCAAACTCAGGGCTGAAATCAATAAGT
The DNA here is from genome assembly GCF_903995435.1 of Acomys russatus. Taxonomy (NCBI): domain Eukaryota; kingdom Metazoa; phylum Chordata; class Mammalia; order Rodentia; family Muridae; genus Acomys; species Acomys russatus. The sequence goes on along the minus strand of NC_067145.1, from coordinate 15,676,686 downwards.
TAGAAACAAAGAGAACAATTCAAAGAATCAACAAAGCCAGGAGCCGGTTCTTTGAGAAAATCAAGAAGATAGACTAATTGTTAGCCAAACTAACTAAAAGACAGAGAAACACTATCCAAATTAACAAAATCAGAAATGAAAAGGGAGACATAACAAAAGACACTGAAGAAATACAAAGAATCATAAGAACCTCCTGAAAAGGGAAATGGACAATTTTCTTGACTGATTCCATTTGCTAAAATTGAATCAAGATCAGATAAACAAATTAAATAGCCCTATTTCACCTATAGAAATAGAAGCAATCGTTGATAGTCTCCCAAGCAAAAAAAAAAAGGCCCAGGGCCAGATGGTTTCAGCGTAGAAGTCTAACAGACCTTCAAAGAGGACCTAATACCAATACTCTTCAAGCTATTCCAAAAAATAGAAATGGATGGAACATTACCAAATTCTTCCTATGAGGCCATAGTCACGTTGATACCTAAAACTCACAAAGACCCAACAAAAAAAGTTAATTTCAGAACAATTTCTCTTATGAACTTTGATGCAAAAATACTCAATAAAATACTCACAAAATGAATACAAGAACATATCAAAGACGTCATTCACCATGACAAGGTAGGTTTCATTTCATGCATGCAAGGATAGTTTAATATATGGATATCCATCAATGTAATACACCATATAAACACACTAAAAGAGATAAACCACATGATCATCTCCTTAGGTACAGAAAAAACATTTGACAAAATCCAACACCCATTCATGTTTAAAGTTTTGGAGAGATCGGGAATACAGGCATAAACCTAAACATAATAAAGGCTATATACAACAAACCAATAGCCAACATCAAATTAAATGGAGAGATATTTAAGGAAAGTCCTTTAAAATTGAGAACCAGGCCCACTTTCTCCATATCTCTTCAATATAGTTCTTGAAGTTCTAGCCAGAGCAATAAGACATCAAAAGGAGAACAAAAGGATAAAATGGGAAAGGAGGAAGTCAAATTATTCCTCTTTGCAGATGATATGATAGTGTACATAAGTGACACCCAAAATTCCACCAGACTACTCCTACAGCTGATAAGCACCTTCAGCAAATTGGATGGATACAAAATTAGCTCAAAAAAGTCAATAGCTTTCCTATATACAAATGACAAACATGTAGAGGAAGAATTAGGAAAACTACACCTTTCACGATAGCCACAAGCAATATAAAATATCTAGGACTAACTCTAACCAAGCAAGTGAAGGGCTTGTTTGAAAAAAACTTTCAATCTCTGAAGAAAGAGATTGAAGATGACATCAGAAGATGGAGGGATCTCCCTTGTTCGTGGATTGGGAGAATTAACATAGTAAAAATGGCCATCTTACCAAAAGCAATTTACAGATTCAATGCAATTCCTATCAAAATACCTAAAAAATATTTTAATGACATTAAAGATCAATTCTCAACTTCATATGGAGAACCCAACAACTCAGAATAGCATAAACACTCCTATACAATAAAAGATCCTCCAGAGGAATCTCCATACCTGATGTCAAGCTGTACTATAAAGCAACAGTAATTAAAACAGCATTTTACTGGCACAGCAATAGGCTGGTGGATCAATGTAATTGAATCAAAGACCCAGAGATAAATCCACACACATAAGGTCACTTGATTTAGGACAAAGAAGCCAAACCTATTCAATGGAAAAACGATAGCATCTTCAACAAATGGTGTTGGTCTAACTGGATGTCTACATGTAGAAAAATGCAATTAGTCCCATATTTGTCACTATGCACAAAACTCAAGTCCAAGAGGATCAAATACCTCAACATAAAACCAGAGACATTAAATTGAATAGAGAAAAAAGTGGGGAAGAGCCTGGAACACATTGGCATAGGAGACAACTTCCTGAACAGAACACCAACAGCCCAGGCCTTAAGGTCAATAATTAACAAATGGGACCTCATGAGGCTGAAAAGCTTCTGTAAGGCAGGAGACACTGTCAAACAGAACAAAGTGACAGTCTACAGACAGTCTATATTCTACAGGGAAAAGGTCTTTACCAACCCTACATCTGACAAAGGTCTAATATTCAAAATATATAAAGAACTCAAGAAATTAAACACCACCAAACCAAATAACCCAATAGAGAAATGGGGTTCAGAATGAAATAGATAATTCTCAACAGAGCAATATCGAATGGCTGAGAAACATTTTAAAAAATACTCAACATTGTTAGTCATCAGAGAACTGCAAGTCAAAACACCACTGAGATTCCATCTTACACCCATCAGAATGGCTAAAATAAAAAACTCAAGTGACACCACATGCTGGCGAGGATGTGGAGAAAGGGGAACACTCCTTCATTGCTGGTGGGAATGCAAACTGGTACAACCACTTTGGAAATTTGTCTGGCGCTTTCTCAGAAAAATGGGAATAGGGCTTCCTGAAGATCCAGCTATTCCACTCCTTGGAATATACCCAGAAGGTACTCTACCACACAAGAGTGACATATGCTCAACCATAGTCATAGCGGCCAGAACATGGAAACAGCCTAAGTGTCCCTCAGTAGAAGAATGGATAAAGAAACTGTGGTAAGTTTACACTATGGAATACTACTCAGCTATAAGAAACAAGGAATTCCAGAAATTTGTGGACAAATGGATTGAGCTAAAAATGATCAGAATGAGTGAATCCACCCAGAAGCAGAAAGAGTCAAGTGGTATATACTCACTTATATCTGGACACTAGCCCAAGGGGCATGCCCCATGAAAGTCTTCACTTACCAGGAAAGTGGGACAGAGGGGAAGACATCCTATTGGGACTCTTGGTGAAAGAAGCATGGGAGAATGGGGAAATAGAAGGATCCAGAAGGTCTAAGAAACCTACAAGAAGAACATTATGACTTGCGGATCTAGGCCCAGGTATCTTGCTCAAACTATGGCACCAGCCAAGGACGATACATCCAGTAAACATTGAAACCATACCCAGATCTAGCTGATGACCAGGACATTCTCTACAGTTGAGTGAAAAGTGGGGACTGACTCTCATATGAACTCTGGTGCCCCATTTTTGACCATGTCCCCTTGATGGGGAGGCCTGGTGGCATGCAGAGGAAGGAGAGCAGGCTACCAAGAAGAGACTTGATACCCTATGAGCATATGCAGGGGCAGGAGGTCCCCCTCAGTCACAGTCATAGGGGAGGGAAGTAGGGGGAAAGTGGAAGAGAGGGAGGAATGGGAGGATACAAGGGATGGGCTAAGAATTGAGATGTAATAGGAATAAATTAATACAATATTTTTAAAAACTAACGGCTGAAGAGATGGCTCATGAGATAAAGGTCCTAGTTGCTCTTTTAGATGGAAATATACCTTTAATTTGCAGTTTTCCAACCTGGGAAAGTTTATGAAAATAGAAATTACTGGGGAATTTATAGTTAAGATTCATGTTCTTCCTTTGCAAATTACCAGCTACGAGACTGTAAATTGATGAGTCTCCTCCTCTCATCTTTTGCCCAGTTAATTGCATAAGATTAGTAGGGAGCTCCCAGTAGATCCATGAGAGTTAAGCCAGTGGCTCTCAACCTGCTGGCTGAGACCCTCAGGAAACACATATTTAAGACGGCCATTCAGTACTGAAACACCACTTAGTACAAAAATTACGGTCATAAAGAAGCAACAAAAGTAATTTTATGATTGGTGTCACCACAACATGAGAAATTGTATTAAAAGGTCACAGAATTAGGAAGGTTGGCAACCACTGAATTGAATAAAATGGTCTGAACAGAAATTTTTAATATGATGCAAAACCCTAGAAAGAACATTAGGAAAGTACAATCTAATTTTATCTTAAGAGAAAAGCTAGGATAGCTTAGAAGGAAATAGTTGTTCTGAGGATAGTGAGAAAACTCAGTCAGTAGAACTTGCCTTGTAGTCATGAGTTTCTGAGTCTGTCCTCTAGAACTCATGTCAAAAGCCAAGTGTGGCAGCAGCAGTTGCAATACAGGACTAAGGAGGAACATCCATAGTCTTCTTGGTCACTCAGGCTAGTCTATTCGTGATCGTGAGTGATGCTGTCTCATGAAGCAATGTATGTGGCACCTGAGGTATGACACTTGATGATGTCATCTGTCTTCCAAAGTACATGCAAGTACATGACTATCTTGACACACAGACACACACACACATGCACACACACAAACACATACTCCTACATTTGGAAATACCCCAAAATTTTGAATGTAAAAAGAAGTGTTAACACATTTAAAACATCCTAAAGAAGTGTGTCAATAAAACAGTAAAGAAAAGTGAAAAATATAGAATTATATGTACATTCTATTATCCCTACAACTTTCAAATAAAATAACAGCACCTGATTTGAGTGAGAAAGCCTCCTCTGGAACATGAGTCCATGTGGTGCATGTTTTTCAGACCACTGATCGATAGTGGATCTTGCAGTGATGGAACATTTATATTATCCACCAGTCTCAAAACCACCAACGCCATCTGGCAGCCTGAGTGTGTTTTTCTCATCATTGCAAGTTGGAGGACAGTGTTAATTGTCTCACTGTTCTCTAGAACAGCAAATGTAAGAAACACTTTCTTCTTTCCTTGGATGAAAAAGTGAGTATCATAAATGATAGCCTGTCATATAACTTTTTCTAAACCTGAGAAGTGTAGCGCTAACGTCAACAACAGAGGAATAAGACAATAGATTGCTATTAGAAGCTCCTATTTTTAAAGCTGCTTTCACTTGGGATAGAAAAGGATGAGAACTGAAAATCCCACTCTTGAATTAATTAAAGGGAGGGTGTTTGAATAATAACAAAACTGTCAATTAATGTTTATTTACTTTTGAGCAGGTGTTAAATGATTGATTTCCAAGTGGAGTCATAGAGACTGCTGTGTAATTATTGCTATGAGAATTATTCACAGCCTAAACTAAAAAGAGAAGTGCTAAGAAAGGGAGGGGTTGGCTTAAAATTACTTGTAAAAAATCTGTAATTGCCTTAATACCATAGATATGCTATTGTCAGGAATACATACCTCCCCCTAAAATGTTTGTTATTTGCTAAAGTAACTTGCAAAAATGACCTGATTTCACCCATTTGTTTGCATAGATCCTGATGCTGTCCTCTACAAAGGAAAGGCAGTATTTGGATAAGGAGAACTGTGGCTGGATGTCTCGGGTTTAAGCATTTTCACTTAACAGCATTAATGTGTATGGAAGAGTTCAAGGCCAGCCTGGTCTACAGAATGAGTTCCAGAACAGCCAAGACTACACAGAGAAACAGTGTCTTGAAAAACAAAAGAGTAAACAAAAAATTAGAATAATAAAAAAATTACGTGCTTTAAGCCTGGAATATTTACAGCGAATCTGTGCATTGTCAATGTCACAGTGCAATTTTGTCATCAAAACAAAAGAGATTAAATGTGGTACAGATTTTCCTACATGAAGGAGAAATACAGAATAAAAGACTGATCTCTAATTGTTAATTTCTGTTTTTACCAATAATAATATTTTAACAAATAAGCTTGAAGTAATCGTGATTGTTAAAATTCTACTTCAGTCAGCCTACCCTTGATGTCATCTCTTATCTGCCACAGGCCCATATAAAAGGACAGACCCTCCATGTGGTCTCTCTCTATCCACTCTCCACCCATCTCTCTACTTCTTTCATTCTCTCTCTCTGTCTCTGTCTCTGTCTCTCTCTCTCTCTCTCTCTCTCTCTCTCTCTCTCTCTCTTTCTTTCTCTTTCTCTCTGCTCTTTCTAGGGTACCCATCCACCCTTTGCTTCTCCCCCTCATGCTCATTTCATAAACTCCATATAACATAATATCTGCTGACTGGTACCTTGTATCTACTTTGTATCTACCTTTTATCTATTATTGCTTTAACTATTAAATATAAAATTGGTGGCCCGTATTGGAAAGGCTCTTACAGAACTGTCTTAAGTCTGGAATCCTTTTTACTGAACTCATTTCCCTGTGGTCCAAACTTCACTCTATATCTCCATTTATTCCCATCTAAACTCATCACTGCCCTGCCCTCATAATATGATTCTAAGCTGAGAAAAACTGCTTCTCCTTCACCCTCTCCCAGGACCTGGAAGGCAGGTATCTCTCCATTGCTGTCCCCATGGCTACACATCCCTCCACCTGTGCTGCCTGCTATATGCTTGGTAAGCTACCTGTGAATGTCAACCTCTACCCCTCCTATTTTTGCTAAGCACTCCCTCCCATTGACCTTGGACTTTTCTGGGTTTAAGCACCCACCTTTTCCTCCGATTGGATCTCAAGTCCCAGTAATGTGAACTTATAGCCTATGATGGTCTTCTTTGATTCCAAGAAAGGCAGAAAAGGCCCATCCCACTGGACCCCTCATGGCTCCCTATCCCTGAGGACCTCACCCTCTAGTCTTGCCCCATCCAGCTGCATGGATTTGTTGACTCTGTTGTCCAGCCAGCCAGCGCTCTGCAACCCCCAACCCCGGGCACATCTTTGTTTGTTTTTGTTTCTGTTATGTGAGCCACATGGAGCTGGGACTGACTGGGGCTGCTGCAGCTCTACTTCCCTGTCTGTAATTCTCAGCCACCCTGAGTTTTTACATTGATGAAGTAGGTGCCATATTGAGGGTGCAGCTTTTCCCTCGCTTCTGGCTACATGACCAAACAGCTGGCTTCCCCTAAGAGGCCTGGCCCCTCCCCTTCCCATTGCTCATATGCCAGGAGTTTCAGAGCAAAAACACATGAGCAGCTCCTACTCCCTGAGCCCTGCCTGGCAAAGGGCAGGCTAGGGCCCGAGTTAACCTCCACACAGTGACTAGCGACTGACAACTGTACCAAGTCTGTATTATACCCTAGTTCTAAATGTCTTTTTATTTCAAAGTTAGAAAGGTCTGTTCAAATTAACAAGATAAATGCTGTTTGTCTTATCATCAGCTAGCCTGGATTCAACTAGAGGGTTCCTGGCTAATGGGTTTGATAAGGTTTTTTAAGTTATTCTATAATGTTCTACTGTATTAACACTCACTTGTTTACAATATTAAATTTTAAGTCACTGCCTTAAACCATGGTTAGCCTAAAATTCTAATGTGATAATATTGTTAATACAAAACTGTTAAGCTCCTTTTGGACTGTACTTGTGTTATTAATGTTCTAACTTAACAGGGATAAAACCTAAAGTCTTAGTCTTTAGGTATTAAGATAAACTATGAACAAAGATGTCTATTTAAATATTCTAAAGATAGGCAAGGCTGTGGTCTCATTGCCATTTTAATTAAAAGGCTAAGTATGTGTCCTGAGCCCCCATATAGGGACTGGTAAAATCTTTAAAACCTGAGAGGAGTCTTTCCAACAGGCTCAGTTACAACAAACTGTTCCAGGCCTTAACCACTACCCAAGGGAAAATATAGGTCTGCATGCCCCTTCCTGCCAGGGTCCAGCCTGAGCCAGCTCTGTCAGGGACCTGTTTCAGATATAGCTGAAAGGAGACATGGTCTTACAGCTGCTGCAACCAAATGGGACACTGGTTCCACAGCCCAGGTGGTTGACAAATTTGGCCTATGGATGTCATTGCTCACATGCAGGCTTGTTCTCTGTGCCTAGCCACTGGAGGTTCAACCAGCACAAGAGCTGTGGGCATTTCCAGTCTTCAAGCTCCTTGACCTGGGGGAGGACAGATGGCTCTTAAATTCAGCAGCCTCACAAAACAAGGTAATGCTAATGCTACCGGTCTGTTTCAAACTCATATTCGGGTTACATAGTCTCATAGCCAGCTTCTATCATAGGAGACTCCAGGTACGTTCCCAGCCCTCTTCGTATGCAGGAGACCAAACTTTAACTGTAAATTTCACCTATTGCTAAAAGCTTCCAAGAAGGTGTTTTAAGAACGTATCTTAACACAAAGTTCTTTTCCCAAGTCTGTACTAGGCTATATGTCTACTGCCACTGCCTTTTCCTACAATATGTACATGCCTAACAATGTGCATTTCACTGCAGATTATAAACAATGGTGATACTAATGTATCTGAAATTTATCTCCTGTTATAAACCTAAAAGGATTCTTGTAAGCTATGGGAAATCCATCTCTCAGGCCTGATGGAGTCCAGGTAAGTACTGTCAACCCAGAGGCTAAGTTTCTCACATATTGGCCATCTCTAAGGGTGGGATTCGTTCCCGTTTTCCTTGGTTTGGGGACTCCTTTCACCTAACTACCTGATTGCCACCTTTCCATACCCAAGACCAGCTGACAACCCCAATCTGCATGACTGACTGTTTCTTCTCACTAACCTACACCTAGGACTTTCACTGTGCGAAACTGCTGCTTCTGCTACTGCTGTTTCTGCTTCTGTGTCTGATGCCGCCGGTGCTGCCGATGAAAAACGGTCAATTTACCATTTCTCCAGGCTTCTCTGGGATGCCTTCTGACAATCTCAAATCCCTACACCCACATTAAGGGCTAAACTTACATGCGTCTGCAACCAAACTTGTACAGATCCAAAACTAAACTGTTTTAATTATTGCCAGCAATCAGGTAAAACGGAAGGAAATTCCTATATCCAGACCTTTTCTTTGCTCTCCTGTGTTCAAGCCTTTCCTAGGGTAAAATGGGAAGAAGGTTCCTATATCCAGACTTTTTCTTTGCTCTCCCAAATTTCTCACAAATTGTCAGCATTGTCTTAAGCCTTTTCTCTTTCCTTTTCAAGGGTTTCAAATGTATACCTAAAGGGAAGTTTCTCTCTAACCTACTGTTTGTCTTCTGCCCACATATATATCCCAGTATCCTGCCAGACTTCCTACATCTGGGACATTGTCAAACAGCTACTCACAAGTGCCAACTGGACCTACGTTGTTTCTCCTAGCTGGACCTGCATTGCCCTTCCCAGCTTCAGATGTTCTCAAACACTGGAGAGTAAATGCAACAGCCTGTTCTTCCAGAACCTGGCCAACATTTCAGCCTTTTAACCCGCTACCGCCATCCTACTGACAGCAGGAAGTAGTTAAGATGATTACTTTGCCCCTTATCCACTTGCAAAAGGTTGAAATGGTGTGCTCCAGGCCAGGGACAAACAGCTCCAGGTTCCCCCAGCACTCCTTGGTCGTCCCTATCTGCTGTAGGGCATGGCTGACATAGCCTGCCCTGCACCTTAAACTTTCAGGGCAAAACTTTTCCTTCCTCTTCACCATATAACGTGGACATTTGTTGTTCTTGCTTTTTTCTCTCTTTTGTCTCCCTTACCTACATTTATATACTTCAACTTACCTTATATGAAAACAATCCAACGTTCCTCATTTTTTAATTATAGGAAAAGCAGGAATGTTAGCATCCTGTTTCAGTCTGACTACCCATGATATCATCACTTAGCTGCCACGGGGGTGTGACCCTGCCCAGGCCCATATAAAAGGACAGGCCCTCCATGTGGTCTCTCTATATATACTCTCTACCTGTCTCTCTACTCTCTCTCTCTCTCTCTCTCTCTCTCTCTCTCTCTCTCTCTCTCTCTCTCTCAGGTACCCCTCCCCCTTTTCCTTCTCCCCCCATGCTCATTTAATTAACTCCATATAACATAATATCTGCTGCCTGGTATGTTATATCTACTTCGTATCTACCTTCTATCTATCATTGATTTAATTATTACATATAAGAGTGATACTAAAGACAGACAAAGCAAATATGTTTCAATCAATAATGCCAACTTATTTCTAAATATTTAGTTTATTTTGATTGCAGACATGCATGCAAGTACACACACACAGACACACACACACACACACACACACACACACACACACACACACACACTTCCCTGGTAAGGAGCTAAAGTAAAATAATGTAATTTAATGGACATGTTACCATATTGGGACATAGAAATTGAGAAAACCTTAATTTGTGTTTCTGACACTGTCACTCACATTAGTTCTAGAATAAACCATCTCTTATCTCTTACCTGTTTTTTTGTAAAAGTTGTAAATCTTATATCATGGCTGAAGTGTGAGAGTGGGAAAACTAGCCAACAAACCAAAACAAAACAAACAAAAACAAACAACCAAACCAAACCAAAACAAAACAAAAAACAAAGACTCTGTATGAACTGACCAGGAATGGGATTTTCTTTTCTTTGAGCTGAATAGTTTGTGTTGTGAAAGCTCAAATCATGAGATTTTATTTGGTTTTCCTCAGAGAAACTGTTTATATACAACTTGTTGGTAATGCAACAAAATTATGAAATATTTAAAGGCACTGTAATATGTGTATGCAAATATGAAACACTTAAATATAAGTACAAAACAATGCTTGGACGTCATAGTGGTGCAGAGAGCAGGGTCAATGGTCATTCAGGTTTAAACCTCTTCAATGTCACTCCTGTAGCTTGGTGTCTGTATCCTTTAGAACATGATACAGTGGGATGTGTCCACTCAACATGTCCAGAAGAGCTTTTCCCAGCTGTGAGGATTCCATATGCTACAAACTATTAGACTATACAATTGAAAAATTTATTCTGTGTATTAGAAAACACACATTTTGGAAACTGGGACAGAGGGGAAGGCATCCTATTGGGACTCTAAATGAGAGACGCATGGGAGAACAGCAAAATAAAAGGATCCAGAGGGTCCTAGAAATCTACAAGTAGAACAGTATGATAGGCAGATTTCGGCCCAGGGGTCCCGCTCAAACTAAGGCACCAGCCAAGGACAATACAGGAGGTAAACTTTAAACCCCTTCCCAGATCTAGCTAATGGTCAGAATATTCTCCACAGTTGAGTGGAGAGTGTGATACGACTTTCTCACGTACTCTGGTGCCTCACATTTGACCATGTCCCCTGGAGGGGGAGACCTGGTGGCACTCAGAGGAAGGACAGCAAGTAGCCAAGAAGAGACTTGATACCCTATGAGAATATATAGGGGGACATAATCCCCCTCAGGAACAGTCATAGGGGAGGGGAATAATGGGAAAATGGGGGGGGAGGAATGGGAGGATACAAGGGATGGGATAAACATTGAGATGTAACAAGAATAAATTAATAAAAAAAAATAATAATAATAAAAAAAAAAAGAAAACACACATTTTAAACTTTTCTTTTAATGATTTGCTTGAAACTCAAAACAACAGGCCTGCAAGAATCCTTCCTTAGAGAAGTCCTGCCCTTTAGGCCTCAGCCTGTTAGAAAACAGCTTCAGCTGTGTCAGAGTGCCCCCAGCTGAGGTCCTGTATAATCTTCTGTGAATCACTTTTCCCTTACAGGCATCTTTATGACTAGACCTTTACTGCCCCCAGGCATTAAGTGTAGTCCTTTTCTTGAGAAGTAGCACAATTTCCCATCCATTAGAAATCGTCACTAAATGTGAACTGTGTCTGCAACTGGAATGTTGGTGAGGGGGTTGGGAAGGGACGAGTCAAAAAGAGCTGCACTTTCTTACTTCACTTTCTCACATACAGTAATTAAGTATTCATTCAAGAGTTTCTCTGCTAATTGCTGCCCTGGAAGTTGACCCCTTTTATTTCCCAGTGATCATTCCAGGCTTGCCAGAAAAAAAAAATCTCTAGGTATTTGATTCTATAATTTTGGGGCATAGAAAGGGGTGGGAAATACTCGACAAAGATCTGAACTAATGTTATTTTACATACAATTAAACACAAAAGCAATGAAAAAGTTTCAGTAATTGTCTAGCTGTCTATGCTCCTTACCTTCTTCCATGTGGTCTGAATGAATTGTCCTCAAATTCTAATAACTTTATGCAACATGAAGTGGATTTATTTAAAGAAAAATCCTTGGGCAACACACTAGCAATCATTATTTTTTTTCCTGACTATTTACAGCATAAGCATAAAATTTACTACATGTGATTAAATGTATCAGTTTTTTTCCTCCTAGAAAAATCACTGCACTGTATTCTTTATAATTTCTACCACTTATCATATGCCTTTTTTATTCAAAATGTTAATAATATATTCCACATGAGGATTTTATTTAAAGTAGGCTTTAATTTAGAATCAACATAAAATACTAAATATTTTTTTTCTCCTTTGACTTAACCCAAGACCGGTTTCCTTTGAATGTGTGGTGTATTTTACAGTGCTTGACTTTGCGTGGTAGAAACAATGTCAGGCTACTTTCACTCACGCACTGTCTAAATTTTTAAATTGCTGCAGTTCATGAACATCATGAGGTCAATGTCACTGCGCATAGCAAGCAGATCACTGTTCTGCTGCCATGTGTGTATGGTGAGGAGGGTGGGTCGCTCTCCAGGTGATCATTCAACCAAACAACCAAAGACTCAAACCAGGAATTGAAGTACTTCCTTTAATTAAAGAATTAGTATGTTTTTTTTGTATTTCCTTTAAGATGAAAGTTATCTAAAATTTTTTGAACAAATAAATTGAAAGAATAATATAAATATTGTGCATGAATTATTTACATATAAATATAATATTCATTTTCATGCACTCACTCAAACATCATACCTAAATATTACATATACTCTTATATAGTTTGTTTCTTGTTAAGGGCTTTCTTTTAATTCTTAACATTTGATATTATGCATTTTTATATATACATTGTCCTAATCAGTTAAAATACTACCAATTAATTAACTGATCTGAATTAATGCATATATATATATACATATATATATATATATATATATATATATATATATATATATATATATATATATTTGTCTGCAAATATCATCTCTTTACCTTGGACACAAACAGAAAATTGATTTCAGTATTAGGCCTTAACAGGAAGGTTTTATTTTATTTTATTTTCCATATTTTTATCAAAGTAAATTAAAATAAAGAATTTAATGTGTGCATATGAATGTTCTTAATATAGTTAAAACTATATTAAATCTTGAACATCTTTTACAAGTTATTGTTTTTTATTTTACTGATTTTTATTGACTATCATGTTCTTGAACAGTCAATTTTCTTTTTAAGGTCAACAGAAGAGTTGTCACACATATTTTCACTTGCATAACTATAGGTAACTTAGGTTGTTTATTAAGAAAATAAGTTTATTCTTTAGATGCAGCTTTTGGGAACTAGAATAACTTCTAAAATTATTCTCTATTCCTTTCACCAATAAGTCCTTTGGTGTATATTTCAACAGTTTTAGTGTATCATCTTATAGCTATATGATAGTCACTTATTATTTTGTTGAATATTTTCCACATTATGTTAAGGTTTGATTGCTAACAATTTCATTCCTATTGAAATAACTAGGCATGTCTATACCAGAACCTCTTGTAACTCAGACTAAATATATGCAACTTTCAAGGGAATAAGAATCTAATTGTCCCGTCATGGAAATTGAAATGACTTTTAAAAGGTCTTTCTATTAAACTTAGCTTTGAAGTTTTAGGTTGTGGTTGGAATGGCATGGAAGCTCACATGGAAGTTCTTGTAGGGCACCATTAAAAAGGTGTCACTTGATGTCATGCCATGTTCCTGTAATGTCCTTTTCTTCTCATGAAATGCTACAGCAGATTATATGAAGATTTAGAAAAGAGGTTGTTTCAGGAGAATGGGTAGTTTTTAATGCAGAGAAAGGCCATTACCAACAGTGTGCTTTTTAGGAGATAATGCATACACCTAATAAAGGGAACAACATTTTTATATATTCAACAACTCACCCTTAGGAAGTCCTCAGATGCTCTGGAGAAATACTGTAGTAAGATTCTAATTGTGCATCTCTAATTTTTGCACAAGATGTATAGCATCCAGTATATTTAACAAGCAAACCTAACTAGCCAGGTCCCAGAGGTGCTTTCAGAGACTTCGGCACCAACCAAGGACCATGTATGGACTGCACCTAGCCTCCTATACATATGTACCCAATGGGAAGCTTGGACTTCTGTGGGTCTCCTATTCAGGAGGGCTGGGGCTATCTCTGACAGGGACTCTGTTGTCTGATTTTTGATAATTCCTCTCTACTGGGGCTGCCTTGCCCAGATATCAGGGAAAAAGATACACTTAGTGTTTCTTGATGGGACTTTATGCACTGGGGTGGGGTGGAAGTGGGGCTCCCCATTTTTGGAGGTTAGGGGAAGGGGATAGGGGAAGAGGAAGAGAGGGTCCATTCAGGAGAGGAAGAATGGGGTTACAATTTGTGTGTAAAATGAATAAATAAATTAATTTAATTTAAAAAACACTTAAAAGGGGACTCTGATTAAAGAATGGATTTCTAATCACATAGGATCAATAACTGTAAGAAAAAAAGACATGAAAAAATTTTCTCTTATCATATGCTTAAGGAAGAAGAGCTATGAGGAAATATCAATAACACAGTCATGGTAGAGCAGGAAGGAGGGCCTGCTCCAAAACTAGGCTGTAGTCTGAGACCTTAAGACTCCAGAACTGGGGGAATGTTTTGGTTGTAAATGTGACACTATCGTTATTTTTTTATGATAATCTTCCCGGATTACTGTTGTTAGACTCATTTTATTAATTGGAATATATCACACGGCCCACACCCCTTGAAAGTATACTTAATGTTAGAAAACTCAGCTTTATTTATTTATAAAATCCTGTATATGCATGGTCCAGGAAATTAACTGAAGTCTGAGAATACTTCAAGAAATTAATATAAATTAATAAAGCAAGACCTTTGCATGCATGGCTATCTGGCTAGACTTTTGTGCATATGCCAATAACAGAAAATTTAATGGATGCGCTTCTTACAAAATATGCTGTTAAAAGCATTATAGATATGTGTATTTGATTTCTAGAAGTGATTATGCATGTATAAACTTTATATGTATGTGTTAGAGAGAGAGAGAGAGAGAGAGAGAGAGAGAGAGAGAGAGAGAGAGAGCATTTTGAGAGAAGAGGGAAAGATAGAAACAAAAAGAAAATAAAAAGAAAGAAGGAAACTGAAAATATAAGATTCAAAAATGCACATTGTTTATGGTTTAGAAATAAGATGAAGTTGTATCCATTTGTAATCCAACTAGCTTCTTCCTTCTGAACAAATAAAAGTGTAGATAAAAATACCTTGAGAGAAGAGGAATAAAGTCCCATGCTTCCCAGTTTCCTGAAGTCACAGTATGTGTAGCTCTTCCTGTTTGATGAGCATTTTTGGAACAGTTGAAAACCAAACTGTGTGTTGTACAACTAGAACGTATGAAAGAACTAACCCAAGAAGTAGTTGGTTGAACTGTCTCCCAAGCTCTGATGAGTGGAACAGGGCACTCAAGATTCTTAGCACTTAGACACTTCTCATGAGCATACAAACTGAAAAGCAACAACAAACAGGTTCAGAACTATTCTCCAAGTGTGATTTTTTTGTTTCAAAACAAAAGTGATGACATCATACACTATAACTTACTTACTAGATCTTATCATAAAACTATATGTTTAATGGTTGAATATTTTTTTAAAGTTGTGGTTACACTGAGAAAGTATACTGTCATGAGAGGTAACAAATAGAATTTTTATCTAGTATTCATGCCAACTACATGTTTCTAGAATTCACAACCATGAAGCTATTCTGTGAAAGTATTTCCCATGGCTTCTATCTCAGTTTCATTGACTGATCAAATTACTGGTATATAGCTTCTCCACTTTAGTTTTTATCTCGAGTTAAATAACGAAAGAAAAAAATAATGATGTCATCACATGAGTGACTCCTGGAAGTGTGCTGTGGGGCCTCTCAAAAAATCAGTGTTCCCAGAAGAGACTTTCTAGACTTGTTCATTAGATAAGTGGCATATGCATTTGCTAAGATGAGCAAACCTGATCAATTAAATGAGAATCAATGCAGGCCAATCCATGCCACTGGTCAAGTTATCACTGTGAACCAAGAGTCATTGTAAACTAAGCATAGCTTCAAGTTGTTCTGAATGTTTTCCTCAAAATGAAGGAAACAAAACCAAAAGATGACAATTGGGAATTATTGACTTCAAAGAATGGAGAGATGGATGACTCACATTAGCCTATCATTTTACTATGCTGATCTCGTAGGTCCATATGAACTAGAAGCTCATACCTGCCACTGTACTATTTTTTCCTCAGGGGGAGTACTACTGATACATTGGCTAAGTGTTTAGAGAAGGGCTCTCCGGATGCTTCCTTACTCACACATTTAGTTCTACTTTCTACTTCAAACACTCAGAAGACAAATGACTTGTGTTGGATGCTGAAGATTAGCCACTGTGTTTCTGTTTCAGCATGCCTATTCAGATAGAACTTTGAAACTTCAGAAGCCTTAGCTGTAGTGTAATTGCATGGGGCTGGCTGGCTGTAGTAAAGATGAGAGAGAATTATTACTGTTGTTACCTTAGTGTTTCCTTAGTTAAAGATCAATTCCAATATGGTTATGATACTATGAAATTTATGTTAAAGTGTGTTAACTGTTCATAAAGCTTCTTATTTCCTAAGCAGGAGCCACAAAGGAATGATTTCCTCTTTCTGTCAATATTATTAAAACTATCACGGGCAAATTACAACAGCCATTATATTAATTGTTATCGTCTTGCTATTATACAGATTATATATGTATTATCCCTGTGGGAATGTGTCTGTGTGTGTTTGTGTTCGTATATGTGTGTACATGCATACACGTGTGCAGTTGGGGGTCTCTTGTGTCTTGATGTGCACACAGAGGTCTGAATGTGACCTCAGCTATTGTTAAAAGTGCGTTCCATTCCACCTTTTAAAGAGCATCTAATCTTTGCTCACCACTGTATTGAAAGGCATGCTCACTGCCCACCAGCTATAGGGGCTATTCCTGCCTTGTCCACTCGCCTTCTCTGTAAGAATACTGGACTACAGATATGTACAGACATATTTCTATTTACATGCGTTTGGCGGAATATAAATTCAGATTTCGGTGATTGGCCAGCAAGCACTATATCCACTGACTTATGTACTCAACTCTGAAATAATTTTTAATGCCAAGAAAGAAATAGAGGAAAATACTCTGGTCTAATCTTGAAAAGACTCTGTTGCTGGGATTTTGTGTTTCTCCTATCTCCCCAAAATATAAAAGCACAGATATATGCATTACACCCGCATCATTCACATACTTTTAAATCAAGTTGTTAGTCTACATCTTAAACCACTAAAATGTTTATTACTTATTTAGTTAAATACTTAGTGGTGTGAAGAACATAGGATCTTACTATGGTAAGAGTGTAGGTCCAAGTGCAACTTGCCAGAGTTGTTGTTCTTTTATTTTTCCACCATGTAGGTTCTTGGTATCTATCTCAGGTAATACAGTTTGAAAACTAGCGCTTTTGTCTCTGAGTTATCCCTATAGCTCCTAGAGCTGAAAATTTTAATGAATTATCAATGTCCTAAAAATAAAATACACATTTTATATCATAGCAAATTTGACAAGCATTCTGAACTTAAGCAACACTATATTCAATTTCCTTTGGAAAGAGAAGAGTTAACCACTATGGGTTTCTATAGATGCCTGCTACCTATCACTCCCTAAAACTGGTCTCTTCTTTCTTCTTTGATATAGCCTCACAAGAACAGAATAATTCCTCTTTTACTTCCAGGCTTCTGCATGTCCTTCCACTCATTGTCTGTAAATTACCCTCAAATGATTTGACCTCACCTAACATTTCACTTACATTTTAATATTATTCCTGGTATTCTGAGACATTCTTGGACAAATGTTGCAAATGTTACAGGTTGTTAGGTTAATGGTACAGTTTTTTTAGGGCATTGTTGGGCGGTTCTTTGCTCACATATTTCTAAAACCTCTGCTTTATTATTCTTTATTTCATTACTGACATTTGATGAATTGAGTATTCACTACATTTTCATTGTGGAACTGCTAAGCAAAGATCTAAGCAGAGCACTATCTTTTTTTCACTGTGTTGTTCAATGTTGACTTATCATTGTTCAGGGGTTATCTATAACAGGGACCAATGCTTGTGATAGCATCTATTATAGGGTTGTTGTAAGGACTAAGCAAGTTACCATTAGACCAGTGCTTCATGTACGCTGAATACTATACATCAGTCATCCCCAGTCCAGCCTCTGCTTAAAGAGGCTTGGATCCTCTCCTTATCCAGAAAGACTAGGCCCACTTGTAATTCCAAGAACATTCAGTATGGACAACCTCTCCCAGACTCTCATATATACATTCCCTTGAGAAATTCAAAGTATTTCTAAGTCTATATGAACAACAAACTGTGAAGATCTTTTGATATTCTCAGTACCATTGATAAAAATATGTAAAAATTACACACAGATTAGCAAGAACAATTTTAAAAGAAAAATACTAATGTCTGGCAAAGCTATACTCTCAAGCAGCCTGTGGGAAAAGAAAGGACAAAAGGAAAAAACCATGTTGTTAAAATATCATGTCTTGTGCTGTCACCAGAACCGGCAGCCCACATTCCCCAATAACAGGCTAGACAGGAAATAATCAAAGAGAATTCTTAAAAATTGTGATAAGGATGCGGAAGTGCAGCTGTCCACACTGATGACTTCTGTCAAGGGTCAGGGGAGTGGCATTGGAAGTACTCAGTTTTCTTCAAGGGTCAGGCCACTGGATGTTTGACCAGGCCCAGTGAGTGTATGAGCAACAGAAGTTAGACTTCTCTTTGTTTTCTTTCCTCCTTTCTTTCTTTTGTTTTCTTTCTTTCCTCCTTTCTTTCTTTTATTTTCTTTCTTTCCTCCTTTCTTTCTTTTGTTTTCTTTCTTTCCTCCTTTCTTTCTTTCTTTCTTTCTTTCTTTCTTTCTTTCTTTCTTTCTTTCTTTCTGTCTGTCTTTCTTTCTTTTTTGAGTGGGACAGGCCCCAAGGGTTGGGGGTAGTCTGGGGAGGACTGAAAAATGAGTGTGATCAGGGCCAATGCTGTGAAATTCTGAAATCTTATGTTGGAGAAAAAAAGATGGCATGGATGTCAGACACATGGCTGAGAGGAGACAGAAAGGAGAGCTTTAAATAAAGAGCAGAAAATCCCAGTATGTTGAGGGAAACCAACAGTCAAGGAAAGCATACTTAGGGAAGGGATAGAAAGAAGAAACAAAGTTAATCCTCTCTGACAAATTCAGGAAAAGAGGTCAATTTACTAAGCCAGCTACATCCCAGTAAGCTACAGTATTATAGTTGAGAATTCTTATAAGAAAGGTGAAATATCTCATTAGACATCTAATTATCGCTCTGTTCTATTTCTTATGGCTTAATGTGGATCTACTTTAACAGCAGTCCTCCCTTAGCCATGTTATTGACCTGAGTCTACTGGATTCTTGCCTCTTGATAAATGAGTTTGCTTATGTCAATAGAACTAACTGATTCAGGGAAAATTCTAACCATCACACCATATTTGAATCATTGATTTTTTTTTAAAGATGAGATCTTTCCTTTTGTTGCTCTGGTACTTTTTAATGCAGTGCCTTCTCATTTCTTTAAATCAATGCATCAGTGAGTAGTACAACTGCCCTAGAAATCTCTCTCTGCTCTCCCCACATCACATTCCCTTTAATGACTGCTATAGCTGGTAAGGGTGTAATATCATCCCCATTTCAAAATATATAAAGCAGCTAGAAAAAATATATTTACTTATATATTGTCCCTGACTTCAAAACCACTTGGTCATATTAGTATTAGAAAAAAAATGTAGTAGTGCTGAGGTGTAAACTTCAGCATCCTTGGTAATTTCTATCACAATGTACATATATGAAGAAAAGAAAATGAAATAATACACATTAAGAGCTGTTGGAATGTCATTCGGGTGGGACGCTTGGTCCTGGAAACAATGTCACCTGCCCAATGGCATCTTTGCCCTACTTTCTGCTTTAATCCCACTTCATTAATGAATAAACGCCTTTTCTGAATTATGAAAACATTTGTGCCCTCATGTCCTCGTATTCATATCCTTTTATTCAACTAAATAGAATATCCAGAAGTGCCCATATGAATTCACAGTGTATCTCTTCAGTGTGCTTTATCTCTCTGTTCACAAATACTCAGTAACTCTGTATTTCCCACATGCTGATCTACAGTATCCCCATGGTTGACATTTTAAACTATTTATTCTATTTACCCTCTAATCTATAGTAAAAATCTAACTTTTCCCCCTGCTTTGTGTAAAATCACCTCTGTCATGGTTGAAAGCATCCTTCTGCAAACAAATAGAATTTTGGCTATTTTTTGTGTGTTTGTTTTCAGGAATCTTTTTTCCCTGGATAGATAGTACACTATTTTTATCTGTCTGAAGTCCCAGCTAAAATGTCATCTCTCTCTTGCTAAGCAATATAGCCTTACATGATTTCCTCTTTCTCTGAATCTGATTTGTGCTAACATTCTATACCCTCTGAACAATATTTCATTTTGCACAGTGTTCATCTGACTTTGCTCTCTTTACTGATTGTAAAGGAAAACTGTGTCAAAACAATATTTTGAAATAGTACGTTTTCTCTGTAAAAGAGTCTCTAATAAAATTGAAGAGTATTAAAATGAATATTCTCATTAGCTATCAGTAATGATTAAAAAAAAACTTGTCAAAGAACTATGTTTTAGGAATATATGTCTCTTGGGGCTGGAGAGTTGGCTCAGTGGTTAAGAGCACTGTCTGTTCTTCCCAAGGTCCCGGGTTGAATTCCCAGCAGCCACATGGCAGCTCACACCTGTCTGTAACTCCAAGATGTGACACCCTCACACCAATGCACATGAATTTAAAAATTAAATAAAAATATTAAAATAAAAGAATATATGTCTCCCATTGTTAGGTCCCTACCTGCTGCAGGGCATGGCTGGCATACACTGCCCTTGACCGAGTGCTGGGGTTTCCTCTCCCAAAGGCTCTTTTGGATATATCCTGACATTTTGGTTCCTCCTGGCCTCTTTTCCTCTTACCTCACTCCCTGCCCTTCTCTTCCCCATCCCCAACCCCCCTCTTTCTTCTGCTTTGTTTTCTCTTTGCCTCTCTTCTTCTTCTTCTCTTTGTGTGTGCCTTTCCATTCTCTCCCCTCCCTCTCCCAATAAGCCTGCATTTATATAATAATAGTTTTCTCTTGCCATTATGTTTTAAGTAATCACCCATAATAGGATTAACTTAGTATTCTAGAAATATACCTAGAAGTCAAAATAATAAAGATTGAATAGAACTGGTATTCATATAAAATGCAGCTTTAACTGGCCAGGGAGAAACGCAGAGACACGTGAGACTCTCCATCTGCCTATCAGATTATTGAAACCATGGGACACAGAGGGATATGAATTTATCTCTATAGGAAAAGTGTCCAACAGAGTGAGAAGTTAATTAACAGAAGGAGATTTCCCAGGTCCAAAAACCAGGTCAGACTACCTTAGAAGATGAGACTGAAGCCAAGACAAAGGTGGGACAAATGTGACTAATACCATAGCTTCATCAAGGCTGCTTAGATGTGCATAACCCTGGCCCCTATTTAAAACTTTAATCTCACTTGAGAACCTAAAGATGGATTTGGAGGAGTTCACTGAATCTCTTTTGCCTTCTTATGAAATGTGGTCTCACTAGATAAATAGCCTTACACTATGTAGATTCTTTAAGTGGCTTACTGAGTAATGGTTTCAGAACATGGCTTGAGTGAGGCACAGGAAGTGACACATAAGTGGGACAACACAATGAAACTTTAAATATAACAGTTCAATAGGAAACAGTGGAGTGGTTTCCTCTGAGTTAAAATTTCTGCCTCTTCACAATGGAAACAAAGGTACTGAATGTGATGCAAATACATCCAATTATCA
Source organism: Acomys russatus (assembly GCF_903995435.1). Taxonomy (NCBI): domain Eukaryota; kingdom Metazoa; phylum Chordata; class Mammalia; order Rodentia; family Muridae; genus Acomys; species Acomys russatus. The sequence continues at coordinate 15,655,004 of NC_067145.1, read as the reverse complement.
TTGAAATTCTAGTAAACAGCCCTCTGGCCAGGGATGCAGGTAGGCTAACTATAAAATTTCACTTCTACTTCCTCTCCTCCATATCCAATTGTCCAGTCCTATCCCTAGCTCTGGCAGCAGACCACCTTCTGCAGCCACCCTCTCTACCTCCCCCATCTCCAGCCCATCACTCTGATATCCCAGATTTCCTTTCCCTAAAGCATTGCTTTATCCCAGACTTCAACTCTAGCCAGCATTCCCAGGGAACAAACCAGTGTTGGCATTTCGAGTTGGGTAGCAAACCACTTGCTTCAGCCTGTCCATCTCACTGCCCTTATCTCCAATGAACAGCACACATCTCCTCCAGCTTTTCTTTCTCCAATCATCTCTCTATCCCACTCTTCTCCTCCACTAGGCATTCTCTGGGAAGTCACAAGCCACTCAGGGTAGAGAAGCAGGTAATCAGCGTCACTTCTTTCACCCCTATTTTTGTAGCAAACTATGTGCTGCAGTTTACCTTCCTCTCTTTGGCTATCTCAATGGATCTCTGTAGAGCTTCTCCTACAGCCTTTCTCCACCTCCTTCCATTATTCCAACGCTGCCACCCTCCACTCCATCAGATTTACACCGGGACCTCTCCAGCCATGCCTACCAGAGAAGCATGTAGGCTGGCCATTAGGTAGAGCTTTACTCTCTCCCTTCTCCTCCATATCTAATCCCAAGTCTCATCTCCAGCTCTGTAACCAGAGGAAGACTTTACAGAATGAGTCAGAGATAGGATACACCCAACTCTCATGAGAACAGATAGTAAAGATGAGCTATTTAAGAGTACAGTAGAATTTCAACAGTAGAGTAGGATGCAGGAGATAGAGACAGAAAGAGAGAGAGAGAGAGAGAGAGAGAGAGAGAGAGAGAGAGAGAGAGAGAGAGAGAGAGAGAGAAGAGAATTCACTATACCACAGTTAAGTCTAGAAAAGTACAGTAGAAGCAGTTCAGTCAGTTGAATGCAGTGCAGTTGAGTTGAAAAATTCAGGAGTGCTATGATTTCAGTTCCTGGATTTCAGAGGCAGTTTTCCAAGCAGAACATTCCAGTGAGAAGTTGAAAGTAGACAAATTGTATCAGTCAGCTTGGAGAGGAGTTTGGCTCATAACATCTGAGTTGAACCAGCCAGCAAGAGTTCAGAAAAAGCTAGAAAGGGGGAGCTCATTCAACAGTAAGCCTCCAAGACAGCAATCACATCAGGTGGATAAATGATATATTTATATCAGCCATAGCCTGAATCAGTTTAAATGGAGAGAAACTCAAAGCAATTCCACTAAAATCAGAAATTAGGCAAGGCTGTCCATTCTACCTGTGCCTATTCCGTATAGTAATTGATGTCATAGCTCTGCAAATAAGAAAACTGAAGGAGATCAAAGAGATAAGATTTAGAAAGGAAGAAGTCAGACTATCCTTATTTTCAGATAATATGATAATATAAATAAGTGACCCAATAAATTGCAAGGGTACTTCTACATCTGATAAACACTTTCAATAATGTTACAAAATACAATTAATATACATATTAATATACATAAATATGTAGCCTTTTATATACAAATGAAAAACAGACTGAAATGGTAATCAGTGAAGTTACATCTTTCACAATAACCTCAAATAATACATCTTGAGGCATCTTTAACCTATCAAGTGTAAGACTTATATGATAAAACCTTCAAATTACTGACGTAGAAAATTGAAGGAAATATCAGTAAATGGAACTATATCTATTCTCATATTTCTTAAGTGTTAACATAGCAAAATATGGCCATCCTACCAAAAGTGATGTACAGATTCAATAAAATATCCAACAAAATTCTAACACAATTCTTCACAGGATTTGAAGGAGAAAAAAATTCAGCTTCATTTAGAAACACTGAAAAACAAGAAGAGCTAACACTATCTTGAAATAAAGGAACTGCTGAATGTATCAGCATCCCAGACAGCAAATTGTACTAAAGAGCTGCTGTAAAAAAACAGTATCTTGGTTTTGATACACACACACACACACACACACACACACACACACACACACATACATACATACACACACACACACACAAACACAACACACAGATACAAAGACATGTTGATCATTGCTATCAAATCAAAGATCCAGACATGAACCCATGTACTATGAACATATGATTTTTTTGACAAAGCTGCCAGAAATACACACTAGAAAAAAAAAAAAAAAGACAACATCTTTAACAAATGGTTCTGGTAAAACTGAATGGCTGCAGGTAGATGAATGCAAACAGATCCACACTTATGTATCCCTCTGCACAAAGCTCATCTACAAATAAATGAAAGGCCAGAATAAAAAAACAGATACAATTTATCTAATAGAAGAGAAAATGGGCAAAAGACCCGATGTCATTGGCAAAGGAGACTTTCTGAAGAAAAACATTGTTAGCACAGGCACTAAGATCAACAATAAATGTGGTGTTATGAAACTGAAAAGCTTTTGTGTTGTAAAAAACACTATCATTCTACAAATGTAATTTTTGACATAGTGTTTCCTTAATACAGTAATGACTATTTTAATCCATAATGGTGAAATATTATTGATCAACTACACACTTAATGATTGAGCAGCCATAACATTAAAAAGGTCAGTAAAGCATGCTATTTATTTTCTATTATAAATACACAATCCTGTTATTCAGGTCTCAGTTCCAAATTCTTTTGGAAAATCTTAGCATTTTCCAGTTTTCATTTCACAGCAGTATTTCAAATAAAACTTTATAGCTATATGGGGTGGAAAGAAGGAAGGAAGTGAGGAATAAAGGAAGGGCAGAACGAAGAACGATCAAGCTTTCTAAATAGACCAAGGCTAAGAAAATATTAACTTTGAAGGGTAAAATCTCATAGGGTGCTACACCTGACAAAAAATACAACAGGAAATTAAGGAATGTTGAAAGGTGGATGAATAGTTTATCAATGACCATCTACTCAGCCCTTTATACCGACTAAAAAGTCCTTATATGTTCAGGATGATAAATTTGAATGCAAGTCAGGTACACAAGAGGAACATGAGTAAGGAAAAGGCAGGAGAAAATAACATAACATATTTTAGTTTCAAAAATACTCATATAAAGAATAAAATAATATATGTACATTTAACAGATGATATAATCTGCTTACAATTGATATCAGAAAAACTTCAAGATTACAATGTTTTTGGCAGAAAAATAGAAAGTGTTTCTCTAATGTAATAAATGGTTCAACTGAAGAAATTATAATACTATGTATGCCACCAAGAGAGAAGATAATTACATTTTTGCCTTTTAATATGCACTTAGGGATAAAGAAATACAATAAAATAGAAAAAAATACATTATCACATTGTTTGGGGTTTTATCATTACTTTTATGTGTTTGCTAATAAGACCAAAATTGATGGAAGCTTCTTGAGGATTTTTCCCTTATTATAATACTATAGTTAATCAAAATGCCATAATAAGGTGAAATGGAAAATTCTTTCTATTACATTAGGTTCATTTGCATTTTCTTTCAATAATTGTAACAAAATATCAGATGATATGCGTTATTTATGTCATTTAATTAGGTAGAGGTTTCAAATAACAGTTAAATGTTACAGAATAGGTATTTCAGAACATTAAATGAATTGTGGGCATAGACACCACTTTGGGATTAACAGCAGGTAGATATGACAATTTTACTCTGAAAGCTTCTACTGACTTAGTAGGTTCTCAGTGCTAGACCCAAACATGACAAATCTCAATAAATTCTATATATTTATAGCTATCTAGGTAGTAAAATATAATTTAAATGCTACTATACCATCTTACAGTTATTCCTTCAGTCATCAATACAGTTTATATTTTATTATATTATATTATAAATATTGTATATTTTATCTAGTACTTGTCAATAACTGAAATTTCATGAATTTATAACTTAGACTTCAAATTAAAATGTAATATTATCATTTTAATAGATAAAGATTTCAGTAAAATAAAACAATCCATAGGTTGGTAATATAGGTTGGTAGTCAACATAAATGTACAGTTATGTTTTACTCATGATTCATAATTTATGTTTTATTTGATTCTATGTTAAAAATGGAATATGCCATTTTCTTTTCTTTAAATATTGCCCAACAACATGGTATATATACATATATATATATATATATATTCTATGTATATTTTAACTCGAGAGAATGTAATAATTTATTTTAATGCAGTATTTCTTGCTTTTCACCAGTAATCTCTGGGTTTGATTCTATTTTGAATACAAATATAAATAAATTCATGATATGGATAAATTTGTTCTCATTTCAGAAAAATTTCATACTAAAATGACTGATTTAAAACTCTCATTATATAAAATAGTGTGCATAGTTTATCCAGAAGCAGTAAGAAGTTGATATTTTTGAAAAAAAAAAAAAACCTAGTCATAGAACTTCCTTTTCATTTCTGCACTATTCTGGAAAGAGAAGAGAATTCATTCTTTATATCACATGGTTTGCCCTCTAGGAAACTAAGCATCAACAATAAGATGTAAGTGTTATGTCACAGTTAGTTTACTGGTCCAAGTAACTAGGTGTGGGTTTCCATTGCTACAGCAGTGCTCCTCTGTGGGACCAGCAGGAGCCACCCTACACCTGTGTAGTCATTGGGTTTCCATTGCTCCAGCAGTGCTCTTCTGTTGGACTAGCACGACCCACCCTACACCTGTGCAGTCATTCTGGATGCACCACTGAGAACTGGCTTTATTTCATCCTAATCACCACCTAATCACACTCTGCCCACATTACCTAGGAGGGTGATTCAAGAAGATGCTGCACTAAGCCCACTAAGTATGCATAAATCCCTTCAATTAAAACTCGGCAGGATTGTTTTTCATGTTAAACACACAATCTAATTACCTGTGTCCCTTAACTATGCTAATGAGAATATTTATGAAAATTAAATTCTTCTTTGAAACCTCTTTGAAAAATTTACTGTGTAATAGCTAACACCGAAAAAACAAAAACAAAAAACAAAAACAAAAAAACAAAACCTGTTAACTTTTAATTATGGCTTTCCCTCTATTCACCATTTCCTGTGTGCTACTTTTTGTCATTTTTGTCACACTAACATCAACACTGAAGACATCAGGTCATTCAAGAAAATCGTGGTGCACTTAAGGATTGACCATCTTTAGTGTCAGTTACTATATACAAATACATAACATCCACAACAAAACCACCACTTAACAAATCATTCATGATCCAAATGGTATATACTCACTTATATCTGGACACTAGCCCAAGGGGCATGTCCAATGAAAGTCTTCACTTACCAGGAAAGTGGAACAGAGGGGAGGACACCATATTGGGACTTTAGGTGAGAGAAGTATAGGAGAATGGGGAAATGGAAGGATCCAGAGGGTCCTAGAAACCTACAAGAAGAACATTATGATGGGTGGATCTGGGCCCAGGGATCCTGATCAAACTATGGCACCAGCCAATGACAATACGTGCAGTAAACGTCTAACCCCTACCCAGATCTAGCCAATGGACAGGACATTCTCCACAGTTGAGAGGGGAGTGGGGACTGACTTTCACATGATATCTGGTGCCTCATATTTGCCCATGGCTCCTGAAAGGGGAGGCCTGGTGGCACTCAGAGGAAGGATAGCAGACTAGCAAGAAGATTCTTGATACCCTCTGAGCAAATGCAGGGGGAGGAGGTCCCCCTCAGTCACAGTCATAGGGGAGGGGAGTCAGGGGAAGGCAGGAAGGAGGGAGGAATAGGAGGATACAATGGATGGGCTAACAGTTGAGATGTAATATGAAAAAATTAATAAAATATTAAAAAACAAAAAATAAAAAACCTATGTCATAAAAACTAAAATAGAAAAACATACCTTTCACAAATTTAATAATTCGGTAGAATTTGTCTCCAACAAATGTACTGAATTTTCTTATTAAAACACATACTAGATGTTTTATTTTTATAAACTAAGATGAATAAATTGAACAAAAGCATTTTTTTTTTCGGAGAACAAGCTTGGTAATGCTGAAATTTTCTTTTTTGTCTAAAAGTAGTTTATTCAGATTACATCCTAATTGTTATCCCCTCACTTTTATCTTTCTATTCCCCTTCTCCCTCTCTTTCCTATTGTTCCCCCCACCTCAGGTCTGTGATAGAAGGACACCTTGTCCCCCACTGTAAGATCACTGGACTATAGGTGAGAGAGGTAAGGAAAATGGGGAAATAGAAGGGTCCAGAGAGTCCTAGAAACCTACAAGAAGACCATGAAGGCTGGTTGTTCTGGACCCAGGTGGGTCAGCTCAAACTACTGTAACAAAAACATTTTTTAAAGGAAATCCATGCTAACTGTCATTTTTCTCAAATGTATCCCCAAATAAAAATGTCTTCTTCATATATTCAATTAATGTTAATTGAATAAATTATCTAAGATATCAAAAAAAAAATCTAACAAAATATTTGTTTGGATTTTAAAATCTAGGCTGCTATATATTTAATATTGGAACATAGTATTTTCTGAATTAAAATTAGCATGTCGGTTGTATTTGGAGTATCTTATTAGGATGATGGATATAAAAAATATAATTCATACACTGTCCACTGATGAAACTTATATTTGCATTACCTTTGCATCTCTCACTATGTCCTATATTGGAAATGTAAAGCTATACAGCACACAATGTCCATGCTTTTTTAGTTCACTAAACACTAACAAGCATATGGAAACATATTCACCTGGGTTAAGTAAGTCTAAAACAGTGACTTTTGTAATCTATAGTGAAATTCTAGTCAGAATTTTATAAGTATAGGAAGTTGTCTTAAATACTAAATATTTTTACAGTATGAGGATGAAAGAAAGAAAAATCACAGAGTTGAGTAGAAACTTAAAGGAGAAATAATTAGTGTAAATTTAAAAATAGTATTGCATTTAACAGGATTCAAAAAATGATATATTTACCAGATAGTCTAGCAAAGTGGATAAATTATCCAAGTAAGATTTTTATAAAATTATAAAAAGTTTAGATATCCCATATAGGCCCCACACAAAGGGGAATAAAAGAAAACATATTTAGAACTACTATGAACAGGTTTAGATAACTGAATTCTTAAATAGTTCTAGGAAGTCCTCAAGGAACAAGCTGAAGCAGTGAGGAATTTGAAGGCCAGTTGCCAGGTGCCAAGTCACTTATCAAAGTTCAGAATAAGGGTTTATATCTTCTTTGACAAATAGAACAAAGCACATGATTTTTGTATAAAGAAGTAGACACTTAAAGCACAAGAAGAAGAGAGTGAAAGAATGTTCTCATTAGCAAAGGAAAAATTTGTTCAGTTGCTCCTGCTTTAAGAAGCAATGGGCGATATAAAACACAAACAGAAAATTCCTAAAGGCATAGTGGATGTTTGAGATCCAAGGGAAAAATAAGACCACCAAATCCAGTAACAATCTGAAAATTACAAAAGGTTTAATTTGCAATGTGTTACCTTGGAATAATGCATAGGTGAAATGAGGCACAAATACATAGATATTTTAGGTGCAAATGCTTAAAAAATACACTGAACATGGATCAACAGAGAGGATGATTACAGAGTGAAAGTGAGCAATGCTTGGTCTTAATAGAGTACTCGAAAACTCATCTCTCATTAGATTTTTAATTTAATTTTTAGCTTTTATATCTGTAAAATACTTACACTTGATCTAGTATACCTTTCTGTTGCCCAAATTTAGGAAAGTATATATATTTTTTGACATTTATATATATATGACATATATTTATAAAATTAATCTTAGAAAGTGTTAGAGAACTCAACAAAGTTCAGAGAATTAACATACAGGTCATTGTTGCCAAGTACAATAGAATTAAGTTAAAAAAAAAAAAACTAACCCATCAAACGACAGGAACTCATGCCACAGTGATAGATCGCTGTTGTAGTAAAGTACTTACTAGGTTTAATACAAATTTTTCTCTGAACAAAACTAAATGTTCGGATCATTGAGCCCATGGCAGAGATAGAGAGAGCTGCTCTCACATTTAGAAGTTTTTCTCCTTTTTTTTTTTTTTTTTTTTTTTTCTGGCATTGATTTTTTTGCTTTTGTCAGTAGCTACATTGGGTACAGTCCATATTGTTCATTCCTCTTGTACTCAGGTATGTTTAGGAAAGACATTTTAAACACTCATAGGTGCGTTTCCTTGGAAAATTAGTGCACAGTAATAGAAAATTAAAAAGAATAGCACAAGATACAGTAGTCTAGGTTCCTGGTAATTATGAAACATAATACTAGCTTTCTTTGATTGCCAAAACTTAGGCTGATACATGCATAAATAGTCACCTTCTCTGATCGTGATATGTCTATCTTTATGGCATAGCTAACTTTACTTTTTATTAACTTGAGAAACTTGAGAATCAATGTGAGAATTACAAAGTGTCAAACAGTGATACCTCATAACCCTGGACCGATGATAGGATATATTTATATATATGGTGGATGTTAGCGTGTTTGTGTTACATCCTAAGTGTGGAATGTGACTGGAAAAATACTTGTGAGAGAACCGGTGATGTTTGTCCACTAGCTGAGAAACCTTAAAGTGTTCTCTGCTGGAAAACGTTCACTCTAGGAATGTCTGAAAGTCTGCAGTGATGAACAGACAAATGATGGGACTAATACGAAAACCAAAAAGCCATGCCTCTTGTTTTGGACTTATACAGTCCCTACTAAGATGTTTATCAGTTGGCAAAGACCATACCCTGCAAGAAGCAGTTCCTTTCCCAGTGGAAGGATATAAGGGGATTCTAAGTAGAGACTCCAAGAAACAGGGCACATAGAGACAGAAGACTCCACCTTACTAGATAAGATTCCTATTAGAGGGAGGGAAACTCCAACCCATCCTCAGAAACTTTCACTCAAAATTTAAGTTGGGTACAAGATGTGCAGAGATAAAGACAGAGCAGATATTAAGGGAATATCCAACCAATACCTGGCCTAACCAAAGGTCCACCCCATGGGAGAGAGAGCCAACCCCTGACACTATTAGTAGTAGAGTCAGATAGCTTGTAGACAGTAGCTTTGCAGAGTTTTTCTCTGAAAGGCTCCCCACAGCAGTGCCTCTGAACAGATACTGAGATTCACAGACAAACATTGGGTGATGCATAGGGAGTCTTGAGGAAAAGTGTGGGGAAGGAGAAAAGGAACTGGAGGAGACAGAAGCTCCACAAGAAGCCCAACAGAGCCAACTACCACGGCCCAGAGGGGCTTGATATGATCAAAATACTAAGCAAAGATCATGCATGGACTGGACATAAGCTCCCTATACAGATGTCACCAATAGGAAGCTCAACCCTCATGTGGGTCCTCTAGTAATGTGAGCTGGTGCTGTCTCTGTCATGGACTTTGTTGCCAGTTTTTTGATCACCTTACCTTGGTGGGACTACTTTGCCAGGCCACAGGGGAAGAGGACTGGCTTAGTTCTGATTCAATTTGATGAACTGGGGTGAATGAGAAAAGTGCTCCCCTTTTCAGAGGAATAGGGGAGAGGGAGGAAGAAAGGAAGGGAGGGTGAGACCAGATGTAATGTGAATAAACAACAACAACAAAAAGAATAATGTAGGTACTGAAGTTTTTGGAAGAAAAAAAATCATGAGTTATAATGTAGCTTATTTCAGATTCTGGGGACTAAAGATTATAATAGCATGTTGTAGTTTCCAATACCATTGAGTATAGAAACTTCAACAACGAATGCCCAGCCTAAGTAAAGCTGAAAGCTACCTATACCCTCATGACATCTCACATAATTGGCCTTTCGATTCTTTTCAATGTTAGCCTTAATAGCACTTGTTATTTGTGGAAAGACACCTGTCCTATATGGATATTTCCATTTAAATTATTTTATCTATGATCTCATAGAAAATAGATTTGTGGTCACCTTAGAGTACTGATTTGTTAAAATACACATGGTAAGTCACTGATGGAAATACCTCACTTGATTAAAATATCTATTAGTTTATGTCATACTTGAAGGAATTGTGTCAATGAAATTGTTAATGATAAAGTGAAAAGTTTTATCTAACTCTATTTATACTTAAGGGAAGTATGATTCTGATCTTATGTATTAAAACACACTTTTGTAATATGTAGAAAAAAATTAAAAAGAATTCAATAGAAAAATGTGTAATAAAAAATTATGTCACATCATCATAAAGAATGCAGAGGTCAGAGTAAAGTAATAGAATATAATGGGGACTTGGGTATACACATTTCTGTCAATGTTGGTTTTATTTCCTCAGAAGAGGTGATGAGATGAAAGCCATACCCAAGGTTTATGGGTACCTGGCTTGGGCTGAGTCCAGACCATTTCTATCTAACTATCCCTAGGCCAAGGCTGAGAAACTTCTAGTGTCCATACAATCTAACCTTCTGCATGCCTAAACCTTGGAGACTTCAGCTTCCAGCCTTTCTGCTAACTAGACCTAGAATATTTTTCAATCTCCAAGAATTACTGCTAAAAAACTCATCTTTTTTATTTCTTCCTGAACTCTCGGTGGCTGGTTCAGCTCAGCCTCCTAGCTCATAACTCCTCTCCAAGCTGACTGATTCAAACTGGCTTCTCTAGGATTCTCACTGAACTGTTCTGCTTGGAAAAACTGCCTCTGATCTCCATGAACTGAAGTGCAGTGACTGCAGGAAGTAAACTAAACTCAACTGCACTGCACTGAGCTAAACTCCCTCCTCTCACTTCTGGTACTGCAATTAATTAGCCTTTCTTTCTGTTTTCTTAAGAGTTGGGTATATCCTATTTTTGATTTAGTCTCTCAAATATTTCTCTGATGTGTCACTTTTTCTGCCCCTCAACTAGACACTGTTGATTGTGATTAGAGGTGTGTCCAAAAGGTGTTCTGTATTCCAGCCAGAAAGATCAAAGGTGTATACTAAGGGTGTGTCTGTATCCCAGCAATATTACACAAGCCTAGATCTTTGGATAAAATCCCTTGCCAGAGTAGCCATGTTGCCAAATTAAAATTCTTCCACACATTTCTCTGTATTGGATTACAGATATCTCTATGAGGAAGAGAAATAAGTATCTAAGCAAAATGGAAAGAATTTAATATAAAGTCACAGGGTGGTTAATAGTCCACGTAGTATTTCTTTCATAAAATATTATATAGCCTGACAATGTTTTAGAAGATTCCCTCACTATGACACAGAAAACAAACAAACAAATAAAAAACCCAACTAGACAAATGATTGTATTGTTCATAATACAATATTCATTCTTAGAATAATGAATGATAAAGAGAATAGTTATAATCAATTATACATTTAAGTTTCCTACAGTATACCTGACAAGAAGGTCTTATTGTCATAAAGTAACAGGAAATAGGAGTTGGAGAATTTCTAATTTTACATCAAATACACTATACATGCTCATGGGTAATTTCTCATTATTTTTCTTTAAAAGGATGTCAGCTTACTAAATACTTTTGGGGAAAATGTTCGGGAAATTGCAGAAAAGAAATTCAGTGTCTATTATTTGGCTCATAAAGAATAAAAAGTGAATGTTTGAAGGTGGAAAAGTAATAACTATACTCTGAAAATAAAATTTGAATGAACTCATGAAAAAATAAAATTATGATATAATCATAGCTTATGTTGGACATTTTGGGACAGAACCATTATTTAAGGATAACACTTTCCAATATTCAATTAATTCATATGTGTAGAATACTTTCAGTAAATTATATAGTTATATTCATCTCAACAGAAATGTCTGGACTGACATCTCTTAAAACAGTGTCAGATACAGAAAAAAGTCCAACAGGTCATGACAAATAGTTTTGTCATTATTTTAAAAGTAATATTCCTCTGTTTTTCCTCACTCTGATTAAAGAATAAATACAAATTTTAATATAATAACCCTTTCAAACAACTTGAACAAGAGCTTCTCAGTCCTTATGTTGTTTGTTTTGTTGTTTTTAGAGTATCTGTGGCTTTGGAGAGAACACTATCAGCCTACATGAGAAATTTTCATTAGATATACATATATATCAACTTACATACATTAAAGATATCTTATGTATATATTTAGTAGTGTATATTATTTTTCAGAAATCTTGCTATTTTATCCTCATCTCTCATTCTTTTGTATTTGTCTTAATTAATTAGAGCCAACTCATTCTGTTTCTTGTTTCAGAGCTCTTGTACCATGCTATTTCTATCTTTACTTCTCTCTCCAGTGCAATGAACCCTTTTTACTTCCCTAATTTCTGTTTTTACACCAAGATACATATGAACATCTGCAGAGTAGGAACCTGCAAACATTTTGGGTTACTGCCATTGCCCTTGCTTGCCTCCTGAGGTGGACTGTTAGTCCCTGTTTCTGAAGACACCGGGCACTCAGAAATACATGGCACAGAGTTCTCCCCATTGTACCTGGGTTGAGAACATAGTCTCTGAGAAAGAGCCTTTATGAGCCTTCAAGCTCCCCAAAGGATGGAAGCAACCAACAGCCATAGCCAGCTATTCTGAATGCAAACCACAAAATTAACCAGCATAGAATGACAACTCCAAGAGTGTTGTAGTGGCACTGATACCTTCACAGTAGCCAGCCAATCTCTAATTTTACTTAAGGTACACTCAACAAGAGGGAAATCATGTGTGTACTAGAAACATAGCATAGTACCCTGCATTTGTGAAGTCATGGGATTTGGAGGAGACACTAAAATTTTCATTTTACTGAAGCAACTGGATATCGTATAAGTATTTGTCATTAAATTTTTTTTCTAAGCTTGAATACACAACTTACAATATGCTCTGTGATGCACTGTTGATAATGATGAAATAGCTTCACTTGGACAGTTGTCTCTATTAAAACATATTGTAGAGTCATTATCTAACATTAAGGTGATGTTTCATATCTGTAATGTCAGCTTTAGTAGGCTAAAACAAGTCACTTGAGTTTAAGGCCAGCCTAAGGATGTAATAAGTTCTAACCTATCCTGGCCTATAAAAAATCTTGTCAACACAAAATCCTAGCAAACAAAAATCAATTCTCAAACTTTGAGAGCAATCTTGACTTGTTTCCTTTTGTGGAGCATATGTGTTTGATGGTCATAGGCACTAGCTCTTTCTACATTTTTTCTTCAAAAGAATATGGACACTGACATAGTTACCATGTGAGTCTCACAGTGATATGGTAAGGTTTAAGTCAGTTGTACTTAGAAAATATAACACATAATGTGTGTTCCATAAATACGTTCAACCAATTATACGTAAGTATATGCAAAACAAATTGTGGAATAATATACATGTAACATAAGCAATGATGACAATAAATGGAATATTTATACACACACACACACACACACACACACACACACACACACACACATATATGTACAAATAACCATAGTTGGTGAGAAACTATATGTGCTTGAGTGTGTACTATCAAACATGTTATTTCATTATGTTGTTATTCTTCAGGATACCCTCCTTCCATTACTAATTCATCTATAATAGTCCATAGATTTTTCTTCCCTTTAAAGCCTTCATTGTATACATTCCAAGAGTTCTGGCAATTCCAGTGTTATTACCAATGTCTCTTTGTATCTATATTTCTACAACATTCCTGCCTCCTGTCCGCACTCTATTTATGTAATCATTTAATGAGGAGAACAGCTTATGTTTTGCTGGCCTATTTCATATTGCTACTTGCAATAAAATTTATTCTTAAGTCCAGCCTACTAGTCGAATTGCTAGCAACTTACAATTTTGTTTTGTATGTTTTACTTTATATTCACCTTTCAAGAAGGATAACAGTTCCCTATTTTAAAACTGGTGTTCCAGTGAAGTGGTGTCACAAGTGATCGTGGCTGAAAGACATTTTATCATTGTATAGCATGTTTGTCTCCTTCTAACATGGGGTGACCTATCCTGCCAACTACATGTCCAGCACCAATGAAACACAGACTTTTTCTCTATTGTCTTCCTCCCCTCAGTGTCTTTTCCTTTTCTAGTGCAAACACATTCAAACATCTGACTCTAACTAGCTTGCCACATCACCTGTAATCACTGATCAAATTTTCTTTCCCAATGTTTTGTTATGATATTTTAAACATTTTAATCTGCGTGTGATTCCAGAGTCTCTCATTAGCTGCTATTGAGGAAAGTGTGGTATGAAAAAGTGATTGGCTCCACAGGGCAAGAATACACTTTGATCTTCATACCTTCCCATAAGTACTGGCCCGTAATTTTGGTACAAATATATTTTAAAGTCAGATAATTATATAAATATATTTTGTTATCTGATGGGACATATTTTTTAAAAAGTTATAAATGTACATATAGGTATAACATGTAAGAGAACAGAAAAAGAGTTAATTACCACTTAACATGAGGTAATTAATAAGCATTTAAATACTGGCCTCAGTGAAGAACTCATTACCATACAGAGACATTTAACAGTCAATTTATCCCAAAGGCCCTCCTAATTTAGCAATGATTTTTAAAATGAGCTTTCTTCCTGTGTTCATGCTGAAGTCCTTTTACCTCAGAAAACCAGTTCCATTGAAGAAAGACACAGGCTAAATCCTGTTTTTCATTCTCCTTTGAATAAAATTGTCAAGTGTAACTACGTTTTTTCAATACATAAAGAATTTCCAAGTGTTTCTGATGTTGCTTAATAGATATCCCAGCACAGTTCCAAAATATGTGCCAGTTTTCGAGAACTCTGTTTTAGCAAATGATAAGTTATGGTTCTGAACTTCTGGTTAACATAATGTTCACATTAGCATCCCACACTTTGCTTGTTTCGAACCCCCGGATTCCTCTGTTTCCACCACAGACACTCAACACCTGCCAAAAATAAATCTCAAACTCACAGGATTGCCTGGCATACTTCATTTTAATCAGTAAATTGAAGGTTCAGTAAAGCAAATTTTATGACTATTATCTATCGAATTTCTCTGGGAAACATAGTTTGAGAACACTGTCTCATCTTCACTAACATATTTTAACGAGTTATTTCTTGATATTATTTATTTTACCTGAGCAAGGTATCAGTGCCACCAAAAGAATAACTCTTTGTTGTGAATAAAATCTATCTAGAAACATTAGTTATTTCACTTAGACAATGATTTCTCAGTCACTTCTTGTTTTACTAAGCTGTATTAAGCACCATGAATAATGTTGGAGCAGGTACAAAAGAAAGGACAGAAACAGTCTCTCAAATTTAAAGCAGAAAACAGATATGAATGCATTCAATTTTGTGTAAACCGAATAGATACAGGATAATAGCAGAAGACTTGACATAAAAAATAAAGTGATATTGCAATCAAAGCAACTGAGACTTTGCTGTTAGACTAGGAAAGGGCAGAATACAAAGAGAGCTAACTGGGTTCTTCCGGAAAACAAGTTGATGTGTGAATATGGCTCTAAATACGTGGCAACTTTCCCAATGGTCGGCAGATGAGTGCTAAGGAAAATACATTTCCAGCACTGCACTTACTGAAGACTTGCAGTTTATGTTTGGACTGACTACTTTGATTATGTACTAATGTGTGTTTTAGGAGGTGGGTAAAGGCATAGTTCTCTGGGTTACAAAATTGCTTGTTCCCTACAGTGTTACATAGTGGTGTCTGAGGGTTTCAGTGAGGAGAGTAGGCCTGCCCAGTCCCACCTAGTGGTCACACACCCTTCAAATCTTTAGATATTTTATTTTTCACAGAGGTAAATGATTTTTTCTAAAACCCAATATCTATATATGTGAAGCACAATAATTATATATACTAAATATATTCATTAGCTATAATTCAATGTTTCCAAGTTGTTTTGCTTATGCATAAAGAATGCTTTTACTGTATAAGCAGAGCTTTTAGTTTCAGTTATTTCACATTTGCATAGCTACCTGCATTCAAAAAACTTCCAATTTAAGCTAATGCATGTGTACTAAATATACATATATTATGAAAATTACTCAAATTCATCTATTGCGAATTTCTAAAGTGAATGTTTTATGTTATTAGCAAATATGTAGTTACATAATTTATATTATAGGAAACTACATTATATGTTCCAGTCAGGAAATAAATACATAATGTATAGGTTTAAAGTCAGATCATTCTTTTTACCATGTACCATACACAATGTAAAGAGCTTCAACGCCTCATAAATCGTAAACATTTTACACACATATGAAAAAATATCTTAATAGTTTGTTCTGCTTTATATACTGGGAATGAAAGAGAATTAATTTTTGTAGCTTTTTTTTACTTGTGAATGGGATTTAACCTCTCCCCCCCACCAAAATTAAAGAAACGTGTCATGGAGAGGGGTGATAAATGCTATCTTTTTTTTTAAATTTTTTATTATTAATTTATTCTTGTTACATCTCAATGGTTATCCCATCCCTTGTGTCCTCCCATTCTTCCCTCCCTCCCATTTCCCCCTTATTACCCTCCCCTATGATTGTTCCTGAGGGGGATTACCTCCCCCTGTATATGCTCATAGGGTATCAAGTCTCTTCTCAGTAACCTGCTGTCCTTCCTCTGAGTGCCACCAGGTCTCCCCCTCCAGGGGACATGGTCAAATGTGAGGCCCCAGAGTACGTGAGAAAGTCATATCCCACTCTCCACTCAACTGTGGAGAATGTTCTGTCCATTGGTTAGATCTGGGTAGGGGTTTAAAGTTTACCGCCTGTATTGTCCTTGGCTGGTGCCATAGTTTGTACGGGAACCCTGGGCCCAAATCTGCCTATCATAATGTTCTACTTGTACATTTCTAGGACCCTCTGGATCCTTCTACTTTGCTATTCTCCCATGCTTCTCTCAACTAGAGTCCCAATAGGATGTCCTCCCCTCTGGCCCAGTTTCCTGGTAAGTGAAGGCTTTCGTGGGACATGCTCCTTGGGCTAGTATGCAGATATAAGTGAGTATATACCATTTAAGTCTTTCTGCTTCTGAATTAACTCGCTCATTATGATCATTTCTAGCTCAATCCATTTATCCACAAATTTTGAGAATTCCTTGTTTTTAATAGCTGAGTAGTATTCCATAGTGTATATGTACCACAGTTTCTTTATCCATTCTTCTACTGAGGGACACTTAGGCTGTTTCCATGATCTGGCTATTATGAATAAGGCTGCTAGGAACATGGTTGAGCAAATTTTCTTATTGTGTGCTGGAGCATCTTCTGAGTATAGTCCAAGGAATGGAATAGCTTGGTCTTGAGGAAGCCCTATTCCCAGTTTTCTGAGATAGCACCAGAGAGATTTCCAAAGTGGCTGTACTAATTTGCATGATAAATGCTATTTTATTCTTGAAATAAATGTATACTACATTGTTTAATGGGGAATTAACTTTTAGTGGGGTCTGAATTTTGCTTTCAGTCATAGAAAGGCCTCTATAGCAATAGATGTTTCTGCTGCAAGCTCTGTCTTTGTAAAACAATTCATGATTTTCTTTTTTTTTTTTTTTTTTTTTTTTTTTTTTTTTTTTTGGCAGAATCTTTGGGAGCACTGGCTAAGTTCCAAATTCCAGGAAGAAGAGAAATCACAGCAATAATGTGTCTGCCTGAAGATCCATAAGGGATGGGCACTGTAAGACTCTGAAGTGTGAGCTGGCAAGCTCCGGGAACATTAGAAATGGCAATAGCAGGTGTGTTTTCAAGTGAGGCAAAATTGCTACAAATCTAAGACCTGAAGAGAAGATTCCGTTTTATTGCTTCCTTACTTTATCCTTATAATTTTTCCCTTGGCTAATTGCAATTTGCACCCTTTCACTAAGTGTAAATCTGAGTATCACACAGTTTCTACCTAATTATCAAACACGACGCTAGGACCCCATATTAATAGCCATATGGCTTGAGATTAAAGTGGCTTAAGGATGACCCTGCTTAAAGCTGCTTTCTGAGGATGAAGCGTACATTAACTGGATAGTGCCTCAGAGGTGGACGCTTGTCCACATTAATTGTTTAAATGATTTAGTCATTATCTTTTGCTGAAAGAGTTGGCATACATCTACATGGTTAGGTATAGTGCTCAAAGGCATGTGAAATCTTGAATTACATTTAAATAATCAAATTCAGAAATGAAAATTTAAGCAGACAATCATGACTAGGGCCAGGATCAGATGGTTCCAATGAATGTGTAGAATTCTAGTTGAGAAAAGATCCAAGGTGTAAAACAGTATCTCTCTTTATATCACACTAGGGTAGCGAAGCAAAGAAAACCTGATTGCAGACAATATGAATGAATGTTTACCAACGGCATCTCCTGCTATCTGTGCAGTTCAGAGAATGATGAACGAAGCACATGTTAAAGAGGATTGAGGTAAATTATGGAATGTCTCTTTCTCTGTAACATAATGTCTCATGTGCTTTGCAATTTAAGTTGCTTTAAACAAGTGTGCATCATATATTTACACTGATCTTTGAAGGAATAATGCCTGTCTAATGTCTCCTAAATAAGTAATTATTCTATTCTTTGTGCTTTTCTGAACACTCAGATTATTTTCAATGTTTGCATTTTGCTCTTTATCTCAATAATCTGTTTTTGTATGAATTTCCTGTAATGTTAAGTAGGCGTCTTGATTACTACAGCTCTGTCTTTGAGACAATAACTTTATCTCATGCCTATGTATACTGAAGCCTGGCAGCCTCTGAGTTTTCTCCAGCACTGCTTTTCAGTACCAAGGGTCATGCAAAAAAAAAAAAAAAAAAAAAAAAAGAAAAAAAAGAAAGAAAAAAAAAGTGCCCTTTCTGTGTTCACTAGGAGTGAGGGAAGAAAAATGAAAAAAAAAAAAAAAAAGCAGTAAAGTAAAACAAAAATCTACGACATCTCTAATAAGGCCTTTTGTTACTTATATCACCTCTTTCCTTTGGATATATTCTGGTTGTCTCCTTTCACTATGGTGATGTTTGCTATAACATTTTATAAAGATCTATCTGCTCTTGTGCTACTTACTTTTGTGAGTGCTCTCTACACACTGTGAGTTCTTGGTATACATGAACATATAGTATGCAACATTGCATCTTCAGCAACAATCATAGTGCCTGGCATGTAGTCAACATATATCTGTACTATAGGTGCCTGAGATCTGAAATCAGAGCTGTGGTACTGTTTTTTACATTTTAATTTCAACACAATCTCTGAAAGGATTATATCATAAAGCAAGGTTTATGGCTCTCTGTTTTGAAGACACTCTGTGGACAAGGGAGTTTAATAATACATAAGATATATTTCCTTAAAATATGCAGTTAACAGTTCAGAATGACTGTTCTTTGTACTTCCAATTATAGCTATGATAAATAGTACAGAATGTCATAACTCCAATGTCCAGGAAGACCCAAAAGCATATGACTGATACAAATACACACAAGACCAAGCAAAGAAAAGTGTTTTCTTAAGTTATATGGTTTTAAAAACATCCATGTAGATGTCTTTCTAGATTACAGCATACATAGATGCAGTCTTCAGCTACTGCGTGTGCATGTCCTTATGATGCAGATGGATATCTATATTCACACAGGAAGCTGTGTGCTTGCATATCAAGTACGACACCAAAATGAGGATGCTGATGAAAATAATGGCTCTCTAAGGGAAAACTCTAAATATGATGCTAAATTTGTTTTTCTTCCCATATGTGTTTACATACCTTGAGCTGAATGTGAGCAAAGCATGCAATTCTGGTGCTTCTATTCCTGTTGCATCACTGATGCACACAATTATTATAAAATATCACTCTAAATGAAGTTTTGCTTTACAGGGGGTGTCTCTTTAAATATATCTGGTAAACAATGTAGAACACTTTACTGTAGATGACCAATATAACTCAACATATCTCTTTAGCAACTCTGAGAAGTTCATAAAAAGAGCATTACAGTAAAGAACGTAATCGCCAATTTTTTTTCTCTAAAAGGATTATGAGGTTTCCAGCATACATAGCTTTATGTTTAAAAATGAAAAATATGTTTGTCACAGACAATTTCAGGATTTGTAAAGATGCAATTAGGAGAATGGAGTAAAAATAAAAACAATACTTGAGACTTAGAGAGATGGCACAGTGGTTAAGAGAACTTGGTATTGGCAGAACCCAGATTTGATTCCCAGCACATATATGTTGGCTCACAACCATCTGTAACTCCAGTTCCAAGGGAACCAATGCATGCCTTTTTCTGACTAAAAGAAGGCATAAGGCATGTACATGGTGCGTGTGTGTGTGTGTGTGTGTGTGTGTGTGTGTGTGTGTGTGTGTGTGTATGTGTGCAGGCCAAAAAATTTACACATGAAACAAAATAACTCAGTAACAAAATTATGTAAACCACTTTCTCTACACATTGATTTAAACTTGTGTCATGCCAGCTTTACACAAAACACACGTCATACACCACCCTGTGGGAAATGTAAAGAGTACTTTGTTTTACATCCACTTACAACCTGTAATGAAAACAGCGAAGGAGAAGTAGTTAAATAGTTAATAGGGATGCAAGTATGAGTATGAACAAAAGCTATTATGAGTAAGTATGAGAATGTCATAACAAGGAGCAGAGGGAGGCTAGAGTTAAAAAAAACCCAACCCACATAAGCATGAGCCTGATGTGCTGAGTTTGATCCCTAGAACCAATGTATATGTGAAAGAGATTCAAGTCCACAAAGTTGTTCTTTGACTTCCGATCACACAAATGTCAATCATAGATACACACACACACACACACACACACACACACACACACACTACAGATACCTAGAGAGAAAATTTATAAATTAATTAAAATGTATATAATGTAATGCCTGGTAATATTTAATAAACATGCTAATTAAAATGTTTTTAAAAACAAAAGATATATGATAAGAACAGTAAACTGCTCTAGTTTCTTTATCTTTTGTTATCTGAAAAACTGTGAAGTGGGTACTTAAAACTATATAACATATTAAGACTAAGTCATGTACAAGTTACAGTATTTTGCTCTGGGATAAGGGTTTGGTGAAATACATCTATTTGAGACATCCTGAAACAATACCTTAATAAGTGCTTTGGCAGAAGCCAGTAGAAAATACTAAAGAAAATGTTCTTAGTCTTACTGCTACATGTCTAGTGGTTATAATTACAGCTTTTGCCTCTAACCTTGTTGAAGATCTTTGAATTCAAGTTCAAGTATAATGTTTCAGTAGACTCATTTCACTTCCAAGGAAAAACAGTGTCATACATAATTATAGAGGAACTCAGAAAAGAGCACAAAAGGCCATCTGTGAGACTATAACAGATGTAGATATTCAAAATATTTTGTTCATTTCTAAATAGGGAATTCTGAAGTTTAAGTGACTTCTTATGTAGGTACTGGAAAATATACAATAAAACTGAATATAGGATATGTCATGTTTAATTTCTGTCATTTAAATTTTCTTCCTTGAGGATGAAAGGATTACTCAGAAGTTACCAGCACCTATTGCTCATCCAGTGAACTGGAGCTCACTTCTTGCACCCAAATGACATGTTGAAACAATCTATAACTGCAGGCTCATGTGATATGATTCTTCTGGTCTTCAAGGACACCTATACTCATGTGCACATACCCACATGGAGACACATAAACCTACACAAATTAAAAATTAAAAAACATTATTAAATAAAAGTTCTTCATGTCTTTATAAAATTGATGTCCTATGAAAAAGTCAAAGTGAGCAACTGGGGAATGGATCAGTGTTGAAAAGTATTTGCTGCTTTTGCAGAGGACTAAAGTGCTAGAGCTGCATCAGTCTACAGTCAGCTACAGACAGCTGTGAGTCAAGCTCTTAGTAATGTGATGCCCCTCTCTGGCCTCCAGAAAAACACACATGCATATATACATACTAATATGCAGAAAACACATGAAAAGTAAAGTAAAATATATCAGCTGATAATGGATAATGAAAATATGGTACATACACAGTGGAATTTTATTCAAATCTAAGGAAATGGAAGTCTCACAATATTCAAGTGAATGGAACACTATAAAATATTATACTGAGCCAGGCGTGGTGGTGCACACCTTTAACCCCAGCACTTGGGAGGCAGAGGCAGGTGGATCGCTGTGAGTTCGAGGCCAGCCTGGTCTACAAAGTGAGTCCAGGACAGCCAAGGCTACACAGAGAAACCTTGTTTCGAAAAAAACAAAACAAACAAAAAATATTTTACTGAGTGAGGTAAATCAGTCCCAGAAAGACAAATGTCATGTGTTCTTTTTTATTTGTGGAACTTAGCTCTAAATCTTTAAATGTGAGTATATGGCTTGATGTCGTGACAGAAGCCAGGAAAGTAGAATGGAACCATGCTAGGAGGAAAAAGGGGACTTGTAAGAAACTCTAAGGTGTGGGCTGGACAACACAGGTGGATAAGAAATTGTACTGTTCTTACAGAGATTCAGTTCTAGAACCCTTGTCAGGCATTTCCAAAGGCATGCAGATTTGTGTGCGATCAAGGCCAGCTTGGTTTATAAAGGGAGTTTCAAAATAGTCAGGGCAATTACATAGAGAAACTCGGTCTCAAATTTTAAAGAATGAAATTATATCAATACTACAAGAAAAATTATGAATTTTGAGAAACAGAGTAGAATAAAAGAATATTAAATAGAGATATAAATATATAAAAATTATTTACTCACAGATTTTATTTCCTATAATCTATGCATACTGAAGCTCAGACTCTAGACAGTAGTATTGGTAAGATGGTTTGGGTGATATTTGGGTAAGGTTGATCATTTAAAGTTGGTAAAATATTTTTTTGAATTAATAATACATACTCCAATTTTTAAAAGTAAGTGGATCAAACACCAAATTAATAAATCATCTACTACTGAAAATATTTACAATTTTAAAAAAAGCAAATGTGATCTAGACAATTGAGCATGGAATAGTATACCAATATTCCTTTTTAACACACTTTTAAAAATTGAAAATAGACTATTTTCCCATAGAATATATCCTGTTTACAATTTTCCTTCCTTGTACTCCTCCCAGTTCCCCCCTACCAACCTCCCATCTGGATCTACCACCCTTTTGTCTCTAGAAAACAAAGGGGATCCTAATGAATAATAATAAAGCCAGATAAGATAAACAAAAATCAAACAAATCAAAATAGGACAAAAGGAACAAACACTCCTTTTCACACTCAGGAATCCCTTTTACACACAAACCAGAAGCCATATTATATATGCAAAGGACCTGGAGGAAAAGGGGTAAAAAGATAAAAGAAAACTCCATGACAAAATACAGGAAAAGGAACCTTAAAAGGTGCTGTTGATTTTGCTTGCTGTTGGTAATCTACTGCGGGGTTTATGGACTACCCTTAAAAGTAGGTTCGCCAGTGAGACTGTTGGAGAAAATCAAATTTATTTTCAAACAGTTATTTATACAAGATAGCTTCTGGGCTAAGGACTAGGAGTGTGTCCAGTGCTTTCTCTAGGATCCCATCCATGCAGACTTATTCAGGCCCTGTGCCTGCTGCCTCAGTCTCTGTGAGTTCATATGCTTGTTGGTCCTACTGGGTTGGTTGGTTTGTTTTTTGTTTCTTGGTCTTTTGAGACATGGTTTCATTGTGTAGCCTTGGATATCTTGGACTGGCTTTGTAGACCAGGCTAGCCTCAAACTCACAGAGATCTGCCTGCCTCTGCCTCCCAGAGAGCTGGAACTACAGGCTTTGTTTCATTGTGCCCAGCCCTTTTGTGTTTTGAAGGTCTTGTTTTCTTGGTGTAGTTCATTCCCACTAGCACTTATATTCTTTCTGTCTACTCTTTTCAAAGTTCCTTGAGCCCTAATGGGAAGATTTGATGGAGACACCCCACTTAGGGCTGAGTATTTAAAAGTCTCTCATTCTTCTCATATTGTCTGTCTGTGGGTTTCTGATCCGATGTTGCTTGGATGACCAAGAAGCTGAGACTAGATAGTCCACTGACCTAGAGTAAACAGAAACACCTTAAGGAGTGTACCAATAAAATGACTCCTGGTGAAATTTTGCTATGCTTATTGATCAGTAACTTTCTCAGTAGCCACAGAGAAGCCTTATCTTATGGGATATTTCCTTGTTAATGCTCTTCCATATCTGTACAAATCACTGAACCAAAAACTATCAGGTATTTTAAAAAAATGAATACTGGAAGAATACACCAAGGTCTACAACTAAGTTCAAGCTGTGATATTATGTCATATTAGTTAAGAATACAGAACATTTTTTATTGTGAGCTTAGCCTTTAACAGCTGAGCTATCTCTCCAGCCCTACAAGTAGACAATCAAGGTTGACGGATCTGGACCCAAGAGACCTATAATAAACTACTGTACCAACCAAAGACAATGCATGCAGTAAACTTAGACCCTCTATTCAGATCTAGTCAATGGACAGCACATTGTCAGCAATTGTATAGAGAGTAGGGAATGCCTCTGATATGAACTCTGGTGGCAACTATTTGACCACTTCCTATTGGCGGGGAGGCCTGGTGGCACTCAGAGGAAGAGGAAGCAGGCTATCTGGATGAAACCTGTTAGGCTGTGATCATATGGTGAGGGAGGAGGTCCCCTTCTGTCACAGGACTAGGGGAAGGGAATAGGGTGAAAGAGGAAGCACAGGTGGAAAGGGAAGATAGAATTGAGGGGATAACAATTGGAAAGTAATCTGAATAAATTATTTAAATAAAAAATAAAAGAAAGAATACAGGGCATAAGATACCTATTTGAATTTTAAATTACTGTAGCTATTTTACAATGGCACTAATATTTAAATTATTAACTTTCCTGGTTCTGTAAATTTAATTTTATAAAACCACTTTGAGGAGGTAAAATCCCAGGCTAGGCTTATAGAGATTAAGTTGAATATTTTTACAAATAAATATTAGAATTATTTGGGCAAGATGGCTCATCAGATAAAACTCCTGCTCTATAATCTTGCAAGCTGCAGTTTGATTCTAGAATGCCTAGTGAACGGGGATATCTTATTCCATAAAAATATCCTGCGATCTCCACATATGTGCGCGTGCGCACACGCGTATACACACACACACACACACACACACACACTTATATATATATACCATCACACAATAATACATTTAAAACACCATTTCACGTTCAATACAATCCGACTCACACATTTGCACTCTTAAATAATTGCTCTAAAATGAGATTTTTTTTTTTAATTTAGCAGAAATTGTTTTGTTGCATTTAGGTGCATTCTGTTAAACTCAAGATAATCCTTTAAATATAATTTGAAAACTATCTCTTCTGGAGAGATTAGTATATTTGATTCTGCATCTAGCTCCTTTTTTAAGAATAAAATTTCTAACAAACGTGAAGAAGATCTTAATAATATCCCTTATATTCACACAGACAGTTTTAGAAATAAAGTGTATGTATTGGAGTCAGCATTTTTTACATTAGTTTCTTTTTATTGAGAGATGATACTTCATAACTGCCGTGAGTATGTTCCTTATTTCACTTTCATCAGCATTTTCACATATGTATCAGATAGATTGTGGGGAAGAGCAGTACAACCTACAGGTTGGAAGTTTAATAGCAAGTATGCTTTGAAATAGAGAAGACATAGTTGTCATAGCAACATAATCCAGTCATATTTGTGTTATTCTATTCCACACTAGAAATATTTTCAAAGCATCACAAAACTGTTTTAACTCATATGTGAGTGCAGTCGGCCCGCTTTTAGTATTAAATATTAAGGTGGCATTAGTACAGTCCATAGTTACAAGTAGGAACAGGGTATCTTAAATTGAATTCCGCAAATTGATCACTTTGGGAGACTTTTACTAAATAATGTACAGTTGATTTTATTTCAATAGATATAAAGACAAAAAAAACCACAGTAATATTGTAAAAATCATCCCAAGGTTGACCAAATCTCTTTGATTTATTTCCCTGTAGGATTTCAGTGACTTTTATAATAATGGGAAGGTATTATGTCTTTTTAAAACAGAGAATATTAAATTTTTCTTGCATGATTATTTGTGAATGCAGGCATGATTGTTCTAGTCTTGTCCTGTCCCTGTATCTACTATATGATAGTTGAATAATGTCTTATAAAAGTTATCTATTGTTATGATGTCATTTTATAACAAATATCAATAAAAACAGAAAACATTTACATAAAAGAACATAAATAAGCATAAATTGGAAGTGACACCTTTTATTTCAGAAATACTATATTTTCTTTACTTGCAGATTACTTATTTTAGGAAACTATTACTACATTAATAATTCAAATATTCACATATCTATACAGTGTTCTATTAAAAAAATGAAGAAGATTAGTAAGAGCATAATACAAAATAAAAAGAAAACATAAATTAACAAAAAAAAAAACACAACAAAGTGAAGGAACTTGAGTGTAGCACAAAGAGCTGTACTACAGTACAATGTAAAATGTATAGGATAAAAATCCAGGTTATGATATAAAAAGCCTGATCATAAAAGGAATGTGAACAGGAGATCACATGCATTTGGAAAGGAATAATGACAGCAGAGATAGAGGAGAAACTAGAAGGCGAAGAAAAGGTTGTACAGTTGATCAAAATGTATTATATGAATGTATGTGATTCTAAAAGAATATTTTTAAATTAGTCCTTTTTGAAAGTTTTGTTATGATTCAGATATATTTATACATATATTATAATAAAAATTAATGATTACATAATTTTGTAAACATGAATGCATGTAACCATTGAACAACAAAATAAATAATAATAGGAGAAATCCAAGCTTATGAAAGATACTACCTCCTATACTAAGCCTTTTAGAAAATTTGAAGAATCATAATTCCCCAATTCATGAGAAATATTCAAAAGTACTCATTAAATGTTTAATACTAATATCTAAAGACATATTTGTGAGGCAGGAACTATTGAGAACTTGCTTACCCTGTCTTGGCAGAGTTTGTCCATTGACACTGCTTGTATCCAAGCATGCACATTTTTAGGCAGAATTCTGTTTGTTGTAGAAACATGGACATTTTGCTCAGTGGCTTGTTTGCCACATATGAAGCCATCTCCATAAGGAGGTTCTTTGTATCATCTTTATTTTTCATTATTTAAAGTTACTTTTAAACTTAAATATACTCAGATCATGTTTTCTCCCTCCCCAGAGTTCTTTCAAATCCTCCTATCCTTTCTACCAAACAAACTTTAAGTCTTTTCTTAATAAATAAAAATGCAATATGACTATAAACTCCCTTAAACCAAAAATACAAAAGAAAACCACACCCCAAAACAAAACAACAAATAACAAACAAATCACCAAAGTATAACCAAATGAAAACACACCCAATATGTGGAGTCTATTATATTTTGGTCAACTGCCTCTAAATACAAGGCCTGTGGTTCACATATCAAGTGCCACTCCATTGGAGAAAGCTGATCTTCCCTATCACGGTGGGAACATCTGACTATTTAGTTGTTAATCTTTACATTAGTCATTACATTTTAATTAATTCATTCATATCTTTAAAATATAACAAAATAAAATATAATAAGGTAGAACAAAAGCTATCACATTGAAGTTGGAGAAGCTAAACCAACAAAAGGAAAGGAGGCCAAGAGAAGGCACAAAAATCAGAGATCCTCTGAGGAACTCCATAAAAACAGTAAGCCTGAACCCATAATATGAGTGTGGAGGACCCAGTGCAGAACTATGCAGGATCCGTGCATAATACCTCAGTCTCAGTGAGCTTATCTGAGCTTTGCTCAGTTGATCTATAGGGTCTTGTTTTCTTGTGATCTCCATGCTGTTTGGTTCTTACATTCTTGTTAGGTTACTCTTCTGTAGACACATCCTCATGAAGCAATAGTTCATATTTCCTCTGGAACTCAATTGTTCATTATTAAAAGACACAGGGAAATCAAATCATGGGAAGGTGGTGTGACACTAATCTTCTAGTTCCATTACATTTGTAGAAATGTTGTCAAATATTTATCTGCAGTCTGCTATCTATGCTTAAGGAATATTTATTCCTTTGTGTAGTATCAAAATCAAGTAAGTATTGAGTGGTTTTTACAACTGAAAATTGTGGCATATTCTATATGTATTTCAGATAATTCAGACAGACCTATGCATATTTTAGAATCTGTTATTGATTCTTTTTTAGATGATATTATATGCAATCATTCTGCATATAGGGTGAGGAGCGTGCAACTGAACAGTTCTTCAATTCAAAGACCTTGTTTCACTTTGAAAAGAGCTAAGATTTTAAGTAAGATAACTTCTCTTTACAAATATAATACGAATTATAGACGTGCAAAGTCAATCTACAATTTCTGAATAAGGACAGAAAAATATTACAGATGCCATAGTCTGTTGCAAATTTACTCATGTATGCAGCATGTGTAACAACCCCATAAGCATATCTTCTGCACAAAAAGTTATCAAAATCAGCACAAAGCCAAACCTCTTTAGATTAAAACCTTTGGTTTCCTTGCTGCACTAGTAAGCATCTCTGTAACACCTAAATGCAATGTGAATATTGCATAATACAATATTTTAATTATGGATAAGACATTTTAGAAATCACGTGAAACTAATTCTAGTGTAAATTAAGAGATATTTAATCTGAAAAAATATTAAGGAGATAGTATTTAAGATCAGATGCATACATTAATTTCACCAGATGTATTATGTATCAGATGTAGTATACTATGTAATGATAAATCTACTAGCAGGAAAAAATCTTTGTGATTTTCAGTGAAAAAGAACAGTTTTCTTAAATCCATGGAACATATTTGGTTTAGACATTGTTATTTAGAACAGGAGTTGTTTGAAAACCCATAGCAACAATTTTGATTAATTGGTTGCAGATTTATTATTTTTTTATGTATAGATTTAAGGCAAATTTTATGACTGGGGTTAAATTATTTCTCTAATTTCTGTTGCTATTATTATCCTATCTTTAAGAAAAGTTGGGTTAGCAAGGCATGGTGGCAATTTCAATTAACCTCTGTACTTGGAAGGAAAATGCAGGTGAGTCTCTAGGTTCCAGGCTACCGTTCCCTAAGATCAATTTTGAGACTGTCTGGGCTACACAGAGAAATCCCTTATTTATGAAAGGAGAGAGGATGAAAGGCATAAGAAGAGGAGAGGAGACAGAAAAGAGATAAAAAGAAAAATAAGGAAGAAAAGGGTGGAATAAGAGGAGGAGAAGGAGGAGGAGGAGGAGGAGGGGGAACAGGGAGAAGGAGAGAGAGGAAGAGGAGGAGGAGAAAACATTGTTTAGTAAATATAAGAGTAAGTCAACTCAAACTGAGTTAAACAATGTCCCCCACCTCCCACTTTTAATCAGAAAGTAGTAACTGGAGGATGAACCAGCTATATGAGCTGGAGGTGCAGTAGTTAAAGCATTCTATAGAGTGACGTCAGTCTCCATTTTCTCCTAGCTCCAGTGATGAAGTTTCTTTCTTTTTTTTTTAAATTTTATTTTATTAATTTATTCATATTACATCTCAATGGTTATCCCCTCCCTTGTATCCTCCCATTCCTCCCTCCCTCCCATTTTCCCCTTATTCCCCTCCCCTATGACTGTGACTGAGGGGGACTTCCTCCCCCTGTATATGCTCATAGGGTATCAAGTCTCTTCTTGGTAGCCCACTATCCTTCCTAAGGAAGACACAAAATTTCTATGTACTCCTTTTTGTGTGTCATGGTCATCTTTTCACCAGATATCCAATTATCCATAGATATCTAGCTTGAATGCAACAATAAGACTTATACCAGCTGGATGCAAGAGAAATTTCCCGCAGTCTGACTACTTCAACACTGATTAGCAGCTCTTCCTGGGTCTTGAGACGATGCTTCTCAGTTGAACCCTGACTAACATATACTACTAAATATTAATGTTTATGAGACAAAATTTTTGGATACAAAAAGCAGTATGAATATAATAAGTTTGGCAGAATTGCTGATAAGAATGTGGTCATATTGTACTTTTTTCTATAAATATAAAGACAAAATGTTGGATCTTCAGTTAGGAGACATTTCAAGGTTCTTTGTAAGACAAAGTGCCAAGAACTATTTTTGGTAATAAAAATTTTTCACGATTATTATACATGAACTGTTTTAGTTACTTTAGTCATACTTCACACTTATTACATACTTTAAAATACTAACTCAATCATATTTTATATTAAATATATGTTAACTTATTAAAGACAGTGAGACAATTTAAAAAGACTTTATCTGCCTTAATAATTTTTATTTCTTCTTCATAAAAAATTACATAAATCCATATTAAAAACATCCAAACCTTTAACGGCCAATGCTTTTTAATACTAACTATAACTAAGGATTTGTTTAATAGTCTTGAGTCAGCTAAGTTTTTTAATATTGTATAGTATATCCAATAGTTTATGAAGCCTTGTTTTCATTGTTAGGAATGTTTTTGTTTGAACTGTGTTTATAATCATTCCTTAGAAGTGTAATTGGGGGATCAAAGCGTATATATAAACTTTAATATTTTGAATATAAAATCATTAACTGCTTTCACAAATTATAAACACCTATTGTTATAGCCACTATTATAGAAAAGGAACCGTGCCTTCAATCACTAGCCAATGATTTTTATTAATATTGCAAAAATTGACTTATTAAAAATACTGATTAACTTAAATATTGTTAATTATTATTTCTTACTATAATTTTAGCTTTATGATTTATTATTTTTAGTCATTTGTTTTAAAGTGACAATTTCCCTTGTTTATAATTAATGGATAATGTACAGGGACAAATCAAGTATCACCATAAACAACATGCATCTCTATAAGCTTTCAACTAGTGAACTATACATTACTGTGGTGTTATCAATTCCTGAATTAATCAACCACCCCTCTGCACTTGTGCTTTTTACCTTTGTTTCTTTTCCAGGCTCACAACCAGTTAAAACGTGTATTACACGTCACTAAAACATAAGTGATATGCAATTGTACTGTCCCTGTTGTCAGAACGGAGCACTGTCACACTTTCAACTTATTTAAATCATGAGAAGGCAAGTTATTTTGATTCTCTGTATACTTGACTAGACCTGTGAAAAATAATGCATACCTCATAGGATGGTTATCATAATACATTAATGTACATATGTGGCAACTTTGGTAATTACACGGTACTCATTTATCATTGGATAATTGAATATTAGTGAGCAAAATATATCTATGTTATCATTGTTATTGTAAGCATTAAATATTTATACGTATCAGACACTTTCTAGCTTGTTACATTTTCATTAAGCTCTCTGTATCTTTAATTTTGCTCCACAATATGATAAGCAAATCAGTAGGTCAGGGTCTTCTTTCCATTTGCTCTCAAATATGTATTTTGTTCTTGTATAGATGGATATTAGAATAAATATACTCAATAACTCATTTGAAATGTGGAGCAAGTAAGCTCATAAATAAGCATCTTGGTGGGACTCTTAAAACTGGAACAGGTGTTAAGGACCAATTTGTGAATATTTGACATGTTTTTAAATTTAAATCTCTCACCTAGAAATATCAAATTTAAAATGCAGTGCTTAAATTGTGATTCTAGCAATTAAGCCAGGTTCTCATAATGGCCCAGCCATTTAAAAGGTCAAAAATATTTACACTGTGTGAAATTTAGCAATTGAGCTATGTGTGAAATATAATAATTGGTTCATCTGTCAATTAAAAATTTCAGGAGTCAGCAATTAATTTTTCCAAAGCACCACCACCATGTGTGCATTGAAGAATACAATCTGTATCTATGAAACTATATCTTAGCTGAGTGCTATCTGAAGAAGTCATTTAATTGAAACACAGGCCAGCATACTACAGGACTTTCTTTGGCTAATTGTTCTTTAGAGACTGGTGGTATACTACTATTGCTCTTCCAAACCTCACAATGTTAACATTAAGTAAGATCATGTTCTTTCCTGATGAGGAATATATATATACGTATGTATATATACACACACACACATACACATAATGACCTAGGTCTACGTGATCTCGGTGGAATTAAATACCTGGTTTAAAGTGTTATCTGGATGGAATACTGGCAGGTCCTTAGTACCCACATTTAATCCCAAACAATGTAGGCAATGTTTACTTTGTAGAAGGAAGGAGTCTTTTGAAAGTGATGTCTAATTAGGGGCAGACAAAATTACAAATCAGAGCAAGATTGACAACTGAGTCAGAGATAGCAAAAGTCCAACTCTTATTCACCTGATGTAATTGTTGTTGCAGAGGCTTACTGCCTGAATCTACTAACCTAGTCTTGGAAGCTCCTACTCTCCATAAAATCTAATCTCGGCCTAGAATATTTTCAGCCTCTGACATTTATTGCTGAACAAATCCACCATTTCTAGTTTTTCTTATTTCTTTGTTGTTGTTTTGGACTCTGATTGGCTGGTTCAGTTTAGTTCTTCTGGCTCATACTCCTCTCCTTGTTGACTGATTCAATTTGACTTCTCTCTCTGCATTTGACTGAATTGGTCTGCTTGACCTCATACTAATTTTTGCAATGTGTTCTAATCTTCTGTTTTCTTTTCATTCTCTGGCTCATTCTCTTTTCACCTGTTTCTAGATTATTCTATATTTGATGTCTGTCTGTGAAACTCTCCAGGTAAATACTGCCTCAGAATTCCACAAATTGAACTGCCACAAACACAACTCTACTGAACTGCCACTCCACTCACTGACCCAACCAAACCTTCTATAAAAAACTGGCTAGAATTCAGAGATCTGCATGCCTCTGCCTCCTGAGTGCAGGGATTAAAGGCATAAAGCACCCCATCTGGGTTTAAGCTTTTCTTCACCTAAAACTTGCCATATACCAGGCTGAGCCTCTGTCTTTTGGGATTAAATGAGTGTCTGTACTGAAGCCATGTTGTTGAGTTAAAATTCCTCTACATAGCACAGGGTGCAGTAGAGAAAGAGGGAAGAAGACAATACATCAGAATACAGTAGAAAGTTCAGTAGAGGAGATAGTACAATAGAGTTGAGTACAGTTCAGTACAGGATGTTAAGTCCAGTTCTGTTGAGGTTGTGCAGTTCTGTGCATTTCAGTTCATGGAATTCAGGAGGAGAGCAATTCAAGCAGAAGCTGAGAGAAGCCAGTTTGAATAAGTCAGCCTGTAGAGGAGTTCAAGCCAGAACAGCTGAGTTGAACCAGCCAGCCAAAATTCAGAAAGAGCTAAAAAGGATGGGCCACCAAGACAACAATTACAAGGACTATATTTAGAACTATTGAAATGTGTTTCAGATTTACATAGGAAGCATAAATGTCTACTAATCAATTTTGAATGTGAAGGGCACACAGATCACAACTACAGCAATGAACTAAATTCTTAACTCTTATGATCTTAATTAACTTGTCCTTTAAGATATCAAATCAATATTCTGTCATGTTTTATGGGGAAAACCTGTAAAATTTTCATACTAAATGTAAAAAAAAATAGCTTCAATAATTACTTTTTATATCACCAGTGATCACTAAATAAAAACAAAATGTATACTGATTTTAGAATAGACAGGCAGTATCCACCTCCTCATTGGAGCTGAGATTCATTGAAAAGTCATAGACATAACATATACAATTCTGGGAATAGGCTAGACACAGGATGTACAATGCAACTTGCTTTCATCTATATTCCTCAGTGTCCACTTCCAGTTTTCTATCTTAGTTATTTATAGATGACTAAAGCAATGTACTATAACAAAATAATTAGTCTGAGCATAAGGTAAAACTCAACTCTCTAGAGTATACAAACTGTAGCTGTGAAGGCCCATTTACGAATTATAGAAGGTTGTCTATCAGACAGTTGCCTTACTAATAATCACATGCATTATCTCTACTGTTCAAAACTAATGTCCAAATTAGCTAAAATTACTAAATTTGGCATTCTCTTCCTTTAACAAACATTTTTAATAATTAAAAGTGAATAATTGGGTCCTTGGTCTCAAATTTTTATTTAGAATATATGAATAAATGTGTCTGTTGAGTAATGAAGTACAATCTGTAATTTTGTGAAATTTTTAATGAAGTAAATAAATATCACTTATATGGGTCTTCCTTAAATATTTATATTTAAGTAATATATATGTATATACATACATATATATTACTTAAATGGGTGGGTAACTGTGGGAACAGGTTAGGAATATGCATTTCAATTTCTTATGCTTTGGTATACCAAGGAACATTATTTTTCTTCTAAACAAATAGGAGTACAGTCATACTGTTCTCTTAAATAACAAAATATAAATATCATATAACTATTAAAAGTAGAGTTCATGAAAGTTCAAAATATTTGCCATTGTACTAGCCACAGGGGGTGGAGGAAAACATCAGATAATATTAAACAGAACACCTGTTTGGTCACTTTTTAAAAATAAAATGTGTACCAAACAAGAAGACAGAGATAAGGAACTAATATTCTGAGAAAATTCGTCCAGTTTTCTGTACAGCTCAGGAAGTTATTTCCGGTATTCTGATGAGTTCACTGAAATATAGGCTGTGGTACTCCAAGTCTTCAGTAGTGGAAATTGTGGTGTTGTAAAGGAAGATGATGGAAAACTCAAGACATAAATGACTCCCCATTTATGGGGATGCAGAAAAGTTCCCCAAATATAGATAACAGTGTCAGAAATGGAAATCAGGACCCACATAAAGAAGTACAGCATCCAGGACCTGAATGCATAAAAGAAACAAGCCAAACAAAAACCCAAAACGAAGAGCAAGTCAGGCAAATTTGACATGCTCAGTTCAGAATACTGTGTGAATGCAAACCAGGATGGTGGGGGGAAAGGCAGAATGGCACATTGTTAATGTCTAAAACATTTATCCATGGAGTTCAACAAAGACTTGATTTCAAGAGACATCTTCTCATCAATGAAATTTAAAAGAAATATTACAAGAGCATGCTTAAGCTTAGTGGATGTGTTGAAATCCCAGCGGGAATTACTGTGAAAATGACTCCTGCTAAGTCTGCTCATTAAAAGTGCTCTTTAATACACTCTGACTGTGGAAATGAACAAAACAAAAATATTTCCCTGAAGGTTCCAGTAAGCAAGGGATAATTTAGTTTATTTGCTTGTGATTTCTTACAGCATAGCCTTTTTATCCCAACATTCGTACCTTTGACAATGAGTAATTAGAGAGACATGCATGAAAAGATATGAGAGAAATGCAGTTGATTTGAGAAAGCAGGCTGCTGTTCCAGAAACAGTCCCTTCACAGCAATGGCAAAGAGTAGCTAAGTGAACAATTTTGGATTTGGTGAATGAAATCAGAGCAGACATCTGATACACTGCCAGGTGAGTTTTAATTTACTAGCACAGATTGAAAATTTGTTCAGAAGCAATAGCGTCTGCAAAGCACAGACACATGAGCACTAGCACTTCGAGGGAATGAGATTCATGTCTAAAGATCAGCCAGAAAATGAATCTGGAAAGGTACATAGATATCCAATGATGTTCTAGTGTCTTGGCTATGGAATGGTTTACGAGGATTCAGAAGTATGTTTTATTTTCTCTAAGAATAAAATCACATAATTGAAATATTAGGTGTTTCCCAAAGTTCTCTTTTCTTAATAAACATTATTTTAAGGATTGTTTGTTCTAATTGCTGAAACACAGGCCTAAAATATATCAAAAAGATAGACTACTTACTTCCATTCTAGTGATATAAGTAATGTTAAGTAAAATCAAATTGCTGATATTGTGTACATTAAGTTTAATATCTTAGAAAATATGATTAGTGGCTTGTAGGTCTTTAAATATTTACTATGTACACCATATACTACATCCCCCAAATACTCATGAAATCAAGGAATAAAATAAATTCTATCATGCTGAGTCTTCTTGACCTTATCCTAGACGTACAAGAGCCAAGCTCTAAGACTAGCCTGAGTTCCATATTTGTCCTCTGCTTCAGACTGACGTGACTGCCTGCACATAGCCCTCTCACAGCACCCTAAATCACAAGGTCCAGCTGCTTCACGCTTCCCAGTTTGCTGAGCCATAGCTGCAGTATCAGAAGCTCCAGACATTGCTATGGGCACACATCATGTGTGCCAGCCCAGCTTGAAGAATCTTTTGGGTTCTAGCTAGGAAACATTGCATTCAACCTGCAATCCTCATCCTTGTAGCAATCCTGTGCTCCAGTGAGGCTGAAGAGTTAGCTTGATCTTAGTCTGACTATACTTTCCCCAATGCTCGGCTCTTGCATTGGTTGCACATCCAGAGCCCAGCCACACTCCGTTGAGCATGGCCTTTTATTCCAAAACTCCATTCTTGGCTTTGCTTCAGTATTCTGTTCTAGTTTGAAAGAGAATGGTTCCCATAGGGTCAGATGTTTGTAAACCTCATCCCCAGATAGTGGAACTCTTTGGAAATGATTAAGAAGTATAGAATTATTAAAGAAGGTTTGTGTGCCAGAATATTTAGTAGTCCAGCCTTCCAAGTCCACTGTTGGGAGGACCGTGCTATTTGAGGTTGTAGTTCTCCCAGTCCAGATAATAGCCATCCTAGTCTTAGAACTTGAATAGTGTACGTCTAGTATAAAGTCAAGAAGCCTCAGCATGATTGACTTTCTTTTATTCCAGATAGATCATTATTAGGGGCAGGACTCCCTCTCCCCAACAGGGCCTCCCACTCTTTGCCTGACTTTATCTGAGTGTCTTTAGACATACATACCACATTTGATATATGACCCTTGACACAGTTTCCTGCTAGTTCCTCCCTCCCTGTACCTATAGGATAATCAAGTACCATTTTCTTGTTCAGGTGATAGGAGTGTGGTTGTAAATTCAAAATAAGCATCCTTAAAGTACCTGGTTTCAACCAGTTGTGTACACCTATACTGCAAGCCAGTACCCACTCTCAAAGGAACATATACCCTTTGTTCTCCCTGAATAAAGTTGAACTATTTCCTGGAAGTGGTTCCCAGACTGTTTGATCTCCTTCCTGTATGCTGCCTTCCAAGCTCTGTATCTTGACTTCTGGCTGGCCTGCCTTATTGGGCTAGTGGCCAACCCACTCCTAAATCCCCAGACTAGCCTGATTCAAACACTGTGCAAGCCAGCACAGTCTATGATCCCCACCTGCATCATTCCCAGCTTTCAGATTTATCTCCTGTGACACACAATGAGCCCAGAGAAGATAAATTCATAAATTGTATGTTATTAAATTTGAAAGGCTAAAATAAATGGAGTTTCTAGATTCATCTAAACCAAGAAATTTTAAACAAGTAGATATCAACAACAGTTGCTAAAAAGGTCAAATAAGAATAAAAAATGTATATTTTATGCCAGAGTATGTTTCAAATATGTAATTTACGTTTTTGGTTTTAGAGAGGTTACAGTTAAGAGAATCCCTTCACGATCAGATAGCTAACTTTTTATTTGTAAACATTGTTGAGACTGAGAAACAATAGAGGTTTTTGAAGCTGGGCAAAGGCATTTTGAATTATGATATGGCCATGAGCCTATACGTTTCAGGGAGTGGAATGAGGCAGTGTAAGTGAGACTGGTCCCCATAGGCACATATATTTGAATACCTGGTTCTCAGCTGATGAAAATGTTTGGAAAGGACTAGGAGGCACAGATTTATTAGAAATGTGTCATTGCAGGCACTTTGAAATGTCAAAGACTCATGTTATTCCCAGTGTGCTCTCTGTTTTCTGTTTGACATGTCAGATGTGAGCTCTCATCTGTTCCTACCACCATGCCTTCCCTCCATCATTATGGACTGTAACCCTCTGAAATCATAAGCCTGATTATATGGTTTCTTTTTTTTTTTTTAAAGTTGCCTTAGTTGTAGTGCTTTATTACAGCATTAGAAAATTATTAATTAGACCTCTACTCAAAAGAGTTTAGATTGTATCAAGTTGACAAAAACCTAATCAGAACAGTTGACATCTTGAGAAGTTGTCCCATATACATTACTGTTAAGTTATTATTTTCCTTTCTTGTTCATCCTAAATATGTAATATTAATATAAATAGCACAATATTTATATCATAATAACCATTCCAAATTTTTAATTTAAAAATATGTAATTTATTCATTAATACATTTTATTAAATCCAGATTGTTATCCCCTTGTTTGTTTCTTCCCATTCTCTCCCTTCCCTCTTCTGACCTACTCCTTTCTCTTAGACCTCTGACAGGAGTGGCCCTCCTCCCCCACCATCTGGCCACAGCCTATAATGCCTCATCTAGACAACTTTTGTAAGTCTGACAGTCTTTATAACTTCCCAAACTTTAAACTTTAATTTCTTTACTATCCAACATTTTTTAAAAATTCAAAGACTCCCTAAAATATTGATATTTCTCTAAAATATCCACAATCCTCTAAAATATGTGTTTTCTCTAAAATCACCAGAAATTTCAAACTCCAAAGTCTGTCTAGAGCTGTAAAAATTTCTACAAAATACCAAAGGAAATATAAGAAAATAAATAAAAACAAAATAAAGATTTATAAGTTGGTTTGGAGGCACGTGAAGAAAATGTATTGAAATGAGAGAAAAGAAAAAGGAATAAACGAAATGAATTGAATCACAGCTGAAAGAAATAGCATGATTCTGGAAATTTTTAAAAATTATTAATTTTTACAAATACATGTATATTTTACACATATATACAATAAACTACCTATAGCAAGAAGAACCATGACACAATCTGGAATTTTATAAATGTTACATTCTTAGTGTTTTGGCTATTTGTATTTGACAGCCTTGTAGAAAACATCTTTCCTATCTTGGTGCATCTAAAATTCTGAATGTAAATCATTATCTATCATAACTTGTCATTATCGAATTAAAACATCTATCTAGACATAAAAGCATTTTAACCACTTAACAACTAAGCTTAATTGAGAGAGGCTTTATGTAATAAAATCTAGTGTTTTCCTCTTGAGGATATTGGAAATGTAAAGCAAGTAACAAACTTTTTATATGATGATTACTATACAATACCTCAAAAATGGTGGCTGTATCTTCTTATGAATTAAATTCTCAGTATACATATGTTTGATTGGTCATTACAATACTACAATAACTAACAATAGTTATACATTCAATTATGTTTTATAAATAAGGTTAATATAGATTAGTTCTCTAGGGGTCATATTAAAATTTGTGATACTATACATATTTTTTTTGTCTTCAACTGGTATCATTACTCTCAAATTGTATAATCATTAGTATATTGTATATTATTTTCTGTACCTATTTTAAGATCCAGAAAGTTTTAATCATTCAAATACACTTGCTTCTAGACCAGTGTTTTATGTTTACTCATATTTCTGAGGTTCCTTAAACACATTGCCAGTTAGAAAAATCTCATCCATTAATTTTATATTATTTTGTTATAATATCTTTGTTATATTTTCTTATAAAGAGTAAGATTCTATACTTATGAGGTCATTTGAGTATTGATATGATATAATTTAATGTATATCATGTTTTTTAACAGTTGACAATCACTCCAACGTACATTTCATTTTTCAAAGTTGGAACAATTTACACGGATGAACAAAGGGAGCTAACAGTGGATAGTTTAAGGTAATTACTATCAACTCACTGCAGAGATAGTCTACAAAAGGTTAATGATAGTGTACCAGATATTAAAAATTAAATGCATTACATTACTATAACAGCTGCTATTTATTTTGTGTTTGCTTCACAGCAGGTACAATCAATATTGTTACAGGCAAAGATTTATGAAATTTTCTCCATGGGTAGTCCCATTAGAGAGAATATTTGCACTCAAACACACAGTTTCTTTTAATGTACATTAATATAATACATTACAAGAAAAAGAAAACTCTTAATGTACCATATACTATAATAATTAAACATTGAATGACTCTAATAATTAAATGTTCAAAAAAAACCAGAAACTGTGAAAGCTGTATAAACAATGCCTCACATGAATTATGATGCCATTTCCTTTTGCCTTTATTTCATGCATCTGCTAGTACTCTCTAGGAGACTGACATTTAAATTCATTTATCAAACTCCCTATGGCACTGTTTTATGTTCTGTTAATGTAGTGATAAAGAAAGAAGACAAGATGTGTTGTGTCTTGAAGCTCACAAACATTTATGGAAGACAGACAAAGACAGTAATAAGCAGAACACTTCAATAAATGTGACTTCTATATAGCTGAATGCCAGACAGAAGACAGGAATATAGAAAAGGGCAGCTTTGGATAGACTGTCACTCTTCAAGGGGCAAAACAGATGAATTAAGACATAAGGTATAACAAGCTTGACAAATTCAAAAAACAAGGAAACACAAAAGGGAAGAAAGTATTTACCGATAGTCCAATGGCTTAGAAACAGGCAAATCAAAGAGCCCTGAAGACTTGGTAAAAGATCCGAGTCTCAGTCTAGATGCAATGCGTATCATTTGTAATAGTTTCTACAAGGAGCTGATCATTTATGTTTGTTTTTAAATTAAATAAATTTTGTCATTTATGTGTTGAGAATCTTAATTGAGTAGATAAATTCTCTTTGGGTCCTCTACATTTGAATACTGGGGGAAACTACTACTTACTTATAAGTCTTAGTTATGTTATTAGTTTTCACAAAAACTTTCCACAGTTAACAAACAATTGATGAGTTCAAAATTCCTGTTAACATATTTAATCTTTTTATTGCAATTATTGTGCTTATTTCTTAATTTCCCTCTCTTAGTGAAAAGAGGAACAGCTGCTTATCATCTTCTATGTTCTTTTTATAAACTGGAAACCTATTATTAAGCAGTCCTTACATTCATTCTGCTTATACACAATCATACAGATTGACGACTATTTGAAGTCAAAAGCTTTGCAAACAACTTAGTCTTCTCTATGGCCAAAATAACCTGTCAATTATCCATCATCAATCCAAAGAAATGAGCACCAAATTGTGAAGGCAATTCACTCAGTAAAAATATACCAGCATACAATTTGAATCTTTTGAAAGTTGGACAAATAAAGCCACTGCACTGTGTAACAGCTCACAAAATGGGTACAAGCGTGTTTGTCAAGAGAATATTTATTTTAGTCTGTTCTAAAAATGGAGGTAAAAGTATCAAGAGTGCATCACTTCTTAGCTGCTACAGGTTTAATGGAAATCAAACAAGAGAACTGACAGACACTGACCAGGGTGGAATTACAGAGTAGTAAGGTGGTATTCTGAGAATCTTCTTTGGAAAACAGAAATGTTCAGATGACAAATAAAATTATCAAGGGAAAGAGGAGACAAAGATGGAAATAGTAAAGTTAAAAACATAAAGGAAAGTAAGAGCTATGAAAACATAATGCCAGGGTCAAAGGCTTAGAAGAATTCAGAGCATTTCCAGTCCAGCGACTCAATCCCCAGAGGAGAGCGGCAGTGACCTCTTATGTCAGACATATGAGACCTATATGTGCCAGCCTTCTTCCTGCGCTGGGCCCCTAGGCAAACAACAGTATGATCTACACCCTATCCTCCATGCAATCCCAGATTCTAAGGGACCCCAGAAAAGACCAGGTATGAACCCTTGGACCATGATTCCCAGCCAGTCTTGTCCTCTGGGCAAACCTATCAGTGGAGAACCCTACCCCATATCCTGTGTACCTCAATTCTGGTCCAGAGCCCAGTCCCCAAGCTCAAAGACCCGTGGAGCCATTTAAGAGAGACTAGTGAGACCTATACTCATCAACCTACTACTGTATCGGGACCCAGAGCAAACATAGCAGCAGAGATCGATGCCTCCCTTCAGTCTCCTGAACATCAGTCATATCTGCATTCCCAGAGGCCTGGGGCTATCAGAGACCACCAGCTCCATTTTCTGGCCCACAACACACCCTACATTACCTGACACCTGCCAATATCAGAGACAACCAAATGGCTAAAGACCAGCATAAATACACAAATAACAAAAGCCTGGGCACTATGGCAACACTAAAACCAATTATCATATTACAGCAAACCAAAGATATCTGAACCCATCAGAGGAACAAAAAATGACATCAACACCAGTCTTATAAAGTAACAGAAGTCTTTAAAAGGAAAAGAATAAAACCATAAAGAAATATAGGAAAACACAATTAAACAGGTCAAGGAAATAAAT
Organism: Acomys russatus; assembly: GCF_903995435.1. Classification (NCBI taxonomy): domain Eukaryota; kingdom Metazoa; phylum Chordata; class Mammalia; order Rodentia; family Muridae; genus Acomys; species Acomys russatus. The sequence goes on along the minus strand of NC_067145.1, from coordinate 15,612,912 downwards.
AAAACTGTATAAGAAATAAAAAGGAAAGTAGAAGCAATAATGAAAGCACAATCTGGAAAGGAATATTCGAGATAGAAAATCTAAGGAAGAGAAAAGTAACAGACACAAGCTTTGCCAACAAAACACAAGAGATGCAAGAGAGAACCTCAGGTATATAAGATAAAATAGAAGAAATTGATTCATCAGTTAAATAAAATGCTAGTTCTTAAAATTTCCTGACACTAAACATCAAGGGGTACTATGAAAGGACCGATTCTATGACTAAGAGGAATAAAAGAAAGTGAAGTTTCTCATTTTCAAGGACCAAAAAATATTTTTAACAAAATCATAGGAGAAAATTTCCCCAACCTAAAGAAAGACATGCCTATAAACATACAAGAAGCACACAGTACATCAATTAGATTAGACCAAAAAAGAAAATACTTCTGCCATACAATAATCAAAACACTAAATATACAGAATAAAGAAAGAATGTTAAAAGCTGTGAGAGAAAAAGGCCAATTAATATATAATGGCACACCTATCAGAATTACACCTGACTTCTCATCAGAGACTCTAAAAGCCAGAAGTACCTGATTATATGTCTTGCAAACTCTAAGAGACTATAGATGTCAATCCAGACTATTATACCTAGCAATACTCTTAATCATCATGGATGGAAAAAAACAAGATATTCCAAGACAAAAGCCAAATTTAAATAATATTGATGCACAAATCCTGCCCTACAGAAATACTAGATGGAGAATTTTATCCCAATAAGGGTAACTACATGCAAGAAAACAAATAAAATAAATAATTCCACATGAACAAAAATAAAAGAAGGCAATCACACACACACATATACACACACACACATACACACACACTCACACACAAATAACACCAATATTAAAATAACAGAAATTATGTCATTAATATCTCCAAATATCAATGGTTTCAATTCATCAATAAAAAATCACAGGCTAACAGAAGTGTTGTGAAAACAGGATCCATCCTTCTGCTGCATACAAGAAACACACCTCAGGCACAAAGATAGACATTACCTCCAGTGAAGGGCTCGGAAATCGTTTTCTATGCAAATAGACACATGAAGCAAGTTGGAGTAGCTATTCTAATATAAAATAAAATAAACTTTAACCATAATCAGTCAAAGATTTAAGGAAGGGCACTTAATACTTTTCAAGGAAAAAATCTACCAAGATGACATCTCAATTCTGAACATATATGCCCCCAAAGCAAGGGACCTTAAATTTCTTAAAGAAACATTAATAAAGCTTAAATCCCACATCAAAGAAAATACAATAATAATAGGGGACTTCAACACCCTTCTCTTACCAATGGACATGTCATCAAGACAGAAACTAAACAAAGAAATAGTGAAACTTACAGACATTATGAATCAAATGAACCTAACATATATCTATAGAATATTTCATCTAAACACAAAAGCATGTACCTTCTTCTCAGCATCTCATAGAACCTTCACCAAAACTGACCACAAACTAGGTCAAAGAGCAAACTTCAAAAGATACATGAAAATTAAAATAACAACCTGTACTCTATCAGACCAACATGAATTAATTCTGGACTTCAACAAACAAATCAAATTGTGGAAACTGAAGAACACTCTACTAAGTGACCACAGAGTCTGGGAAGAAATAAAGAAAAAAAATAAAGACTTATTAGAATTCAATCATAATAAACAAAAAACATAATCAAAATTATGTGGCACATTGAAAGCAGAGGAAAGAGAAAACTTCCTAGCATTAAGCACCTTCATAAAGAAATTGGAGAGATCTTATACTAGCAACTTAATAATATACTTGAAAGCTCTAGAACAAAAGGAAGCAAATATACCAAAGAGTAATAGATAGCAGGAAATAATCAAACTCAAGACTGACATCATTAAAGTAGAAACAAAGTGTACAGTATAAAGAATCAACACAAACCAAGAGCGGTTGTTTTTGGGGGTGGAAGAATCAATAAGAAAGACAAACCCTTAGCCAAGCTAAATAATTAACAAAATCAGAAATGGAAAAGGGGACAAAACAAACAGACACCAAGGAAATCCAAAGAGTCATTAGATATTACTGAAAAAACCTGTACCTCACAAAATTGTAAAGTGTAAATGAAATGGACAATTGTCTTGATAGATACCACTTATCAATGTTAAATCAGGAACAAACGAACAATTTAAATATACCTATAATCTCTGAAGAAATAAAGTAGTGATTAAAAGTCTTCCATGTAAAAATAGCCCAGGGCCAGAATTTTTCAGTGCAGATTTCTATCTGACTTTCAAAGAAGAGCTAATAACAATATTCAAGAAAATATTCCACAAAGTAGAAACAGAAGAAATATTGCCAAACTCATTTTATGAGTCCACAGTCACCATGATACCTAAAACAAAGACACAACAACAACAACAAAAAAACAACTTCAGGCCAATCTCTTCTATGAACATCAGTGCAAAAATATTCAACAAAATGCTCATAAACGAAATCCAGGAACAAATCAAAATATCATCCACTTTGATCAAATAGGCTTCATCCCAGGGATGCAGGGATAGTTTAACATGCAAAATCCATCAATGTAATACACTGTATAAGCAAACTGAAGAAAAAAAAACCACATGATCATTTCATTAGATGCAAAATGTCTTTGACAAATTCCAGCACCCCTTCATGTTTAAAGTCTTGAAGAGATATACAAGCCACATACTAAACACAAAAAAGCCAATATATAGCAAGCCAATAGCTAACACTAAATTATTATTATTTTTTTATTTTTTATTAATTTATTCTTGTTACATCTCAATGTTTATCCCATCCCTTGTATCCTCCCATTCCTCCCTCCCCCCCCCCCACCATTTTCCCATTATTCCCCTCCCCTATGACTGTTCCTGAGGGGGATTACCTCCCCCTGTATATTCTCATAGGGTATCAAGTCTCTTCTTGGCTACTTGCTGTCCTTCCTCTGAGTGCCATCAGGTCTCCCCCTCCAGGGGACATGGTCAAATGTGAGGCACCAGAGTACGTGAGAAAGTCATATCACACTCTCCACTCAACCGTGGAGAATATTCTGACCATTGCCAACGGCCCAGGCTAACACTAAATTAAATGGAGAAAAACTTAAGGCAATCCCTTTAAATTCTGGGAGAACATAAAGCTGCCTACTCTCTCCATATCTATTCAATGTAGAACTTGAAGGCTTGGCTAAACCAGCAGGACAACTACAGAAGGTCAAGAGGATACAAATAGGAAAGGAAGAAGTCAGAGGTTCACTATTTGCAGAAGATATAGTAGTATACATGAGTGACATTAAATTTTTTACCAAGGAAATTGTACAGCTGATAAAATCAGTAGCCCTTTGTATACAAATGATAAGTGGCCTGATAAAAAAGTGAAGCATCTCCATTCATGATTTCCACAAATAATATAAAACATCTTGGTGTAACTCTAACCGATCAAGGGAAAGACCTGTGTGACAAGAACTTTATGTCTCTGAAGAAAGAAATCAAAGATTTTAGAAGATAGAAAGATCTGCCATGCTCATGGATTGGTAGGATTAACAAAGTAAAAGTGGCTATCTTTTCTTTTTTTTCCACAGTTAAGTGGAGACTGGGGACTGACTTTCACAGGATCTCTGGTGCCCCATCTTTGGCCATGTCCCTTTGATGGGGAGGCCCAATGGCACTCGGAGGAAGGATAGCGGACTACCAAGAAGGGACTTGATACCCTAGCACCATATTCAGGGGGAGGAGGTCCCCCTTGGTCACAGTCATAGGGAAGGGGGATTGGGGTGAAAGTGGGAGGGAGGGAGGAATGGGAGGATGTATGGGATGGGATAGAAAATGAGATGTAATATGAATTATTTTATTTTTCAATTAAAAAAAAAAAAAACACTAAACCTGAAAAAAAAAAAGTGGCTATCTTACAAAAAGTAATTTACAGATTTAATTCAGTTCCCATCAAAATTCCAACACAATTCTCTACATAATTTGAAAGAACAATGATTAACTTCACACAGAAAAATAAAAGATGCAAGATAGTTAAAACAATTCTGTACAATACAAGAACATCTAGAGGTAACACCTCTAGCTTTTAAGCTGTACTATAGCTGTACTATAAAAAAAGTTATAGTACTGGCATAGAAACATACAGGTTAAGGATTCATGGACCTTAATCCAGGTGAATTTGTATAGGACTAGATGGAACATGTTCACATCCTGGAAATCTCAAATTTGAGATTTAAAACCTTATGCTGAGAACAGAAAGTATGGACTAAGCTCTCTTTTTGTTTCTGTGCCTGTCTAAGGAGCACATGACTCAGGCCCCAGATGGCTACAGGTAATCAGTCAAATTATCTTTCCCCAGACAAATAGAGCATTGCCAGTGTCCTAAGACCCATCCAACGAGAAGCATTTATCTTCAAAGCCCTTCCTCACTGCTCAAGATTTATAAGTCCCTGTTTCATATGAAGTGAAATAGTGAACACTATCGACTAAGACTGTTTGTATATTCATTGCTGTAGCACTGGGGAATGAAAGTTCTTATTTCTCCCTGTAGAATTCATCACCAGAGACCTCTGGACTCCACTGGTGGCCAGGGAGTTATTGCAGAACTGCCACTGTCACCTCTAGAGCTTGCCAGACCATCCTGAGACTCTGCTGTTTATCTCTGCCTGCTGCAGTGCATATCTGCAGGAGCAAGCTGAAGGCTGATCCCAAAGAAGCTGAGTCTGTTGCCACCTGATTCAGCCTGGAGCCCTGAGCTCCCTGATGGCATCTGGCCTGGTTCTGGTAGCTGAACTAAAAGACCAGAAACACATTGCAGAGAAAATCTTCTTTTCCTGTTCCCCCAGTGACCAAGACCTCCAAGGACCATGGAACCACAGACAGGTTGATCAGTAGAATTGAATTGATGACCCAAAAATATATTCCCACATCACACATCTATGGGCATTTGATTTTCAACAAAGAAGCCAAAACCATACAATGGGGGGCGGGGGTGAAGGTAGCATCTTCAACAAATGGTATTGGTCTAAGTGGTTGTCTATATGTAGAAAAATGCAAATATATCCATACTTATTACTATACACAAAACTCAAGTCCAAATGGGTCAAAGACATCAACATAAATCCAGATACACTAGGTGTATGGGAAGAGAAAAACAGGAAAAGCCTAAAACTCATTGGCATAGAAGAAAATTTCTTGAAGAGAACACTAACAGCTCAGGCTCTAAGATCACCAACTAATCAATGGGAAATCATAAAAACCAAAAAGCGTATGTAAAGCAAGGCACACTGTCAATAGAACAAAATGGCAGCCTACAGTTTGGGAAAAGATCTTCACCAACCCTACATCAGATAGAAGGCTAATATCCAAATATATAAAGATCTTAAATTAAACAGCAACACACCAAATAATCCAATTTAAAAAAATGGGATAGAGAGCTAAACAGAATTCTCAACAGAGGAATCTGTAATGGCTGAGAAGCCTTTAAAGAAATGACCAAAGTCCTTAGTCATCAGGGAAATGCAAATCAAAAGGACTCTGAGATTCCATTATTCACGTATCAGAATGGCAAAGATAAAAATCTCACGTGATATCATATATTGGCAAGGATGTAGAGAAACAGAAATGCTCCTCCATTGCTGGTGGGAGTGCAAACTTGTTCAGCCACTTTGGAAATCAATCTGGAGCTTTCTCAGACAATGGAGACTAGTTTTACCTTAAGACCCAGCTATACTCTGAACTTTTACCAAAATGATGCTCTGCCATATCACAAGGACATTTGCCCAATTAAGTTCAGAGCAGCTTTATTAATATCCAGACACTGGAAAGAAGCTAAATGTCTGTCAACAACAACAAAAATGGATAAAGGAAATGCAGTACATTTTTTTTTACAATGGAATAGTATTCAGCTATTAAAAACAAGGAAATTATGAAATTTCCAGGCAAATGGATGGAATTTAAAAAAATATCATTCTGAATGAGTTTACCCAGACCCAGTAACAGTCATAGGGGAGGGGAATAATGGGAAAATGGGGGGGGGGGGGAGGAATGGGAGGATACAAGGGATGGGATAAACATTGAGATGTAACAAGAATAAATTAATTAAAAAAAAAGAATACACATGGTATGTACTTACTTATAAGTGAATATTAGTCATATAGTACAAGATAACAATACTCTAATACACAAACCCAAATAATTTAAGTAACAAGGAGGGCCCAAAGGAAGTTGATTAAGTCTCACTCAGATGGGGAAATACAATAGACATAAGAATTGCATGATGTGGGGCCATTGCTTCTTGATGTAATTTATGTTCCAGTTAAATTTTATCCCAAGACAAACTTTTCCAATCTTTTAATTCTGAAGATTTTAGGTAACATAATTCAAGTTTAGATAAAAATTTCTGAAGGCAAACAAATGTATGTATGAAGATAAATTAAGCCCGTGTATATTGACTCAAGGTATAAAGTTACTTTTGTTAGAAAGATAATTGTAAAAATCTTTATTGTTTGACAGATTAATACATTTAAATAATAAACTCTAGATTAAAAAAAAACTGCTGTTACCCTGCCTCTTTTTATGAAACCATTTTTTCTCAGGTATCACCCTCCTACTTTCATATCCTTTTATTTCTGTGTGGCCTAAAAACTTAGAATCTCTTGCCTCTCTCCCTTCCTCTCCCTCCCTCCCTCTGTCTCTGTCTCTGTCTCTGTCTCTGTCTCTGTCTCTGTCTCTGTCTCTCTCTCTCTCTCTTTCTCTCTCTCTCTCTCTCTCTCTCTTTCTCTGTGTTTTACTGGAGCAACAAGAACTTATCAGTGGCTGCTACACCACTGAAGAAAATACAACACTAGATTTATTTCTGGTCATTCTTCACACAGTTTTTCTGCCATGTTAGTTAGAACCACATCTTAATCTTTGATCAAAACATGTGTAGAGTAAATATTTTAAAGCTATATTTTTAAAATATAGGTGCATATTTTAAAAGTGTTAAGTAAGACATTATAGTTTACTTTTATTTATATTTCACATATAATCTGCAATGACTCTAATTGGATTAATACCTTTTACTTATTTCTCTACAAATTACATTTTAAGTTCATATGTGTATGCCATACATTATAAATTATTTTGTATATTGGAATAATAATTTAAATTAGAATAAAAGCACAATTGCATCAACAAGGAATTATTATTATTATTATTCCCTGGATACTAAAGCATCCTTAAAAGTATTCATCTTATATAGTTCTCCTAATATTTCTTTATTTATAAATAAAAGATTTTGCAAGTATTTTAAATTAACATGTGTTTACATAAAGGACCAAATATAGGGGTAGATGACAGATAATTGTGAGGCATTGTACTCAAGGTTCATAAAGTTATGATAGCATATACCAGGTGGTTCACAGTGCTGTGGAAATCACATTAAATAACAATGTAAAAAAACAGAATCATGTTAGAATAACCACACTAGCATTTATCACAACAAATCATACATGTTCTTGAGGAATCCTCATTTACTTATACTGAAAAATATTTTTGGGCTATTTGACAGCATAATGCAAGCATAACTACAATGTTTGACAATCTAAAAATAATTGCTTTCTAATATGTATATAAAATAATTTCTAACATTAAATGTGTAAGAATGGAATGAGTTTGAGAGACAGTTCAGAGATGAAGAGTACTTCTATTTTTATAGAGGACAAGGGTTCAGTTTCTAGTAATAATGGAAGATAACAACTTTACTAACTCCAGTTCCAGGATATCCAATACTCTCTTCTGTCCCCTGTAGACACCAGGTTCACTGTAGTGCACACATACATGCAAGCAAAATACTCATTCACTTAAAAGGAAGGTTTATTTTATCTTTAAATTTCTAGCTCCTAAACAGATTATTAACTACTAAAAATATAAAGTCATGAGAACTATAAAATAATTTTGGATTAATTATACCTTCCAATGTGGTGATGTGAATTGTCACTTTAGTTTTGCAATCCTTATTTGTGTTCAGAGCTCTGTGAGCTCCATCACCTGCTTCTTCTAAGTAAGAGATTAATGGACACTAGCACCAACTAATACTGGCAATATGAACATAAAGTGACTTTTGTAATCGTACGGTCCTTCAATGTCAAGAGTCATGGGATCTTCATTCTCTGGGGTTAATTTCCACACATTTTATTTTTATTTTCTCTGAAGTTGCTGATAGAAGTTGTCCATTGAAAATAAAAAGTGTAACATTTAAATAGCTCTGAAAAAGTGATCATGCTCTTTTATCAAATATAATATTTGTGAAACATGAATGTTTAAGTGATTGGATTGTGTAAATGAAATAGCATATATACCTTGTTCAAGTATATATGGCTCTCTGTTAAAGCCATTAGAGAAGAACGCATTTAATACATATCCTTAGTAAATAAAAGCATAACAATATCCAGAAACAATATCCATTAAGCATAACAGCACTTAACAAGTTGTTGTATAGACCTAGTTGTGTAATAGCTGCCTAGCATGCACATAGTACAGCGGTCCATTTCCAGAAATACAATATAAATAATTAAGAATTAAAATATAAAAGAATTTTACTTTTTGATAGTGTTTGGTCTACATGGAAAATAAAAAGTATAAAATGATCAAATTTCAGCTATTTGTCAAGTACCGATATATTATTCAACTCCTTAATTAAAATTATATTATTAATATAGAAACATATTTATGCTTCTATTACCTTTATTGATAATGCTTCATATGCTTTTAAAGGCTTAGATTGTTGAACAATGAACTATTATTATATGCAGTTCATTTTACAAGATTTCTGATAATCCTTAGTAACCTTGATTTATCAGCTTTGTTCTCCTCTGAATAAAAACTTACGAAGTTGAAAAAAGGAATCACTCCCTTATGAAATCCTAAATGAAGTAAGTTCTAAAATTCTTTCATGCATTGCACTGCCAATCATTGTGCACAGCTCCATTCAAGTTCATAATTAGCATTCTAAAGCAGCAATTCCCACCTGTGCCATGTAGTACACCACCATGAAGTGGAGAGGGATGTAGAAAAGAAAGCTCCCAGAAGACCTTTACATGCCACAATGTTTGAATCAATTTTAATTAGTTCTGCCACTATAAGTCTGTCTGCTGTTTAGGGACGATTGCTATCTTTCTCTGACATTAGAATGAGATAATAAACAGTACTAGTGTTGGAGACTGATAGCAGAGGCATCTGACACCTGGGGCAGAAGCTCCCTGCCATTTAATATGCTAGAATTGTGAGCATGCAGAATACTGAAACATTAATTTTATCAAATAAATGCATCTTTTATGGCACACACATCAGAGTTTTATTCCTTTATCATGATCAAGAAAGTTGTCCATCTCAAAACTGAGCCAACTGTGAGACTCTCAGAGTTAACCAAGTCAGGAAGTTCAAAGTAGAGGATTTTCACACACCTATGCTCCTTTCTTAGGATCACTAAAAAATTTGCTCTAAATGGTTCATTCCACATTTGCCTGAACTAAAATCTTTGTCAAGGACTATATACAAGTACATGTAATACCGGTAAGAACATCCAGTGAAATAAACTAGACTTCCCATGAGTTGACACCAGATTCCTACAAAGGCCTTTGAAATTCTTTGTCTTTGATGAACTCTTCCCCTTTACTTTTGTTTATAATGTATTTATTTTTTATTTGCTAATTCAATACATGTATAGAATGTATTTTAAACTGCCGTTAAGATACTACCTATATCGGTTAGAGGAAAAAGTGGGAAAGAGCCTGGAACACATTGGCACAGGAGACAACTTCCTGAACAGAACACCAACAGCCCAGGACTTAATGTCAACGATTAATAAACGGGACCTCATGAGACTGAGAGGCTTCTGCAAGGCAGTAGACACTTTCAACAGAACAAAGTGACAGCCTACAGACTGGGAAAAGATCTTCACCAACCCTACATCTGACAAAGGTCTAATATCCAAAATATATAAAGAACTCAAGAAATTAAACATCACCAAACCTAATAACCCAATTGAGATATGGGGCTTGGAACTAAACAGAGAATTCTCAACAGAGGAATATTAAATGGTTGAGAAACACTTAAAGAAATGCTCAACCTCCTTAGTCATCAGGGAAATGCAAACCAAAGGACTCTGGGATTCCATCTTACACCCATCAGAATGGCTAAGATAAAAAATTCAAGCGACACCACATGCTGGCGAGGATGTGGGGAGAGAGGAACACTCCTTCATTGCTGGTGGGAATGCAAACTAGTCCAGCCACTTTGGAAATCTATCTGGTGCTATCTCAGAAAATTGCGAATAGGGCTTCCTCAAGACCCAGCTATTCCACTCCTTGGTATATACCCAGAAGATGCTCCAGCACACAACAGGGACATATGCTCAACCATGTTCATAGCTGCCTTATTCATAATAGCCAGAACATGGAAACAGCCTAAGTGTCCCTCAGTAGAAGAGTCGATAAAGAAACTGTGGTACATTTACACTATGGAATATTACTCAGCTATTAAAAACAAGGAATTCCCGAAATTTGTGGACAAATGGATTGAACTAGAAATGATCATAATTAGTGAGTTCACCCAGAAGCAAAAAGAGACAAATGGTATATACTCACTTATATTGAGACACTAGCCCAAGGGGTATGTCCCATGAAAGACTACACTTACCAGGAAAGTGGGTCAGAGGGGAGGACATCCTATTAGGACTTTAAGTGAGAGAAGCATGGGAGCATGGGGAAATAGAAGGATCCAGAGGGTCTGGGAAACCTGCAAGAAGAACATTATGATGGGTGGATCTGGGTCCTGGGGTCCTTCCTGCTCAAACTGTGGCACCAGCCATGGAAAATACAGGCAGTAAACTTCAAACCCCTACCCAGACCTAGCCGATAGACAGGACATTCTCCACCGTTGAGTTGTGAGTGAGGTCTGACTTTCATACAAACTCTGCGGCCCCATTACTGACCATGTCCCCTTGATAGGGAGGCCTAGTGGCACTCAGAAGAAGGGTAACAGGTCACCAAGAAGAGACTTGATACCCTATGAGCATATACAGGGGGAGGAGGTCCCCCTCAGTCACAGACATAGGGGAGGGAACTAAGGGGGGAGCAGGAGGTGGGGGGAGGAATGGGAGGATACAAGGGATGGGCTAACAAATGAAATGTAATATGAATAAATTAATAAAAATAAAATAAAATGCTAACAAATTAAAAAAAGATGCTACCTATAATTTACTAAAACGTATTACCTCGTAAGAGCTTTGTGTAGCTTATTAAACAAAATCATCAGAGAATCTCTATCTTTGTTATCAATATGACAGTAACAATAAACAAAAGTAAAGCAGACGGTTTATAAACCATGTAGCTCTGACCAGCCTGGTACTCTCTATGCAGTTTAGGTTAGCTGTAAAATTTTCTGATCGTGTTTCATTTGGCAACTATTTTTTATAGTACTGTCAACATTTCTCAATCTTAATAAAGTTTTGTTTCGTGAGTTTTCCCGAGAAGTCTGTCTCTAATTACTACTGGGGAATAGGACCATAGTAGACCAAATAAAGAATTCCATATAAATTTGTCTTGGTGACTTCATGTTTTTAATTAGTGCTCTTACCATTCACTTTGGGATAGGTTATTTGCTAGAGTACGGGTGAATCATAGATTGCTATACTATTGAGGAGTTCACCTCTCCAAATAATTGTTCACGGCTTACTGCTTGTAGATCCTCAGAATGATAGGCCCTCACAGGCCAGGTAAACTATTCCAGAGTTCAATGGGCTAGGAATTACAGGAGACCAAATCTTGTGAGCATTTCATGTGCATAAATATAGCTGTTTTGTTACAAAAATGTTAACAAATATTCATGACCAAGGGCAGAGTTCCATAGCAACCAACTGCTTGCCGAGTATGTGTTCACATTATTTATTTATTTATTTTTGCAACACTTTAAGGAAGCAAAACAATTAATTAGTAAAATCACCCTGAGTAGGAGGCCACATGACAGATATTAAAAGTCAGACTCAAAGAAAACAAATGCCTTGTGGATTCATAATGAGCTGAATTTAAAACTGGGAAATAGAACTTCGACTTTCAATCCATTGAGTAGTTTATTAATTAGAATGCTTTATGCCTTGGAAAGACAAAATGAAACAAAAATAAACTTACATTGATTTCAAAGAAGCTACAATAAAAACAGAGAGAGAGAGAAAGAGAGAGAGACAGACAGAGAGAGAGAGAGAGAGAGAGAGAGAGAGAGAGAGAGAAGAGGAGAAGAGAAAAAGAGAGAGAAAGAAAGAAAGAAAATGAAAGCAAGCTCTATCAATGGCTTATTTTACCTTTCCTATAAGTTTCTTCCGTCTCTTCTGTTGACATATACACTTAACTTTTGAAGACATATTTTCTTGTTCCTACTTTTACTGTAAGTGTTTCTCAGAAAATATATTTTCCTTTTCTGATTTTAGGGGCTGAGCTGCCCTAGGATTAGGTCAAATAACTTAATTAAAAATGTTTATGAAACTTCTTGAAGATGTAGAGCAATTAAAAGCAGCTACTTGTCATGACCAACAGGCAATTTTTTTTTAACACTTGCTTAAGTGCCATTTCCTTTAGATAGCAATCAGTCTAAATCTAGCATGCCACAATGCTATTTCATACACAGCTGGATTGAATACATTCATTTATAAATTTCCATCCATGATTACACATTTCTCTGTTACATTTAGGTCTTTCAAATTAGTATTTTTCTTTGCTTCAGTCAGGCTTTCCTGAGAAAAAGAAACACATGGATCTGAGCATGTCTTTCTGTGCTCTGAAAGGTTACATCAAGGAATTAACTGACTCAATTTTGTGGGCTGGTGAACCCAAGCTCTCAACAGTGAGCTGTAAAACTAGATATCTACAAAAAATTTGATGGCTATCTATTCCCACAGACAAAATCTGACTCCATTCTCAGGCCTTCAATTGATTAGATGTGCCTTCTACTGAGAATCATTTGTTAGAAATGTAAGTTTTATCTACAATATGCTTATTGAATAAAGTCCAGATGGTTTTTGATTAAATAGCTGAAAACTAACCTAAACATATTGATTCATCCATTGTGCCAGTAAATAAAAAAAATGGTTTTAAATATTTGTTTCCTTGTTTTTTGGTGGCCTTTCTGAAAAAGCAAAGTGCTGGAGCAATAGTTTTGAAGCATAAACCATAACTTGAATTGCCAGACACAATCCAGTTTTAATTAATGATAAACTCTGCACAGATGAAGTTCATGATTCAAAGAATTCCTCTCTGTGTGTTAATCACAACATTCTTTGTGGTTAGGCAGTGTCTAACAAAAGCAGGTGCTCACTCAATAGCTATGTAAAAGCTGAATGAATGTAAAGTTAAATTCAGAAACTAGATATTGTGGTGCATTCTTATCTGAAGAGACTTACCTCACTATCTAAGCACACAAACTTTGCAAAACTTTACATCGTAGTAACTGATATGCAGTATTTACAAGACCTACAATGGTATTATAATTGTATGTGTTTGCAGATACTGAGATAACTCATCATGTGGAAACATTCAATATTTGTGAGCTTTTCATGGATGATGATTTTGTCTCATATAGAAAATTAAAATTAAAACATGCATTATTTATGCCAATATCAATAGTTTTGTTAGCATGCCTTACACTTGAATATATTTCCACAAACGCAACTCATTATATTTAGTCATTACTTGGATATAATTGTGTTTATTATATTTATTGATATTTATTTTTACTTCATAATGGATGATGCTCTGTAGTACCTGACTTGTCATTTATTTTCACATGTCTCCTTCATGAATGACTCCGGTTGACAGAATCTTGCGAAGTCAATTGACACTCAGGTTTTCATGAAGATTGAAGAGGTACTCTGCTTCTTGATTTATGTGCTGGGATTCTCACTCATAGCATTTTATATTTTAAAGATTTGTCACATTTCACCTCTGCTAAACCTTTACAAAAGCTATGGATAGCAACTCATTTTTCTTATTAAACTAAAGAACTGAAAGTTTTCAGCAAAAGGACAATCCTGCAAAGCTACTGAAGGATGATGTTTTCAAAGTATGCTTGTGCTGAATGTGTTGTAATTATATATAAACTGACTATCTGTAACATTACATGCTTGTAAATATCTGTCAAATTGAACTAAAACTTGTCTACAATTTTCTCAAAACCTCATTGATATATTTTGTTTTCTAGAAATATCCCTATTTTTCCCTAAGCAGGACTATACTAGAAACATGATTTAAATAAACCATACATGTAAGTTCACTTACTGTCTGAGTCAATTTTTGAAACCAGTATGTAAATCACAATCATATCTGTTCTGAGAAGGCAACTTGTTTATCAGATCAAGTGATATCTTAAACCATGACTAAAATGCCTCAAAGCTATTTGTTTTGTTGTTGAATGTATAATTAATCACATACACCAGGTATAAAAATTGATAGAAATAAAAATTAGATTTTATTTATAAATACAGACACCTATGACAAACACAATACAAATATATGTAAATAATAATTACTACACAGATTTTATAATTATTTTCAAGACACATAGGCCTATTATATCATAAAAATTGATTTTTTAGCTGTGTGTGTTACAGTGTGAGATTACAACTTTAAAGCAATAAAGGGCAAATACGTTGTGTTTGGGAAATGTTCAATAAAATTATCCTCATAATAAAATGTGTGAATGGATAAAAATCTCTTATTAAATGTTATTGACTTCAATAATGTAATTTTCTAGAGGCAAATTGGTACCCTCAGAGAAGCAAAATGCTCTACTTCCAACAGCTAAGCAGTCAAAGTCAGTCATGCTTTCTTAGCTTACACACTACAGTGTGTGTGTGTTTCTGTATGCTTACCTGGATATGCATATGGGCATGTATACTTGCATTTGTGTGTGTGTGTGTGTGTGTGTGTGTATGCTCATCTGTGTGTGAGTGTGTGAGTATATGTTCACCATTTCATGTGTGTGTGTGCTCACCTGTGTATGTGTGCATGTGTGTATGTGTGTATTTGTGTGTTCACCTGTGTATGTGTATGTGTATGTGCATGTGCATGTGTACCTGTATATGCATGTATGTGATTTTTTCCTAACATTATTTTAACATTAGATTATAATAATATTTATATCTGTTAAGTAATTTGATTTAATATATTCTATGTTAAAAATAATGCAAATTCACACTTCGTTTTATGATAATTGTTCACATTTACCATAATTTCTTAATGGACTTAAGAATTATGTCATTCTTTTTTGTGAAAGAAGACTGTCTTCCTTTATTTCACAGAGCTACATGATCAGGACTGAGAACTCAGATCACTTCCCTCAAATGCAATCAGTCATTTTCTCCACAGATTCCATTCTAAGAAGATAAGAATGCCAACTAATCATTTACTATTTGATCCAGGGAGTATCTGTAAGTAAGTAAATCTTGATAGATTGCTCATTCTAAAGAGCAAACAACATCTATTATTAGGAGTCAAGTTGCCTGTGGAAGCAATTTGCTTTCTAGACCAAAGCACAGATCTGGTAACCTCCTTCAGCAACCTTCTAATTTTTGTTTCTTTCTTACACTAATCATAAATTATTAAGTTATTAGATTATCTAGCATGTGACTATCATTAACCCAAGTCTAGGTGTATACAAAACAAAAGCACAAAATACTAAGTGTATCAATGCTTGTGTTTATAGTCTAATGAACATATTCATTGCTGGCATTCTATCTCATTGGTAGAGGTCTAATAAACTTAGCTTTCTATATTCATGTCACTGAGAGTTGTCTCTGAACTAAAATTTTTAAAATACATTTTATTAATTTATTCATATTATATCTCAATTGTTATCCCATCCCTTGTATCTTCCCATTCCTACCTCCCTCCCATTTTCCCCTTACTCCCCTCCCCTATGACTGTGACTGAGGGGGTTTCCTCCCCCTGTAGATGCTCATAGGTATCAAGTCGCTTCTTGGTAGCCTGCTATCCTTCCTCTGAGTGCCATCAGGCCTCCCCATTGTTGTGGAAAAATAGAACACTAAATCATCAAAGAATTTATAAAACAAGACAATATTCAGTACCCTCAAGCATGGTGTCACATATCTTTATTCACAACACACAGATACTTTTGGACATAGTTTTTCATCACAGCAAAAAAAGGAGACTAGAATAAAATGGTAAAGTGAGTAGACAATAAATATTGAAAGACATGTAGATTTCACTATCAATGAAGAATTTAATGGTAAAACAATAGGGGGATATATTTGAATATCTGTCATATTGAAAAAGAATATAATTTCCAAATTTTAAGAATACAGAGCATGAGGCATTGAGTATAATTTGTCTGACCCAGTATAAGAATGATTGTAAAACAAAACCATTTAACAATGTTCAGAGGCTGCACAAAAATCCTGTTTTGTAATTTCAAAAACTGTTTACTTATGCACACAAAGGTATAAAAAATTTTGTAAACTAGCTTCTGTTACAGTTAAAAAAGATAAAAATGCCATAGATGACATACAAATAGCTGCACACACACAAAGGGTCTGTGTAGCAATGGGGCTTTGAATAGCTGAACTACATTTTTCAATATCGATATATGATGTGCTGAGCATGCTGAATAACAAGGTCAGATTGTAGTTATGTAGATGCAATCGGAGGCCAATATATATATATCATATAGTAAAACTACACTTTTGAAACATTCTTTGATAGAATGAGCAAGAAAGACACCACTTAGAAGACTTCATATTTGACCATGTCCCCTGGAGGGGGAGACCTGGTGGCACTCAGAGGAAGGACAGCAGGTTACCAAGAAGAGACTTGATACCCTAAGAGCATATACAGGGGGAGGAAATCCCCCTCAGGAACAGTCATAGGGGAGGGGAATAATGGGAAAATGGGAGGGAGGGAGGAATGGGAGGATACAACGGATGGGATAACCATTGAGATTTAACAAGAATAAATTAATAATAAAAAAAAGAAGACTTCAACTTAATATGTACTATTTACTGTTGTAGGCACACCATTAAATTTCTTTATACCATAATAACATATCAATACATACATACATGTGCATTATGTATATAAAATCTCATAACATACTCATATAAATTTACACTAATGGCACATATAATTTGATTGAGATATTGACAAATCCAGTTATCCTGAGTCTAAGATCTTTCTACTGAAGAAATATCTATTGTGTAGAAGTTGCTTTTTATAATTTATGTTGTCAACATTAAAATAATAAGCTCATTGAATACAAAACCTTTTCTTGTTTAAAATGATGATGGAATAATTAGTTTTCTCAAACTCCACGGTTTTTCGGAAGTTGAAAATGCCTTAGAGTTGAATGCCACCTGTTCAATTGGAGGCATTAGAGCATACATCAGTAATTATTTTAGGTTGACTGCTAGACACTGGAACTTCAACACACAAGTTGAACCTACTCATGTTGCAACCAGTGATGATTACTGTTCTGTTTTAATTTGTAATTAAATGTAAGAAAGTAAATTAGACAAGGTGTAAATGTATCTAGTAATATTAAATCCATTGAGTAGTGAAATTGATGAATCCAGACACAGGAGTTCTAGTGCAGATTTATGTTCATAAGGTAGGAACATTTTACAATATACTAATCACTTGAACAAATGAGGCCTGTAGTCATTGTGGAATGCTTATATATAGATTTTTAATGTACCCCTGCTCCTTATAGCATGGAACTGTGAGCCTATATTAACAACATTAAGTATACACTGTCACCTTCAATAAGTAGTGCTAAGTAAAATTATACAGCTTCTTTAAAAATATATTATTTGGAGCCTATAAGAAAGACATTTTCTATAATTTGGGTTTATATCAAAGATTGCTAGATCATGATTTAGAGTATCCATTTTTGACCTGATATTATCAAAATAGAATTGAACAAGAAACTAACATGTAGTCTAGATTTAAAATAGGAATGTTTAATTGGATAATTATACATAATCTCAAATAAGTGTCTGGAATTAAAGTTAAAAATTATTTTACAAAATAAAGAAATTTTTGATTGCAGAACTTGAAATTGCTGTCAAACTACACTGACTATTATAAGAAGAAAACAGAAATACTGAACTCAAATCTATTTTCTTCTCATTATTACTAATTAAATTGGGATGGGTTTTGCTGAAACATAAAATTTATATGGACTATTGTGCCTTATAATTTTGACTAAACACTTTAATATATCTGAGGATAAGAGTTATTTATCATATTATTTATTTATATTATTTAATATAACAATGAGAATTATTTCAAGGAAAATATTATATTCTAATATGAAAGCAAGTTAAATATGTATGGCTATATACTCCAAAATATATAGAAGTGAGGATGAATTGAAACTCTGCACTCAAAATTATTTTGTTAGTGAGCTTTTGCTGTATTTCAGGAACTGAGTCAAGACACAGGACACAATTGTTGAAAGATATGGAAAAAGATGGAAACTATTTCTACTCTAAATGGATTTTGCTATAAAGTGTGAACGTTCTAACTTGCAGTGATTCTTTATTGGCTTAGCTGTGTAGCAACTAAAGTCCTGTTTTATGAGAAATGAAAGGTGTTTAGAACAAAGGACAACACTTTGTTTCATTAAATTAACACCAACTGATGTTACATCCTCTCACAACACCTATAAATAAATGAGAATTATCATGAATACGGGTTACATGAAGCTTAAATTGGTGACAAGGACAAATGCAATTGCTTTTGATTGGTGCCACTGAGTTCTCAACAAGTTTTGGACACACATTTAACATTCTTTAGACCTCATTTTTTAGATAGCTAGGTGTCAACTGAAGGAGATGGACTACATAATTTCCCACCATGTCTCAATGAGAAAATGAATCCACTGGGATATTTAACAGCTCAATTCATTGAGTTCACATGCTTAGTTGTTTGTTTTCCAATATAATTACCGATATAAACATTAAGAAATTTGTGGCAAAATATATTGGAAATATAACTTGATACATAATTATATCCAATGTTTTCAGAGATTGGTGTGACACAAGCACTCAGTATGACCTCTGCTTCAAGTCAGAAAATAAAGTTTTTTTTTTCCTTTAGAGTAAAAAAGCAAATATTAGAATAAATTTCTTGAATTAACCATCAATTGAATAGACAAATATTTGAAAGGGGTGAACAAAATGACTGTAGCATTCCCCTATGATATTTTATGGAAATAACATTTATGACTTGAGGCAACATTTGGTGTGGCAAAAAAAAAAAAAACCCTAGAAATTATTTTTAGTCTATGTTGCATTGAATTTAGTCAATATATCTGAAATCCCTTTGCTTATATACTCTGAAATACAAACATACTAATTGTAAGAGTATTATTAAATATGCTACACCACTTTTTTTTTAATGACTATTAATTTCCCTCTATCTTTGTAAGAGAAAAGAGTATTTTCCCAAGTAAAATTCCCCTTCCTCCAAGCACAAACTTATAAACATTCTATGGTCCTTATAGCTTTGCATACACCAAAACCTGGTTCTAAATGAGGATCTTCCTGAAATTGATAAGTATAAAGATAAATACTTATTCTATTATCTGATATATACTGTTGAGGTTCAAAATAGGACACTGGGTAAAGAAAAAATTCCAAAGCAGGCTTAGCATACTAAGAAAAGTCACCACTGTACTCAGTGTCTAATGTGATTTGTGCATCAAAACCCTTCATTTATTTCAGTAAATCTTTTGGCTTACTTATGTTTGAGGATGAATTCAGTCATGTTAGGATTCAGTCAGTAAAGAGTGATGTATCTTTTACTCTCTGTCTCTGTCTCTCTCTGTCTCTGTCTCTCTCTCTGTCTCTCTCTCTCACACACACAAATGAAGTATACATACTTCATATAATGCTGATCATGTGACTGCTGAACTATTATATTAAATAACAATATAGAAGAAACTTGTTTTTTTGTTTTTAATGTCAGGGTATCATCTAAAAGAAATTAATTTCAAATTATACATGAGTGAGAAAATAATATATACCAAAGACCATGCTTTAATATGTAATTTCAACTTTAATTTTGTTGTACTGTTATTATTCAATTTAATGCTATAAATTTAGATTGATTCAATGTTGCTTTTTATATAATTGAAGAGTGATCTGTCTAATCTTCACTGTCAGATCCACTAGATGGAAGAGCCAAATGAAAAAACATCCATGTGTATGTGTCAGTGCTGGCACATCTCAGTCTGATTTAACTAAAGAAGGACTCATCTTCCATGTTGGCAGCATCTTCCCATTGGCTTAGGTTTTGAAACACATAAAAAGGGGAAAGAGTACTGAGCATCAGTGATGACAATTTCTGTTTCCTGCCTGCAGATATGAGGTTCACTTTTACCTCCATACTCTCCCGAATTATATGGACCATTGAGTTCTCTCACTGAAATCTAAGTAAAAGCAAGCCCTTCTTTTGGCAAGTTGTTTTTCCGAAGTATTTACTCATAGTAATGAGAAAGGTAATGCTTTGAGGATGATGAGTGCTTCATATGGGTATTAAAACGCATATAGAGAGGTCAAGTGCTATCTTCATATTTTATCATTATCTCCTACACATCTAGGATGTTATAGCATCAAATAAACACATCTTTGATTACGAGGATTTTTTCAAACTGCTATGTGTATATACTATACCAACCCATATCTGAATGTTTGTCAAAGACTGTCTTAACTTATGTTTACCACAGAAATTTATAATAAATTTAAAATCATTCAAATTGATGAAAATAATAAACTATTCACTGTTTCTGTCTCTTGTGGTTATTTTGATAAATATTTTATATGGGGTGGCTTTATCTCAAAAAGTAGAAATTTTATACTCTGACAATCACTCTATATTTTCAGAATTTAAGGACGCCTGGCCTTGTTGTCTTACATGAACAACAAACTTAACTTTGCTTAATGAGTTTCTGTCATATTTGGCTGATGAATTACAGTGACAATTTCTAGCCATATATCAAATGAAATCAAGAGTACACTAAAAATGATCCTAGACATCTCATAACATGAAATATTTAAATATTTTTTACTTTTTTTATTAATTTATTTATATTACCTGTCAACTGTTATCCCATCCCTTGAATCCTCCCATTCCTCCCTCCCTCCCACTTTCACCCTATTCCTGTCCCCTATATCTGTGACTGAGAGAGACCTATATATGATCATAGGGTATCAAGCCTCTTCTTGACACCCTGTTATCCTTCCTCTGAGTGCCACCCCATATAAGTAATGGGTCAACACAAAGACACTATATGTTTTTCTGTTTGCTTTTATTGTTGTGGTCTGAAGGGGGTCTTTTTAGATTTATTTTCTTTAGAGAGAGAGAGAGAGAGAGATGTAAAATGAATTTGGGTGAGTAGGATGCTGGAATGGTATGGGACAATTTGAAGATTGGAAGGAATCTGAGAAAATATAAAAAATTTAAAATACAGAAATAAAATATCCATAAGTATAGCTGCAGGGAGTGGCCCCGGACTACCAAATGATGTTGCAGTCTGATGGTCTGCCCAAGAACACATATTCTAGAAGAGAAGCAAAATATTTCATGGTTTGCTTGCTCAGTTTCCCTCGCCTTCCATTTCTATGTTTGGAAGTGGATTATTAATTCCACTTTCTAATTTCTAATACCATTTTCTAATTAAAGCATACTACTTTTTTAAAGCAAGTTTCACAGTCAAGTGACTGTTATGAGTCATTGAAAATACATTGGACTTGTGAATTATAAGATTATTGGGAAATTGGAATTGACCCAAATGCATCATAGCAGTACGTGATGCCCATTTGTGTACTGAGGCAGGGGCAAAGAATTATAGCGGAATGTACTAATATGTTTGAATATGTTCACCCCAGCTGAGAGAGTACTGTTATTGGAAGTCATGGAAATCTTAAAAAAGGAGATTTGGCCACTGAGCATAACTCTACAGTCAGGTATTAGGGCTATATGTAATTCCAATTTCCAGCCAGCCTTTCTCAGCATGACATCTTCTGCCATAACACGTCAAACCATAACATGTTTCTGGAGGTGTTACCCATCATGTTTCTTCTGCTATTAAACAGTGAGGTAAAATAAATCCTCCCTCTGCTAAGTGGTGTCTTGTCAGGAATTTTTTTTTTGAAATTGCTATAAAATGAAAAAATTAAAGTCCCACTAATGGGTGGAAAAAAAGTTAATTTCTGTGTGAGTATGATAACTTTGTCTTTTAAGTAATACAGGGCTTATTTCTCTAGTAATATGCAGTTAAATCAGATAAAATATAAAAGCTCTTGAGAACAAGTGCATGGAGGCACAAACCATCACTGACTCACACAAAGAATGCACAGACAGTATATTTATGCAAACTTTATTTGCCAACATATATTGCACAGGTCAATCTCAAAATATTTCAGTTAATACTAAGAGATATGTGAGGTAAAAATGGTAAAAACAAACTTGTGGTCAGTATTTTCAAATGTTATAAAATTTAAAAAATGTAGTGTCAAAATCTGTAGGTAAATAAAGTGTTTAAAGGTACATATGCATATATTAAATATGCATAGACTATGTATAGTCATCATATGGAAAAGAGAAAACAGCCCGTTTACTGTAAAAATTAAAAGAGCATATACCTGGTTTCTCATGATAAAAAAAAAATGTGTATTTGGTTTTGCTTGGTTGGATTTGTCTTGACAGCATGAGGTACACTGTGACCTTAAAATTTGTCATTGTTACATAGGAGCTATAGGTTAAAAGATGTCATAATCAAACTAGACTTGTGTGATTTCTGAAATCAATATATCCCTGACACAAAATCACTACCCCATAACATTACCTTAGCAACATGATGGTTTGCAATGAACTTTATGTTTTAACAATGTAGTTAAGGCAAGCATGCCATCAACAAAACAGAACTAAAAATAGTCCATTAATTTCTCTAAGATATAAATTTATCTTGATTTAGAGAGTGAGAAAACGTAAATGACTCAGACATTTATTTTTGGTTAAAATGTATAATCTTGTGAAACAAAACAATAGACAATATGAATGTTAAATTAAATATAATCTTTTCTCTTTAGTAATAGTAATACGTCATGCAAGACACCATAATTAGGTCTTCATGGGAGGTCTACAAAGGATTAAATGGTGAACTAATATAAGTATATGGATTAAGTTTTAGATGGAAACTAATAAACATGTACTTTATTACATGGTACAAGTATATTCAATTACCTTGAGACTCTATTACCTTTAGAATAGGAGAGTGCATTAATGGACCTTCAGCATATAGACAACATGGATTATTTATAGAATAGTCAAAGTAAATAACGACCAAAATTGTATCATTTACCAAAATAAGTACTATCAACTACAAAATCAGGTATGAGTACTTTGGTACTTCAGATTATTACATTTGGATCTTCTTAACAATTTTAAAATTATTTAGCAAATTACTGTCAGCATCTACTGCACTTACATTTACTAATGACACAAGAATGCAAAAGGACTCCCTATTCATCTCTATAGGAAGCTTCTATATTCTTATATGGGAGGATTGTGTGCATATGTGCATATGTATGTGCATGAGTGTGTGCCTATACTTGTGCGTGTGTGTGCATGTATGTGTGCTCGCATGTGTGATGTGCAAGTGTGTGTGTACATGTGTCTGTGTGTTTGTGTGTGTGTGATCCGAGGAGGCAATCATACCAAATGCGTCACTCCCTATGCAAATTGTGTGAGCAGAGTTCTGGACCAGAAGGCAGTCTTCACACCACACTGTGATAGGAATGGAGTCCAAAGGCGAAATCTATTCCAAATTTATACAGAGAAACACGAGCTTTTCTGGGAGAAATGGAAAGTGTCTCTTACCAAGTCATGAGATAAGTAAGGAAATTTAGAGTACATTCTAAATTTACATGTAGGAACAGGACGTTTCTAGGAATAAGAAAAAGAATTATATGGGAGTTGTTAGAAATTTTAGAGACATGAGAAATGGGAGCATATTTAAATTAGTTTGATCAAAACTTAAAATTTGTTAAACATATAAACTTACTTTATAAAACAATATAGATTTTATAGTAGAAGTTTTTTTTATTTTTCTTTCCTTTTTGTTTGTTTTGTTTGTTTTGTTTTTGAAACAAAGGTGTTTTTCTGCTACACACATTTAAACCCAGTACTTGGTGGGCAGAGGTAGGCAAATCTCTCTGAATTTAAGGCTCTTTTCTTATTACTAATTTATTAGAACAAAGTAACAGACTAAATAACTAAAAGGTTCCCATTAAAATCATAATGTAGGATGCATATGAACCATGTAGCATCCTGCTTAAATGATACTCAACATTTGACTGAGCATGTGTTGACTATACAATAGGTAGCAGGAAACACAACCATCTACCATACGTTAGGTTGTTGCATATAGCTGTGGTTCTGTTTCTGTGTATCTCCATGTCTGGCTGCTATGCTATTTTAATGGGGGCCAGCATGTCAACTCCATGTTTATGGGAATTGTAAGTGATAGCTAGTCTTGATCTATAAACACCCATGAAAAAGGAAAGTGACAGTTGTGCAGAAATGGTGTAGGAAAAGAAACAACCTTCCAAGTAACAGTTCCTTCCCACACACTGTCTTCATGTAGTCTTGTATCAGATGTTATATAAAATTTATTGCCCTACATGTTGTTAATAATCCATATTTTAAAATTTATAATGTCTTCTGCAATAAATATATTTTCAATGGTGCTTATTTATTCATGTTAGAAGACAGACTTTTTTTTCATCCAAATAATTAAAATATAGTTTCATTAATCTTTAGGCATTATAAGGATTTTATTACTAATTTATCCTGATTAGGAGTTAGACATATTAACAGTTAATAATTATTTGAGTGAATTCCATCTTTCTATTAAACTTCTAATGGCTAGGCAGAAATGTGGGTGTAGGGATTGGGGGAAGGAGATATGTTCAAATAAGTCTTTTCAGGATTTTTGTTTCAAGTGCTTGTATGTTCAAGAAAAAGAGGCATTCATTTTTGTCTTTTTGAAGTAGTTTTTAAATGTAAAGTAACCATAGTTCCCATGTAAGTTTCAACTGTATTTTCACAACTTGTTATATTCACACTAAGTTTCTCTATTTTGATTTAGCCATGGTGGTATTAAATGTATTCTTTCATGAGTTCATCATATTTTTAGGAATAATTTACAGCTCTAAGATGAAAAAACAGCCAGGTATGATGACAGATGCCTTTAATCCTAACAATTTGTAGGCCGAAGCAGAAAGATCTCTGTGAGATCAAGGCCAGCCTGGTCTAAAGAGTGAGTTTCAGAACAGCCAGGAATGTTGCACAGAGAAACCTTGGCTCAAAAACAAAATGAAAAATGATAAAATATCCCATCCATGTCTTCGATCATAATACTGTGGTTATATATGTTTTTGATGATGGTAATATAGTTTAGGTCTTGGAACCTTGTGGGCTTGCTACTATTTCAGCACTCTTATTAATCATAACATAATAGACATTGATTCCATGGGGAACTATCCTTGCAGCAAGAATAAACAGATCTCACATTTCATACAAACAGATTCACCATGAAATGAAGTGTACAAAGAACTGCTACACTCATTGTGGGTTTCACCCCCATGTTGCATCCTTCTGTCAACCCTTGAATAACTTCAAACAATTAAATAAATTGTGTTGCAGAATACTCTATATGCATGCAATAACTATCAAAGGAAAAAAGAGACTATGAATTTAAAGAGATCAGGAGAAGGCTATATGAAGCTTTAGAAGAAGAAAAAGTAAGGGAAAAATGTTGTAATTATAATCTGAAAACTACAATATTAAATAAAATAAGAAGTTGATGGCATTATAAAACATCTTATTTTACATCAAAGAAAAAACACATATCAGACTATGTTTGTAACCTTTGTATTTTTCTAAGTTCTTCTATTATTCAAGGAGACAAACTATTTTAATGAACTCAAGAATCAATCTCTTCACACTTAGAGAAATCTATCAGATTGGAGGAGATAGGATAAGAGCCAGAAGGGATAAAAGAAACTAAGGAAACAAGAGGTTCTTTCTTTTTAAATTTTTTTAGTTAGGTAATTTATTTAGATTACTTATCCATTGTTATTCCTTCACTTGTATCTTTCCATTTCCCCCTTCCTCTCTTTTGCACCCTATTCCCCTCTACTAGGTCTGTAACAGAAGGCGACTCCCTCCGCCCATATGATCACCATATCAGGTCTCATCCTGGTAGGCTGTTTACCCTTCTGCTGAGTGCCACCAGGCCTCCCCACTAAGGGGAGGTGGTCAAATAGGGGTTACCATAGTTCACATCAGAGTCAGTTCCCTCTCTCCACACAACTGTTGAGAACGTGCTGTCCATTGGTTAGATCTGAATAGGGGGTTCTAGGATCACTGCATTTATTGTCCGTGGTTGGAACAGTAATTTGAGCAGACCCCACTGGGTCCAGATGGGCCTTGATGGTCTTCTTGTAGGTTTCTAGGACCCTCTGAATGCTTCTATTTCCCTATTCTCCCTTACCTGGAGTCCCAATGGGAATTCCCAGCATCTATCCCAATCTTCTGCTAAGTGAAGACTTTCAGGAGACATCCCCACTGCGCCAGTGTTCAATTATAAATAGGTGTTTGCCATGTGTATCTTTCGAGGTTTATATTAACTCACTCAGGATGATAATTTCTAGTTCCATCCAGCCTGCATATTTCAGGATTTCCTTATTTTTAATAGCTGAGTAGTATTCCATAGTGTAAATGTACAACAATTTCTTTATTCATTCTTCAACTGAGGCACATCTAGGTTTTCCAGATTCTGCTGCTATAAACATGGTTGAGCATATGTCTTTATTGTGTGGTAGAGCAACTTTTGGGTATATTCCAAGGAGTGGAATAGCTGGATTTTCAGATAGCCCTATTCCAACTTTTATAAGAAAGCAACAGATTGATTTCCAAAGTGATTGTACAACTTTACGCTCTCAACCAGCAATGAAGGAGGGTTCACCATTGTCTACATCCTCGACAGTATGGTCTGCCACTTGAGTTTTTGATCTTAGCTAGAGCAATAAGACTACAAAAGGAGATCAGGGGGATTAAAAAGGGAAAGGAGGAAGTCAAAGTATCCCAACTTATAGATGATATTATAGAGTACATAAGTGACACCCAAAATTCCACCAGAGAATTCCCACAGCTGATTAACGCCTTCATCAATGTGGCTGGATACAAAATTAACTCAAAAAAGTCAGTTGCCTTCCTGTATACAAATGACAATCATGCTAATAAAGAAATTAGGGAAACTACACACTTCATGATAGACACAAGTAATATAAAATATCTAGGAGTAACCAAGCAAGTGAAAGACTTGTTGGAAAAAAACTTCAAATCTCTGGAAAAGAAGTTTGAAGATGACACCAGAAGATGGAAAAATACCCTTTATTCATGTATCGGGAGAATTAGCATAGTAAAAATGGCCATCTTACCCAAAGCCATTTACAGATTCAAGGTAATCCCTATATAGACACCTAGACAATTTTTAAAAAGACATTGAAAGATCAATTCTCAACTTCATATGGAAAAAAAAACATACCTAGAATAGTTAAAACTATACTGTCCAATAAAAGTTCCTCCAGAGAAATCCCCATACCAAATCTCAGGCTCTGCTATAGAGCAACAGTAATTAAAACAGCATTGTGCTGGCATAGCAATAGGTTGGTTGATCAATGGGATAGAATCAAAGATCCAGAAATCAATCCACACACCTATGGACATTTGAATTTTGACAAAGAAGCTAAATGTCTTCAATGGAAAAAGGATAGTATCTTCAAACAATGGTGCTCGTCTAACTGGATGTCTACATGTAGAAAAATGCAAGTAGACCCATATTTATCACCATGTACAAAACTCAAGTCAAGACACTAAATCTGGTAGAAGAAAAAGTGGAGAACAGCCTTGAACTCATTGACACAGGTGACAACTTCCTAAACAGAACTCCAACAGCCCAAGCTCTAATTCAACAATTAATAAATGGGACCTCATGAGGCTGAGAAGTTTTGTAAGACAGAAGACACTGTCAACAGAACATAGCCACAGCCTACAGACTGGGAAAAGACCTTTTCCAACACTCCATCTCACAAAGGACTAATACCCACAATATATAAAGAGCTCAAAAAATTAAACACCACCTAACCAAATAACCCATTCAAGAAATGGGGCTCAGAATTAAAGAGAGAATTCTCATTAGGAATAACAAATGCATGAGAAACACTTAAAGAAATGTTCAAAGTCCTTAGTCATCAGAGAAATGCAAATCAAAATGACTGTGAGATACCTTTTTACAATCATCTGAATGGAAACAAGAGTTTCTAAACACAGCGAACAGAAGCAAATAGGAACTCACAGAGAGTGCGGCCACATGCACAGTGGTTGAACAGGTCGGAACCTGATGAAGCTCAGGATGGAGAGTGAAAGTGGACTCACGCTCATGTTTCCAACATGTAAGGTATCTCGAATTCATAAGCACTCACAATGAATAAGTAGTTTCTCTCTGTGGCATACCATTGGATATACAAATGACTCTTAAGGCCAACCACATGCCCAGAATTAGAGGGACAACACAAAAGGAACTCACGGCTATTTGTGGAAATTTTTAGTTTGTTTTGTTTGTTTGAGTTTTTTTCATAATATTTTGGGCATTTTCTTTTATTTTCCTTTTTTCCTTACTGTACATATATTCTGCTTTTATATATATATATATATATATATATATATGTATGTTTGTGATTTTGTGTTTTTCGAATTTGTATGTCCCACTGTGTGTGTCTCAGGGTCTGTTTGTGTTTCTTGTACTTTTTCTTAGTCTTTTTCTGGTTGTTTGTTTTGTCATATTCAGTTTTGTTTGCTTTTGTTTTATGTTATTTTATTATTGTTGTCATTTTTAGGTGCTTAGTTGTTTTCTGATGAAATAAATCAGAAAAGAATGTGGATTTGTTTAGGTAGCTTGGTGGGCAGGATATGAAAGCTGTTGAAGGGAAAGAAATCATAGAATATATCGTATGAAAAAAATCAATTTTTAATAAATACTGTTAAACTTTTCAAAAGAACTGATATTTGAGATAATCACTGAAATACTTTAATTTAACTGCATTATCCTCACAAAGATCAAGTTTTAAAAGTGAAACTGAATAACAATATATTCTTCGCTGGTGCCATTCTTCGCTGGACCCCTGGGCCCAGATCCGCCCGTCATAATGTTCTTCTAGTAGGTTTCTAGGACCCTCTAGATCCTTCTATTTCCCCATTCTCTCATGCTTCTCTCACCTAGAGTCCCAATAGGATGTCCTCCCCTCCATCCCACTTTCCTAATAAGTGAAGACATTCATGGGACATGCCCCTTGGGCTAGTGTCCAGATATAAGTGAGTATATACCATTTGACTCTTTCTGCTTCTGGGTTAGGCCTGGTGGCACTCAGAGGAAGGATAACAGGTCACCAAGAAGAGACTTGATACCGTATGAGCATATACAGGGGGACGAGGTCCCCCTCAGTCACAGTCATAGAGGAAGGGAGTAAGGGGAAAATGGAAGGGAGAGAGGAATGTGAGGATACAAGAGATGAGATAACAATTGAGATGTAATATGAAAAAATTAATAAAAGATATTAAAAACAATATATTTTTCAATATGTCTTGTTAATTTTTTCTTTTTAACAGTAGAGTAAATATATCTTTCAAACCTTTACAGTGTTCCACAATTTTCTGTTAAGAAAAACAAAACATAACAAAAACAAACTTATAAAGAAAATTCACAACCTGAGATAAGAAGCTAGCTCTGAATAATTGATTAAAATAAGAGAGAACTTTTGCTTTGATGGTTTAAAGAAACTGCTATGAAATACTTATCTTTGTTTCTTGGCTTCAGATTTCTAGTGATTTATACCTACCATAATCTTAAAGATGCTTACACTACTAAGTTACTCTACACTTTGAGATCTAATGGATTGCCATTTTGAAGCCATACTTAGATATTTTTCAAAGGATTCTGTGAGAAACACTGAGAAATATTCCAGACATGGTTTCTTTAAATGGCTCATAATTAAGTATGTTTCAGACATATGGGAGAAAAGATTTCTCTATTACCAAATACTTTTCACAAGGGTGTTTCTTAAGTCTGATCATGAGTGACATGGAGATTGTTGTCACTTGTATGCCACCTCAAATAAATTCAATTTTTAGTTAAAGGCAATCAGACTTCATTAACATATTTTAGAAAATCATAGGTTGGGCATAATGGTATATCCTGAACACTCTAACACTCAGGAGGTGTAGTAGGGAGTTTCTGAGTTAGAGACAAGCAGAGGTGAAATAGTGAGAATCTGCCAAAGAGGAAATAGCAATGATCACATCTTAAACCAAAAATCAACCAAGCCGTTGAAGACAGAAAGCAATGTTTTGCCTTCACTATTCCATTGCTTCACATTGAGTTTGTTTCCTGCCACATAATAACAGTTAATAGCTGTAACACGAGTTATTATATTTATGCACCCAAAGTCTATTTCCACAGGAAAAAAGAAAAAAAAAACTCAGAAAATAGCTATTTTGGCTTTTAGGAAATCTAAATAACTGAACTGCTTATTGGCAACACTGACATTTGGCTTTTAAGATACATAATCTATGGATAAGCATATGGAAGTTATAACTTCCATAAAAAGCCTTTTTAGGAAACTTTTTTGGTAGAAATGCTTTCATATTTTATAAATCACAATTTTAGCAATACTAAAAACACTTCACTCTCCTCTTAAGCATAAGTACAACTGATACAATATGATTTGTGGCATAAGTAACAGTCCAGAACCGATTTTGTTCCTTTAAATCCTCTCTCTCTTTATTTTTCATTTGAAACAATCATGAAAAGAATGAAAAGTTGGATTAACTGTTCGTGATTCCAGCCAGTCCGTTTATTCTGGTGCATGAGTTGTTAAATTTAGATGTATATTCAGAATGGACTGTACATATAAAATATGTGTCCTGATATTATATGGCATGCATGGTACTGCACTTACAGAGTCAGGATTGGAGCAAAATGCTTCCTGATTTCACTTTTGAAGTTTACCAGAGCCGATGAGCTGGTACAAATCTTGTTCATATCCATTCTTACTAATCACAGCATAGATTACTTTTACATATCCAAGAATCCATATAACTTTTTGGATTCATAAACAGAATTAAAACTTTTAGTGCTTTTTATATAATATAATTATAGCTTATATGGTGACACCTTTTACCTCTTTTTGTTCTATTTTATTCCTCTGGCTTTCAGCTACTAAACGAAATGTCCCAAAATGTTCTCACACCACTGAAATCTTCATTTCTTATTTCTTCCTTTGTTCTGACCTATTTTCTTCCTTTTTTTAGCTCCAACCCAGAACTGAAAGGCTTTGTTAGCTATTATTCTCAGCAGCAATGGGCAGGTTTCCTTTGGAAATAAGTGACCAAAATCGCCTATGATAGACTCTGCCCTCTGTACTGCAGAGTAATTGGCCTTATTAATTTCTCAGGCTTTTTAGTCCAGAAAGAATGGGGAGGTGAGGGAGCCAAGTGTCTAGAAAGTCTTCAGTAGCAGACAAGGGCTTGGAGAAAATCATTAAGAAGATATTTTTGGAAATGTCACATTGTTAAAAATAGATGTCTTTGGCCTTGATATTCTTATTTATCTATGGGTATATCTATTCTGTGACAGTCCATATATACAAAGTGATTTAATAATTTTTCCTTAAGTTATAAGTAAAGGATTCTCCCTGCTTCTCTACTATCTACTATTAATTACGTCACTTTGTGGTAATCTTTAGGAAGAGTAAATGCAATGTCGCATGTCCATCAACGGCTCACAAACACATTTTAAGCCATTACGACGAAACAATCATGTCAGTTATAGCGTGCTTACAGCACAAATTGAGGAGCCGTTGTGTTTATCATTCCCACTGCCTACACTCACTAAAAGGATTATCTATCAGATTTTCTAAGTTGCTGAGGAAAAAGTGAAATTAAATTCCAATAACTATAAATAAAATTTTTTCAGGTCATAGATATATGACCTGAATTAAAAGTTACCATAGTTGGAAAATATATTTTATATTTACGATTTTACATTTTATATAAATATATTATATTTATAAATTTTATATTTACAGTTACCATGCTTACAGACCTATAACTCAAAACTTCAATATTTATTATGGCAGTGTCATATAAAATGACTAGAATTATATTTTACTGTGTAAGAACAGACCCACATTTGGGATGTCTGTCACATATGCATACTTAAACTTCTGCTACTTCAAATATTATATCAAAAATAATGTTCACAAAATATGAGAGAAGAATTCTATCCTGCTTATAAATCCATGAGATGCCATCCCAGGGATATTTCACTGAAGTTTTGCCACAGCTGTGAGTAACCAGAGGTTAATGGAAAGAGCTCAGCTCAGTGCCCCTTAGGCCTGTTCTGAGTTCCATGACTCACTTCAGCGTTATTAACCCAAGGGGAAAATTGTGCTAGGAAAAGCTTTGTTAAACTCAGATGACTCATACAAAATGGGTTTTCTCAGCTAAGCGAGTTAAGAATCACCATAATAAAGGATTTCTATATTTACAGAACTAGCAATGTATGACTCTAGGGAGCACAGGCACACAATACCTATTTCAGAACTTAGTTGAGAGACTATAAATTACAATATGACAGTGACATATGTTAGTGCTGACTATTATTAGTCGGATAATAAATTGTGTTAAATAGTCACCTCTCTTCGAAAAAAACAAATGGAAGAAACAAAAGGATGTATGGTAACTATTGATGTCTCATATTTATAACATTTTTAAACAACATAGAGTTATGGAATTAAGTCAATGGTAATCTTGCATTGAAATTTGATAGTGAGATTGGTCCAAAAGCATTATCTGAATAAAAAGGTATGTACCTACATTAAAACATAAATCAACTCTTTATTTTAAAATGTTCCTTATCACCACTTCTGTCCACTAGAGTAGAAAAAATTGTCAACTAAGTTATCCTTCCAAATGTTTTAAAATTTTGGAATATTTATTTGTCACTTACTAGAAGAATTTCTTCTATTTTATTCATACTGTGACATTTTAATTATTTCTTTCAGTATATTTATATTAATGATTAAATTTTCTTTTCTAGTTTCTTATTGTTACATAATCTGAAGATATTCTGTACTAAATGTTTCTACTTTAATGAATATCAATTGACATGTAATAACTGTATATATTTGACATATGTTTTTATATTTTATACATGTATACCTGATGTAATTATCAAATCAAGATAAATTAAAACTTATTTTCCAATTATTCAATTTCTTTCTTATAGTTATTTTGAAGTACATATTAATGTAATCACTTTAAATGTTATATAATAATATTTTTCATCTTACTACATTTTTGTGATCCACTAATAATGTTCAGTTTTGAAAATTTTCCTTTTGTCCTTCTAGGTATCTTGTAGTTGTCTTATTGTATTGTATATATGTAAAATATTGATGAGTATTCCAAGGATATATAGTTATTACATGCAAATTGATATAACTTCAATATTTTAAAATTGATATAAAATAAAGGAGAAAACTAATGCAAAAATACATTCAGACTGAGCGGCAATAAAAAATTAGAAGAGACAATTTAATTATGGATATAAATATATATGTACATGTCTTGTTTAAATATCTATATATAGGAGTAACTCATTTCATAAACAAAATATATAATACAAAGATTTGATGGTTTGGCAGAGGAAATTTTAGACAGCATTGTATATAAAGATATGGACTGATGACTCATCACTGTTCTTATCTTGGCTTATTTGAATAGAGTAGGAAATCAAGAACAGAGGGAGGTGAAATATGTAGTTTGGTGAGGGAAAGACCATGAAGAAATTTAAACATGTCTGAGAGCTGACAGTGTGGTTGGAAAGAAAGTTGTGGCAACGGTTAGGCAGAAAAGTGTATTAAAAGAGAAAATTCATGCCCTGAAGTGGGATAACAGAAGGGCTGCCTTGAAGGGAAGTTTATGTCAACTGAAAGTTCTAGGTCATGCAACTTAAAAAATAATTTTTAAAACATTTACTGGAAGATAACATGCTTGAAAAAAACGATGCCATTGTGAACTGCTAGACAGTAAGTATACTGCATTGAGATCTTTCCCTTAGTTCAGTTACACAAGGTTTTAATGGAAATTGTAGTTGAAAGTAAAGGCGACACATCAAGGTGGAAGTAGAAGTTGATATCATCAGCATGGTGCTAGTTCTGTACATATGTGTATATATATGTATATGTATACATACACACACACACACACACACACACACACACACACACACACACACACACACATATATATAAATTACAAGAGTAAGAGAACACTGAAAGCTTCCAATAAGCTCCAGAGAAAGTTTATAAAGGTAGTGTGGAAATCTCTGCATAGAGCTCCCAGGTAGTATGTGCATGAAACTGTATGGGTAAAATCTAAGCTTTAAGAGAAGTTCTAGAATAAGGTACAACCTAAGACCATGGCTTTCTGCAAAAGCTAGACCTAACTTCTGGGCAGAATCATGCCTCAAGTTGGAAAATCAAGAGAGAGCCACCAGTACCAGGGTATGAGGAGTACACATACCCAAGTCCATTGCAACACAGTTGTTGCTATCACGAGCCATAGAATGAATCTACATATGAACTTGTAGGGGTTGGTGCACAGAGCCTCCTTTAAGATCATCCTTCCTTCTAATTTCTTCTATTTCAGAATAAAACATATATTATTTGCATATATATTTTTTCTTTTTTTCAGTTTTAAAACTTATTTTTGGGAGTGAATATGAAGACTCACCAATGAAAATCCTTGTTGAGTCTTATAAAGAACATCAAAATACTGAATTAATCCATGGAGACTAGTCCATTAGACCATGGAGATGTTTGCAGTTAGACTGAATGAATGCTGCATTAATGTGATAGGCATAACAGTAGAGGAGCCATGGTAATAATATTATTGTTTAAATATTATGAAATATTTTTCTCATGTATTTGTGTTTGATCAAGTATTTTCCAGGTCATGATACCCTTAAGAGGAAATAGAACCTCAAGGAGGAGGAACTTTGGCAAAGAAAGTGTGTTGTTGGGGCGGGCATAGGGAGCCATAGACTAGCTCTGCTTTAAGCTCACTATCTTTCTCTGATTTCTGCATGAGCAACGACATTGTAGCAGCCTTATGCTACTGCTGTCACAAAGACAACACCACCATCCTTTCCAACGTTAAAACTCTAAGCCAAAATATGCGCCCCCATGCTGAAATTAGTTCTTTATAAGTATCTCTCCACAGGGATAACAACAACAACAACAACAACGATAAAAATAACAGCAACAGCAACAACTATATACAAGAGAAAAATAGCTGTTACCCAAAGCCACCACACAAAAATGTGACCATACATGCAAAGTTATATATATTCAAATATATATGTTTGCTTTATTGCTTATTTGCTCAAAATGCAATATTATCTAAGCTCATCACAATTTTCACACCCCAACTGCCTTATGGATGGATAGTTTTATATACTCTTGCCACAGGCCCTTTATCTATGTGACTGTAGTTACTCTGTGTCTTGGGTATTCAGATTAATCTGGTGCACACATACATCAATGACTTAATGATACCCCAATCCTTAGAAATGAACAAGCACTAGTGAAATTCTGAAGACTGAATAGTTACATGCATTCAAAGTGTATCTAGATCATCTCTTTCAGAATTAAAACAACATTAAAATAGATCAAGTACTAATTAATAAGACAGGAAAAAATGAAAATACCAGGAGAACACATAGGGTGTATATTTAAGATTTAAATATCATATAAAGACTTCTTTTTAGATTATATTTCAAGTAAAAGTGAAACTAAAACAAAAATAGTGAATGGGATTCTATCAAAGGAAAAAAAAACTAATGGACAGTGAAGTAAATAACAGAATTAAGACATAGATAGATTTCTTAATGTAGATCAATCTCCATCACATATTGTCATTATCAACTTAGAACACTTATCTAGACCTAAAAACATTTTAACCCCTAAACAATTAAGCTTCATATTAAAACTAAACTACCTGGTCTTCAACTTGCTCAGAGGCTTTAGAAGGAATAAACTTGATCATCTGAGTATGCCGGGAGTGCAGATTAGTAGCTTTCCAAATGAAAAGATGACAAACAGTTTTCTACCTGAATAATCACCCAAAACTCTCTATAGCATTGGAGTATCTTCTTCAGCCTTCTGGCCCAATATATCTGACAGACATATTTGTGTAGCAGGATATTGAGGACTTGCTTACACTGTCTTGGCTACATAAGTGTTTTAAGATGATAATGGCAATATGTGATAGAGATTGATTTACATTCAGAAATTTAGATGCACCAAGATAAGAAATATGTCTTCTTCAAGGCTTTCAAATACTAATAGCCAAAACCACTAAGAATTTAACATTTACATAATTCCAGATTGTGTCCTGGTTCTCTTTGCTATAGGTAATCTATTGTATATATGTGTTCAGGATAATTAAGTAATATAAGTTAATTGTTAGTTGATCAAGTCATGGTCAATTCAATTACTAGTTTATTTTTATCACAGGAATATACATCCTGTTTTTAACAGAGAGATATGATTCCAGGGATAGGTGAGTTAAATCAGTTAGATAAGATTTTCAAAAACCTCAGAGGCCTACAGAATATGGCATGTGAAGATGTTCTTACTGTTTTAAAGATTTTTTTGACAGCAAGACAAGATGACTCCTAACAACACACAGCAGCCTGCCTCAAAGAAGATGATGAGCATTAAAGAACATCGTTATGCAGATGGCATCAAATGTGGCATATCAGCCACTGAGCAAATTTTCCTCATTTCATCCACAGACAGGATTCTGTGTAAAAATGAGCAAGCTTGGATGCAAGCAGAGTTTATGGTCAACTCTGCCAAGACAACGTAAGCAAGTCCTCAATAGTTCTTGCCTCCCAAATATATCTGTCAGATGTATTGGGCCAGAAGGTTGAAGATGATGTTATAAAGAGTTTTGGGTGACTGTGGAGACAGCAAACTGTCTGTTGTTTTTGTTTTCATTTTGGAAGCTGCTAACATGCACTTTTGGTTTGCTCAGGTAATTATTTTTATTCCTTCTCAAGTTTCTGATGCAGTTGTAAAACAGATAGTTTAGTTTTAAAATTAAGCCTAATTGTTTAGGAATTAAGATGTTTTTAGGTCAAGATAAATATATTAAGTTGATAGAGATAATAGATATTGATGTACATTCAGAATTTTAGACTCACCAAGATACGGAATATGTTTTCTTCAAGGCTGCCAAATTCAAATAGTCAAAGCATTATGAATGTGACATTTTTATAATACCCAATTGTTTTGTGGTTCTTCTTGCTGTATATAGTTTATAGTATTTATATGTAATAATATAAATGTATATGTAAAAAAGAAATATACTGATAAAATTTAAAAAAACCCTCAGGTGACCACACATGCCGGCAAAGATGAGGACTTGCTTACACTGTCTTGGCTACGTAAGTGCTCTAAATTGATAATGGCAATATGTGATAGAGATTGATTTACACTCAGAAATTTAGATGCACCAATATAGGAAAGATGCCTTCTTCAAGGCTGTCAAATACATATAGCCAAAACCACTAAGAATGTAACATTTATATAATTCCAGATTGTGTCATGGTTCTCCTTGCTATAGGTAATCTATTGTATATATGTATTTATATACTCCTCCATTGCTAATGGGAGTGCAAAATTGTAAGACCACTTTGGACAGCAATCTGACCTTTTCTCAATAAGTTGGGAATAGTGCTACCTTAAGACCCAGCAATACCACTCCTGTGGTAGAAGATAATCCACCATACAACAAGTACATTTGCTCAACTATTTTCTTTTCTTTTTTTTTTTAGATGGCAAAGTAAGGTTTATTCAGCCCAGAATGTGAGATTATAGACTCCATATTTGTGTGTAAAGTCAAGACAAAGACACAATGTCATGTCATCCATAGTCAAGAAAAAACAAACAAATGAAATGCATACATGTTTCGGCTGTCCAGCTAACAGTCTCCAAAGTTATACAGTTCACAGCTCAGCTAATGAAAAGATACCGCTCACAATAAATGTGCATCTTCCTTCCTCAATTAACAGAGCTAGAAAAATTCTCTCAGAGGCCCACTTAATATAGATAGTTCCTCAAAGACTGTGTGTTGCTCAACTACTTTGATAGCAGGTTTATTTGTAATAACCAAAATCTAGAAACAACCTAGATGTCCCTCAACTGAAAATTGGAAAAGGAAAAAGTGGTACATTTACACAATGGAATAATACTCAGCTATTACAAACAAGGAAATTTTGAAATTTGCAGGCAAATGGATGGAACTAAAAAAGATCTTCCTCAGAGAGGTAAGCCAGACGCAGAAAGACACTCATGGTATATACTCACTTATAAGTAGATATTAGCCAAGTAATACAGGATAACCAGAAACAAATACATAGACCTAAAGAAACTAAATAACAAGGAGGACCCTAGGAAGAATGCTTTATTCTCATTCAGAATAAAAAGAACAGACCCTAGAAGTAGTTGAAGAGAAGAAACAGGAAGTAAGCCTACCAAAGAGGTCTTCTGGAAGACTCTCCACAGCAGGAGATTCAAGCAGATGCTGAGACACACAGCCAAACTCCGGGGTTAAGCACAAGGAGTCTTATGGAAGTGTTCGGAAATAGAAGGATATGGAGGGCATCAGGAGCTCCACAAGGATACCAATGGAGCCAACAAACCCAAACAGAGGAGGCACATGATGAACCAACCAAAGACCATGTAGTGAGGAACTAAACCCTCTGCTCAGATGTAGTAGATAGGCAGCACAGTCTCCTTGTGGGCTCCTTAGTATAGGGAATAGGGACTACTTCTGACATGGATTTCGGTGCCCACACAAGTTATTCACTTCACCCTGGCAGGCTACAAAGGAATAGGACATAGGCACTCCAGATGGGACTTGATATGCTGAGGTCAGATGTCAGGGGAGGAGGGCGCCCCTTTCTGAGGACTATAGAAGAGAAGGAGAGAGTGTGAGGGAGAGATGGTTGTACTGTGAGAAAATGAAGGAGGCAGCTACAATTGGGATATAGAGTGAACAAATTAAAAAATAAAAATATTAAATATAAAGAAAAAAGAACACCTGTAGAATGACAAAAACATTTACATGATACTCAATGAAAAATAGATTAATAATCATAACTTATAAGATATGCAAAAATCAGAAGCAAATAAAATTAACAAATCAATTTGAAAGTGAAAAACAGATCTCTGTACATATTATTCAGAGGAGAGCATGAAGAATTTAATACTATTGTGAAATCCTGATCAATAACAATATTATTGACCATTAGGTAAACCAAACCCAATGATGATTAATATCTTTTTTCTCAAATTACTCCATACAATTACAAAAATCTTACAAATTCTGAAGCAATATTATCCTTTATATATAGCACCATAAGACATTCAGCTTTCACACCTATGACTTAATTTTTACTTTCATCTTTCTCTCTCTATTTCAGAAGTGCTATTATTGGGTGGATGGGGTTATTCAAGCTTTAACCTAAAACCAAAACAGAATTTTAAGTTTCTTACTATAGTAAGATGCTCTCTTATTTGTATTTATATAATTACTTCTCTTTAACTTTCTCCACTGAACCTATTTCTCATCTATGATAATGCGTCTTTAATTTAACTGTGACTCTGCTTGTGAAGTAGCACTGAATTGATCATCAGTAATTCTTATTCATTCTTCCTAAACATTCCTCAAAGTCAAACTAAAATTAATTTAAAGGTAGTACCATCAATATTTAGGTCTTAAAAAGTAACCACTTGTTTGCCAGTCTGTATTACTTTATGCCATATTTTACATTTCTGGATCCAAAACATTCCTGATCCTAGTAGCTGACATTATTGCATTTATATCCAACATGAATAAATCAACCAAATAAATAGCTTTTCAGGCTTAGAAGGAATACCATACACTTGTACCTATTTTAATATCTAGAATATGTTTTTCACTTTGAGGTACCACATTCTTACAAAGGTGAAATTTACCCTACTGCTCTAAAGTCATGTTTTAATTTTTTTCAGGTAAGTTTAAAATACAAATTTAATGGGATATCCAGTTGTGAAACAATGACCTATTTGAAATATTGATAGCCACAATTGACAATATTCATATTTAAAATTTTCTATCATGAATGTAGCACTTTGTGTCAAAAACTAAGTTCTCTGAACACACACATGTGCTCACATAAGCAACCTGCTCTGCTACTTATGTCTCTCCTCTATATTCCCCACGTCCAATAGTCCTGGGTAATAATGACTTTTACATACTTACAATATTACCTCTGTATTTAATTTTGTTCTTTGAAATTGCTTTTTTCTATTACTTCTGTTTATATGTAGAAATTGTTTTCCACCATCAGATAAAAATAGTTTTGAAGAAAAATAGACTGAAATAAGAATAATGAGATTCTTCTTACCTCAGAATTTTGGCATCTTATAATGAGATTACAGAACAGAGGACTTTAATTCTTTCTTCCCACTTCTACTGTTAACTTTTTTTCATTTTTTGAATGTTTCTTTTTTAACATATACATTTTTATTATTACACATAAATAAAATGAACTACACACAGAAGGAAGAACCATGAGATAATCAGGAATTATATAAATATTAACTTTCATAGTGATTTGGCTACTTGTATTTGGCAAACTTGAAGTAAATATCTTTCATATCTTGTTGAGTCTAAAATTCTGAATGAAAATCAGTATCTAGCATATCTCATCTCTGCTAACTTACAACATCTATCTAGATCTATAAACATCTTAACCCATAACCAACTAATCTTAATTGCAATACTAAACTATCTGGTCTTCAACCCCATCAGAGAGTTGAGAAGGGATAAAATTTAACTCCCAGAGTGAACCAGAAGCTCAGGTTACCAGCTTCCAAAATGAAAAAATGACAAAGACAGTTTACTGCCTGAACAGTTACCCAAAACTCTCTATAACTTTGGAGCATCATCTTCAGCCTTCTAGCCCAATATACCTGACAGAAATATTTGTGAGACAGGAACGATGAAGGACTTGCTTATCCTTTCTTAGCAGAGTTTGGCGTCCACTCTTTCTGCATCCAATCTTGCACATTTTTAGGGAGAATTTGGTCTATGGGTTAAATGAGGACATTTTGCCCGGTGGCTGTTTGCCACATTTGATGCCAACTCCATAAGAATGTTCTTTGATGCTCATCATCTTCTTTCAGGTAGGTTGCTTCTTTGCAGGAGTTAACTTGTTTTGTTGTCAAAGAATCTTCAGAATAATAAAAATATCTTTAAATGTCAAACTCTGTGCTCTCTGAGGCTTTTGAAGACCTTATTTAACTATTTAACCTTATATGTCTATAGAATCATATCTGTGAGACCTGGGATATATATTCTTATAATAAAATTTGACTAGTATTTGAAATGACCATGATTTGCTCAACTAACAATTAGCTTGTATTACTC
This sequence comes from Acomys russatus, assembly GCF_903995435.1. Taxonomy (NCBI): domain Eukaryota; kingdom Metazoa; phylum Chordata; class Mammalia; order Rodentia; family Muridae; genus Acomys; species Acomys russatus. The sequence continues at coordinate 15,571,173 of NC_067145.1, read as the reverse complement.
AATTATCTTAAATAGCCTGCAGCACCACTTTCAAAGTACTGGAAGAAAATCTTGTATTATAATTGAGTTTTACCTCATATTAGAGTAGAAAAATAAATATAATGTGTATGAAGAATAATCTTAGATTTGAATTATACACCAATGTATCAAAAGTATACTTATATTATGCCAATATGCAAAATTCTATACCAATGGATTAAAAATAATCTTATATCTGAGAAACAAGGCCCTCAGTTAAGGAAGAAGTTCAATAATCCCTTTATATTTCTATATCCCCCTTTCTTTCTTTTCAGCTCCTATCCCTTTACAAAAAAAAAAAAAAAAAAAAAAAAAAAAAAAAAAAAAAAAAAAAAAAAAAAAAAGGTAAAGGAAAAGAGAGATGTCCCCACTTCTTATCAAAACAGAACACAACAAATTTACCAGTCCAGATTCCTTCATGATGCATTTATTCATTAATGGAACCAAAATAGTCTAGCTACTGTTTCTATTTTGTCACATCTTTTCTTTTACTGAAAACAGAATAAATAAATAAATAAATAAATAAATAAATAAATAAAGTATACTTTCTTGATTAAAAAAGAACATTAACCAACACAAATATACTTATTTTAATGTATGCATTTTTAGTAGGAAAGTATGGGAAATTTACCCTAATTGTATTATGCTGCACAGTCTTAAAGCTATAGAACCTATAGGAATGTGAAGCATAAAGAAACACTATCTATGCAGGCTGGAGAAATGGCTCAGGGGTTAAAAGCACTGTCTGCCCCTCTAAGGTCCTGAGTTCAATTCCCAGAAATCACATGGTGGCTCACAACCATCTATAATGAGATCTGTTTTTCTCTTCTGGTGTGCACCTGTACAAAGTACACTATGTTGGCCACATTTTCTGTATAGACAATGCTAGTGCATATTTGTGTCATATTTGTTAATGAAAAATTTTTAACTGCCCATGTTTTTGACTATAGTGGATAAAATCCACTGATAGTAAAGTCAAACGATTAAATTTGTGTTTTATTAACACATTATAAGACAGGATAGGTGTCTTTCGAGTCATTTTGATGGACACTAAGGTACCTGCATTCATTTGTGCACATAACAGACAGAATTAAAATATAATACTTCAGAAGACTATGTACAAAAGCATCCAACTGTCTATAATTAGTACTGGTCATTGTTTGATATTACCTACTAAAGAGAGAAAGTGATTATAACACCATGTTCATTTATAAGGCAGTAGATAAACACTGCACTGACTAATCTTCAAGATGATTTGGTTAATGGGTCAGGCAGAAATGAATCAGATTCATGTCACCAAAAAAAGAAAGAAAAATAAAACAATGTGAAAACAGAAGACAGGAGAAGTTGGGAAGAGAAAGGGTATCAGGTGAGAAAAGAGCATAAGAGGAGTAAATATGATGAAAATACTTCATACACATGAGTGAAAACCTCATAATCAAAACCGTTATTTCTAATTAATACAGGCTAATAAAAAGTAAGTTAATGAACGCCAGAACAATCAACACCTGACATGCTTGAAATAGCTGTACAAATCTAACCTTTCCTATCAAGACATAAATAGATTTCTGCAACGTTTGCAATAAATAATAATCAGAACTGACACATGGGTTGTGCTGGGATAGTCAGGATTCATCTGAATGTAAAGTGTGCTGTTTTAATATTAGCAGTATGAAAATGCATACATATTTTTTCCCAGAAAAACACTGCAGCCTGGGATTATCAGAAGAACCTATTGTGAAGTTGAGATTTGGCTGAAATCCTACAACCAGAGCCTTAAATCTCCATCTTATTTAATGATGTCTAAAATTTCAATAGGGTTGAGAGTTGCTGCAGATTAAACTGTAATCGTATCTGTTCCTTCACTGTTTTAAGCATGTTTTCCTGGGTAAAATTAAGTAACACTCGTTGGCGTATACTGTACAGATAGTAATGCGGATCACTCCAGATCCCTCCAGCTCCCTCTTCCGTGCATGTGATGGCGATGTTGGAGAATACTTGAAGTTTATGTCTACGTATCTCTATTCTCAGAATAAAGTATTTGCTTAATTTTATTTGTAAATTAGTGCTATGGATTTGATTGTCACTGAGCCCTGAGCATGTAAGAAGATATAACCAAAAAGTCTACATACTGTAAGACACACACACACACACACACAGAGACACACACTTCCAATAACTACAAAAGTAAGGACAGCCTTTTCTTTCTTATTTTATTATCTTTTACTCTATCCCTGTCCATTGTGTAATAAAATATTCTATCCTAATTAATTCAATTAAGTTCACTCCACTTCATTACACTTAAATTAAAATACATTTGTATCAAACTATGAAATTACGTGAGTTCACTGATCTGACAGTTCCTGAGGAATACCAAGCTATCATTCTAACTGCATTATCTTGTATGTAGTAGTATAACCAGCGTTCAAATACAATTTCATGCTGTTATTTGAGTAATATTCTAGTCATAAAACCACATATGGTAGATTCACCTGTTTTCTCACGATTTCCCTAGGCTCAAACTATGGCACCACCCAAGAATAATACAGGCCATAAACTTCAAACCCCTACCCAGATCTAGCCAATGGACAGGAAATTGTCCACAGTTGAGTGGAGAGTGGAGTCTGACTTTCACACGTACTCTGGTGCCTCATATTTGACCACATCCCCTGAACGGGAGACCTGGTGGCACTCAGAGGAAGGATAGCAGGCTACCAAGAAGAGACTTGATACCCTATGAGCATATAAAGGGAGAGGAGGTCCCCCTCAGTCACAGTCATAGGGGAGGGGAGTAAGGGGAAAATGGGAGGAAGGGAAGAATGGGAGGATACAAGGATTGGGATAACCATTGAGATGTAATATGAATAAATTAATAAAATAAAAAAACCACACATGGTAGTAATATGCTAGCTTTCTTTTGCAATCTAACAAATTAAAATTTTATTTCTTCTTTATGGGCATACTTCTTACTCCATGTCACTCATTAGGTTTAATCACGGTGTCCCTTGCGACTATAGGCACTTCAAGGTTCATTTGATTTTTTTTTTTTAACCACTTAATCAGCAACAGAATAACTTGAGATTAGTCACCCCCTATGGTACTTGCCGGGGGACCATATGTCCTGTGATTTCATGTCCATAGAACAGGTTCACACCATGACTGCTGGCTTTTCTCACCAGGCAGCAAGATAGAAAGACAGAAGCCAGAATCATTTTTGTAAGCAAAAATTTGGACAATATACTGAAGGATCTGCTAAAGTACATTCATAAAAAATGGGTAACATCCTTCCTTGTTATAGGATGACATATAAGGAAATAAGCAAAGATGTGCTCTGGTTATTGGAACCCAACTCATAATCATCCATGGAAGAATTAAAACCACAAAAAAATAACAAAATATTTCAAAAGTTTATGATTAGTTACACAGAGCATCCTAATTTCTCTAGTTTTCCAATTTCTGAAGAGATGATTTGAATGATCACTCAAGTTAGCTTTTATTTTTTAAGTTGGGTTTTAAATATCACTGGCGATTGTTAGCACTTTGTTTTTGAGTGCAATTTTTAGTATTTCAAGCTGGCCTTACACTCATTTTTAGTTGCTTGCTAACACTGAACTCTTGATCTTCTACTTCCCAGATGCTGGATTATACATGTTTGTGCCCCAGTGCTCAGGATTTGTTACCACTTCCTCTGTGCTCCTGGAAGTGGTAGGAGGGATGAGGATAAGAAAGAAGAATGTATGACGAGAAGGAGAAGTGAAGAAGAACATCTACATAGGTAATTAAATGCAACAAATTTTCACTTACGTTGTCATGCTTCAGACTTTGTTACATGTATATGCTCGACAAAAAGAAAGTAGAAATAATATATGCATAATTATAGTTTACATGTTTTATGTAAATTTTCATATAAAAATGTTAGGCATACTTGATATTAATTTGAAAAACAGTAAATTTATGACAAGTTATTTTCATTAAGTTTTTAAATAGTGTAATTTTTATTTTCCTGGTAAAACCAGGATCCTGAAGATAGATGTGAATACATCACCTGAATTAGCATCAGCACAAGCATATTCAACTTTCTTTTCTCTCTGGTTTTGGGGTGCTGATGAACGTTCTCACTATGTAGACAAGCATGGCTTCTTATTTTTTTTGTTATATTTATAAATTATTTATTTACATAACCCCCTCACTCTTATTTTCCTTTTCCTACTCTCCATCCCTCCCTCTTTCACCCTATTCCCATCCCCTAGACCTCTGACAGAAGGAAACCTCCTCCTCTACCATAGGACCTATCTGGTCTCATCTGGATAGCCTGCATCCCCTGAATCACCTTCCTCTGTGTGCCCTTGGGGCCTATACATGTGACCAAGGTTAACATAAAATCAGCCTCTGCCTGCCTTAGTAACCTGATTTTCACGATTACTGATGCACTCCCAGAAGCTTAGGTATATCATTTACTAAATTAAAAATTATGAAAATGTAAAAAAAGCATACAAAAGACATAAAGATTTTGCTTGCCATTGATATGTCTGTAAGTGGAACATATTGTTTAAAAAATATATGACACTTTATTTGGAAAATGGTCAGAAATTAGATTATACTTCATAATTTTAGACTCTGGCATTAAGTGTGGGTAAAAGTAAGACAAAATACAGTGTAAACATTACAAAATAAAATATCTCAGGGAAAATGCAAGAAAGAAATAAAAAAAGGAAATTAGCCTAAATATTATGGAACTTTCCATTTTATTTGCTATCACATGTAAAGAGACAGGACAGACTTTTATTGGTGACATAACACTAATAAATAGTTAAGCACAGAGGAGCACCATGCTGAAACTTTAGAATCAAAGTAATAAAGAATGAAACATTTTATATATGTCATATATTGCAACATATAGCACATGAATGCACAATGCATTAACAAAAGTTAATCATATCCAGGGGTTTAAAATGTAGGAGTTATGTTAATAAAACTTATTATCAGCATATGAATGCTAGGCCAAATTTTTCTTCTTATTTAAAAGAGATAAATTTACAGTTATTTCACTAAACTCTGCAGGGTTCTGGAACAAGAGCACTTACTGAATTTAATATATTTCCCATAAAAGGGTCTCAGAAGTATTCATTTCATGCTTGACACAACTTTTCATGGTCATTGTGATTTTATATCTCTGATTTACAGCAGGCTAGTTTTGTTGGATAATAAACTTTCAAATTGCTGAGATTTTAATATAGAAATATTTCTGTTTTAAATATAGCAAACTTTTGCTTTTTCAACATAAAATTTTGAATGCAGATGTGAATTCATTTTCCCCCTAACAATGGAGATTTAATAGTTCTATACTTATTTGGAAAAATAAAATAGAAAATACAAACTGCCTATTAGTCTTCTTTTAATTAATATTTTTTTGAGGTGAGGCATGTCTCCTTTACATCAAGTGGAAATCCTCAGACAGCAAAAACAATTTAAAAATCAAGGTTCTTACACTTTCTTGTTATAGTAAGAAACAAAAATAAAGTGCTGGTTGGGGAAAACAGCTCTTCCTAAATTTTAACATGTACAGCATACACAGGGAACAACATTATTAAGTCAAGTTCAGTTCTTAAAAAAAAGAAAAGTATATTTTCTTAATGTGGCTGATGATGTAATCATTATACCACCATTTTATTGCAAGGAATAAATAAAACATGGGGGGGGCGGGCGGAGGGTGACATTGAGGAGAAGATAGACTTTTTTAGAAAAAAAAACCAGGAATGAAAAATAAAAGATAAATGAATAACTACCAATAAAACCTGCTCAAGGAGCTTGAGTGGTGCTGTTTAACATAAAGAATAATAGTCAGTGTGGGATTAAAGATTAATTACATGTTTTAATAGCAGAAGACAAAGCTGATACCAACCAAGAGCTTAAAAACAAAACAAAACAAAACAAAAAAAAAACCTAAGAGCTTTCTAATTCTCCTCATGTATTGTATTTGCCAGCCTATAAATAGATGAACCTGAAGACTTCTAGTTATAAAAATTCAGCCCTTACAATTACAATGATAACCAGGCAACATTAACAAAGTGACTTCCATCCTGCCTGGACCTTTCAACACTGTCATCTTCTTCCTAGCACTGAAAAACACTCTTTGGATAATAAACTTTTTACCTTGGCATATAAATACATTACTGGGAATTTTGATTTACAAATGTTCTAATATATAAACTATTACTGGCTTTAAGAAAATCCACATCGTAGCAAGCATGTCATTCTTCAGCTCTCAATTGAGAGCGGTTCAGCAGCCATCTTGGACTCAGAGGTAGGAGATGTACGTGGATAACGGACTTTTATATCTCTCCTCACTGTGCCCGATTTCCTGTCTCAAACACCACCTAATCTTGTGACAGTTAACCACAAATAAAGTGACCCAAAGCTGAAGCTTTCTCTCGACATTTGCATAGTAGGGAAAAGGAGCACTGTAGTCTTAATTTCAAAAATATCACCTATTTATCCCTTCAAAACTGTGGCTTAACAAAAATTGTCAAAAATGAAAGGAAATGGACAGTAGTGTTTTATACAGGAGATTAGACTAATAACATGTATGTGTCTTAGATTTGACAAAATAATCAAATATTTTAAGAAATGTATTGTGAGGAAATGTGCAGGAGTGCTTATTCATGATTAGTGCTCTTGCCTCGGACTCCCTCTACCCGACAGTTACGTCTTACAACGTTAGATTTTGGTGGTAGATTAATTTTGTTCCTTCTCAAGTTTCTGATGGAGTTGAAGACCACATAGTTTACTTTTAAAATTAAGCTTAGTTGTTTAGGGGTTAAGATGTTTTTAGTCTAGATAGATGTTTTAAGTTAATAATGACAAGATATGATAGATACTGATTTATATTCAGAATTTTTGATGCACCAAGATAAGAAAGATGCTTTCTTCCAGGCTGTCAAATACAAATGACCAAAACACTATGAATGTAACATTTATATAATTCCTGTTGTTTCATTGTTCTTCTTGTTGTAGGCAGTTTATTGTATATATGTGTAATAATATAAATGTTTATGTAAGAATATTTAATTAAAAATTGTAAAATAAAGAAAGTTTGCAAAAGACAAATTTACCTAAATACATGTTGTCTAACTTTGTAAATAGGCCAATTGATTTTACTAGCAATTTAGAAATTATACTCCCTTTTCAGGATTCAAGAACCATGGACACTGAATAAGAAGTTATTTAAAATATCATGAAAACTGTGAAAACCCCAACAACAGCAACAGCAAATACATTTATAACAACTGTGATGTACTAAATATAAAGGACTCCTGGGTGACACTAAACCTAATGAACTTTAAGCCTTCATTATGTGGTTATGGATGAGAGAGACACTGTCCTAGCCAATATAGCTTTAATAGTGTGATGTTGCCTATATGTCCAAATGACTCAAAGAAAAAAAAAAAAAGAGTAACTTCCCTAGATGTACGTTAATCATGTGGCTGTGCAATTCTACTTAAGCCTTGTTTTCCCTAATAGCAATTCCACCTCAGTCTTCTGCAACTGAACTGTGACAAGCAAGATGGGCTAATAGAAGAACAGATGGTCATAGATCATATGAAAATGAATTGTGAGTTTCTACTGGAGGAAAAATATCCTACATTCTGGTCTATGATTTCACAAATATTAAACAGAATAATCTTAAGCAATGTTTAGTGTGTAAGCACAAGGCGTGTAATGCCGATGAAAAGAGCTGCTAAACCAACCATAGTGCTGTCTGAGCAATCAGCTGGGATTGAAATTTTGGGACTCAGAAGGACTTTGTTGAATATATTTCACCAGTACATGGTGTCATTATTTCACTCACATAAACACTTTACAATCAAGACTAATCTTCTTCTCAATTAGTGGGTCAGATAATTGAGGAAGTTTCTTTATTTTCAAATACGTTATCCATATACATTTACATAAGAACAAATATCATGAGCCATTGTTTTTGTCTGGTTTTTCATTACTTAAAAATTCATATGTGTATAAAATATATGTTGATAAAATCCATCCTTCACTATCTACCTCCAACTCCTCTGGGGACATCCTGACCTTCTGCACAACACATCATGTCCCAATTTAATGTCCTTTTTCCTGTATAAACCTGTTGTGAGGTGATAGGTCCTTTGAGCTTGTCAACTTCATGGTAGACAGAATCACCTAGAAAACACATCTCTGGATTTGTCTGTGAAAGTGTCTTAATTCACAGCTCCTGCAAATGTTTAGACCGATAGAAAGGGATTAAAAGGTAAATTTAAAAAAGCAACATGGACCTGATTGTGTTTATTCCTTCTTTTCTATGAAAGTATGCCTATTTCTGCCTCTGTCATCCTACCGAGTTCACAGCTTCTTTAGCCTTCTATCATGGACTTCGGATCAGTGGCACTAGTGGGACTTTCCTGTTTCCAGAACTCTATTGTGAGAACGGGGGCATCCAGATTTGTGAACTGAACAACTTCCTGGTTTCCTGCCACTTCCACAAGTAGACCATTACTGGACAATTTAGCTCCTACTATACAAGCCAATGTATGAAATGGTTTTTTTTTGTTGTTGTTGTTTTGTTTTGTTTGTACATCTTCACACTGACACACATAAGTGCTTTCCATTGGCTGTTTTCTTTTAGAGAACTCTTCCTAATGCTGGTACTGTTAACATTCAACAATTATTTTCAATTATTGAGATATTAATCATTGAATGTATTCTAGTTGTATTAAGGACCTCACATTCTGGTAGCAAAATATTTTGTAACAGGAGGCTCCTATTCCTTCACTTTGGTTATTTTGCTCTCATTTATGAAGTTCAAGATTCCTATTTGATCTGCTGGTGTTGTGTTACATAGTTGATTTTTATTGATCTCTGTCAAGCAAACTTTCAACATATTTTACACATGCTACTGAAACAAGATACTACCATTTGTATGTTTGGGCTTTGGGGCTTGGTGACAAGACATTACATCTACCACTACAAACTGCTCCCTCTTCTTCCTCCCCTTTTTTATCCTCCTCTGCCTCTTCCTTCTCATCTTTCCTCTTTCTCTTCCTACTATTTTACTAGTTTATAATACTTTTTTATTTTTTCATCAAAAACATGTTTTTATACAGTATATTCTGAAGCTGGTTTCTCTTCCTCCAACACCTCTGAGATTCCCCTCAACTTCCCTTTTATAAGAATCCTACCATATCCATCTCTGGTGAGCAAACACACATCCAAATAATAAAAAACAAAACTAAACAAAATGAAAACAAATGAAAAAGAACAAAACAAAGAAAGAAATTGGAGAAGAAGAGCCAAAGAAGAACCATGAGACACACATGGCAAACAGGGCAAAACATGTTCCTAAACACAGGAGTCTCCTAATAGCATAAAACTAGAAGCAATAATATATATGCAAAGAAAATGCAAGAAAAAATTCCCTGTCAAAATCTTCTGAGAAAAATAAATTCTTTAATCTGTTTCTTATTAGTTGTGTTCCTTTATTATTTGTTATACAAGTACTGTTACAACTTTATTCAGCTACATAACATGAGCTGGTAATTTTCAGTATTTGTGTATATCTACTGGTTATAATTATAGTTTTCAAGTTTCAAGTTAAACTGAAAACAAGAAAGAAATTGATTATAAAGATTTTACATCTGAAGAGATTCTGAAGAATCCTGGTGAGAGAAGGCTGGCTCTATTGTATGTTGACATCTGTGTCACTATGACTGTGATCAAAAACAGTCTTTTTTATTTTTTGACCTACTTATGTAATCTTGCTTATAAAGGACAACATACCATGACAGAGTCTTAATATATGCTTCTGAAGTTTAAAGTCCATGGTAAATCTGAGGTCATCATGTACCCTAATCTTATTAATGCCTTTTTTCTACAGTTCTAGACTCCAAGTATGCAATCACTGAAGAAACTGAAAAGAGAACACAACTCCCTTTCTAAAAGACACTGTATCCAGGAAATATATTATTGACCACTTATGAGGCACAGTAATTTCTCATTATTCTGAGGGCATAATCTTCTCATTCTTATCTTCCTATTTCCACCCTTTCTCACTCTTCCACTTTATTCCCCTCCCCTAGATCTGTGACAGGTGCAGTTCTCCTCGCCCATCTTCTGACCTCATTCTATCAGGTATCCTCTGGATAGCATGCATTCCTTTTCTCTGTGTTCCCACCGGGCCTCTCCGCCAAGAAGCAGTGATCAAATTGCAGGCAGGCACCTAGTTCTTGTCAGAGGCAGTCCTCTACTTTCCCACCCACCCTCCTCCCCATGTGGAGAAATGATCTGTGCACTTCATAATATCTAATAAAGATTAAATTTTAATGAGGGCTGGAAAGCAGTGCAACTGGGGGAGCTGGTCCTGAGCAAGACAGAGGTCTATAGCCGATGGACAGCACATTCTCCACAATTGAGTGGAGAAGGAGATCTGACTTTTACACAAACTCTGGTGTCCCGTCTCTGACCATGTCCCCTAGATGGGAAGGCATGGTGGCACTCAGAGGAAGGATAGCAAGTTACCAAGGAGAGACTCGATACCCTAAGGGCATAAATAGGGGGTGGAGGTCCCCCTCAGTCACAGACATAGGGGAAGCGAGTAGGGGGGAAGCAGGAGGGATGGAGGAATGGGAGAATACCAGGGATGGGCTAACAATTGAGATGTAATATGAATAAATTAATAAAAAAAAGAATGAGGTCTAGATGTGTGCAAACCCTGAAAAGTTCATCCTGGCATCTGCAGGAGTAGGACTGCTTTCTTCTTGCTCTGGACCTGTATGGCTTGGTTCTCATAGCCTTGTGACCACCACCTCTGCCATCCTTGAGGTAGTCACATAACGTGTTGGCCAGGTTTCAGGTTAAACTTCCTCTCTCCTTCTAAGGACATGTTCATCAAGCACTTCAAATTCCTTTTCAGGCAAATGAAGCATTGCCAAGACCTCAGCCCCAGCCAATGATGTTCCCTTACACTGTACAGCTGAAAACTATCTCCAGAGAAAATTTCTCCTGCACTAATGCTTACCCTGATCTTGTTGACACACCCACCCTCACTCACACCCACCCACCTAGGCCAGCTTACCTCCTTGCTACCTAGTTCTTTTGTGCAAAGGTGCCTGAATAGCCCAAAAGGAAAAGCAGACCCAGGACAGCACTTCAACATTGGTTCAGAGACCATAAGCCATTTATGATTTTTATTTGTCTTTTCTTTTTTACTTTTTGAGATAAGGTTTTTCCCTCCTGTCCTGACTGTTCTGAAACTCACTTTGCAGACCAGGCTTTTCTCAAACTCAGAATCTTACTTCCCTCTGACTCCTGATTGCTAGGTTTAAAGGTGTACACTACCACTCCCCAGCCCCATATTTGAATAATAGCATTCAGGTTTCATTTTTGTTTTAAAAAATGAAAATATATTGGAGTTATTGAAAACAGTTCACTAAACTCTGTCTTTCAAAACCATGAACAATCAGAGTAAATATACAGCTAAAAGGCTTATATGTTTTGGGAATTACCATTGGCAGGACCATTAGTGATGAGAGGTCATATAATAAGGTGGCAAGGAAGGAACGATTTTAAGGAAAGCAGAGTCTGGGCTGGTATGCCCTGAGAATGGATAAGGCACCCATAAGTGGAACAATGCAGATAAGCCCTAGAATTGGAACTTAGGAAACTGTTTCTGTTTTTAGAACTTCTAGAAGTATAAATCCAGTTTTTGAGACTTCTGACTCCACCACATTAGATGATTTGTTCTTTGTTGTCATTTCTAAAAAATTTTTTATTATTAATTTATTCTTGTTACATCTCAATGGTTATCCCATCCCTTGTGTCCTCCCATTCTTTCCTCCCTCCCCTTTTCCCCTTATTCCCTTCCCCTATGACTGTTCCTGAGGGGGATTACCTCCCCCTGTATATGCTCACAGGGTATCAAGTCTCTTCTCGGTAATCTGCTGTCCTTCCTCTGAGTGCCACCAGGTCCCCCCCTCCAGGGGACATGGTCAAATGTGAGGCACAGAGTACATGAGAAAGTCATATCCCACTCTCCACTCAACTGTGGAGAATGTTCTGACCATTGGCTAGATTTTTTATAAAACCTGTAGTTGTTTACCATACTCAATATGAAAAATAATGGAAATCGTTGTTTCAAACATAAAACCTCATTTTTTACAAGGTAAATGTAATCTTAAATTCAAAGTAAGTATCAAAAAAGAAAACTAAAAACCAGCCAAACAACCAACCAAACACTCTACACAACAACATAATGCTGGACTAGCAACATTCTACTGAGACACACACAATAATCCCTTGCCAAGGAGGGTAGAGAAGTTAAAGAGACTAGAAGTCAGATCAAAGGCTGAGAGATTACAACAAAATGTCAGTCACATGTTTTGTATGTAAACTCTGTGTTCTCAATCAGTATGAACTTTGAGTTTAATTTTGAGGAAATATCTTCTTTTGCATCTAACAATAAACTCCTTTTATTGATGTATATGTATTTATATACATATCTATGCATGCATATACAATATCTCACCTACATGTATAAATTTATACTTTGAATGTATGTGCATGGATGTTTAACCTGTAGGCATTTCCATGTTGCACAGGCATAAGTGTATACAGTGGCCATAGAGGTCACAAGGAGGCATCAAATCTTCTAGAAATAGAATTGCATACAGTTTGAAACTGTCATGTAGGTTCTGGGAATAATACTCAAGTCTTCTGTAAGAGTAACAAGTGCACTTAATTGCTGAGTCACAATTCAGCCAATTTTATTCATATATGTATACATACATATCTTTTTTCTAATTTAACTGCTAATGAGGATTTCTCATGTTTTAATCCTTGTATTCTTCCTCAAAATTTAATCTTTATATACAGTAGAGGCATTATGAGCCACATATTAGGAAGAACTATGCTTTAGAAAACTAAACTGAGTTCATATCAATCTCATATTGCAAGGAGAAAGAGCATACTGTCCAATGAAGAAAACATAGGGAGTCATTTGGAGAAAAAATAGGCTGTTTTATGAAAACAATCAGAAATTCAGATTTTAAAGGATTCTTCACTCATAATGATGAGGTAGTAGGAAGGAGAAGCTTTGAAGAGTTGGCTAGGTCAAAAGAAAAGACCAATGTTGGACATATGAACGCGCGCTTTTGAGAGCTCATATAAGGACCCCACAGGCCAGCCATCTTCAAATCCCTAGGCAAGTCTCATCAGATAATTAATGTGATTTGAGGCAGTGGATTTCACATCTACAAGAAATAAATTACTTTTCTCACATGATTCTCCCCAGTTTATGTCCATAATGTAGATGCCTAGGCCAATTAATCTCATTTCACAAATGAGATCTTGAGGGAAGTGTGACTATTTGCTAGGAAGGATGTTCTGGTTTATTGTTGTAATAAGAAAAGTTTGCATTATAGAAGTTATAACCTTATAAATGTTTTACCTGAAATAAAGCCCTAGAAACACAAAAAGAAACCAGCATAAGAAAAAAATGGATATTTTAATGTCACCATAAAGTTGTGAAAATGATAACCTTGTAAATGAAAGTTCTTAAAATAACTATAATCAAATAATTCCTTTTGTTTGAGATATAAATGTTTTTTAGTGCTTTGCATCACATAAACTTCACAATTGTTCATTTGGAAAACATTTCCTATTAGAAATTTTACATATCATACATACATATGCATGCACAGAGAGAGAGAGAGAAAGAGAAAGAGAGAGACCTACATATTGAGTAGCTGGTGTGTACTGTATTTATAATAATAATAATAATAATAATAATAATAATAATAATAATAATAAAATAATAATAATAATAATAATTATCATTATTATTATTATTATTATTATTATTATTATTATTATTATTATTATTATTTAGTGGTAAATGCTTGCCTGTTACTTTTAAGGACCAAGACTCAATATCTAGATGTAGAAAAAGTTAATGCAATCATCTGGTTTAGATTACTAATTATTTGGTATTTTTGTGATCTTTATAAAATGTGTATCTTTGTTACTTTATGTCTTAAATGGGAATCACAGCAGAACTGACTGCAATTGTTGCTTCTAATGTGAACAAAAATCCATTCTTCAGTTATATTGTGTACAGTGTTATTTCCTATTGAACAGTGAACATTTCCTCACGAGTTTTGTTGTAGACTGGATGGATGCCTTAGGCAAATATATGACAAAGGAAAATAACATTTTCCCAGCCTCCTACTCTTTCCTATTCTTGTTCTAACTTAACACATGTGTTATTCTTATTCTCTCCCTCAAAATACTCCAAAGGTGAACCTCAGTCCTACATTACAGTACTTCATCTAGTCTTGTCTTCTTGAAATAAATCCTCTACATTCAAACTTCTCACTCTTCAAGTTTGATCCCAATCTGGCTACACTAAGTTCTCATTTCCTCTTCAACATCTGATCTGCAAACCAATTAGATAAAAATATCACTGGTAACATGTGCCTTGCACATTAACAACACCACAATAATTTAAATACATGAATTCATTGAGCTCTATTTAAAATTCACATATGTATACACATTTTATATAGATGTTCACTCATTGAATTTTATTTTTCATGAAATGTCTTTCATCTTTATAGCCAGGACATAATATATGATTCAAATTCCAAACTAACGGAACAACCTCAAAAACTGAAATGGTAAATTCCAATATAAAATACATTTAAAGGTAAATTATATATCATTTCACAACTTGATAGTTTCATGTATTTTTATATAACCATCCTATTAACATTAAATAATAATAATAACTTGTGTTTTTAGGCTTTTTAGAACTTAATTCAAAACAACTAAAGTAAATTGCTCATGTATTTGAGTTTGTGAAGATAGTAATTTAAATATTTTTCTTCTCTACCCATATATGGTGAGTAGAAACAGAGGTTAGCCACTGATAAAGATTTAGAATATGTTATGAAAACATATGTATTAGAATAAAAATTAAAAAATAAACCTACACAACCTGGTGCTTTTTCTAAAATTGGAAGGCTGCCCCAGGTTTACAACTAAAATGCTCCCTAAATAACTTGTAGTTTCTGACTTCATAATACATAATATTAGCAATGACTTGTTAAAATGTGCAAGTGTAGTTGTATTAACTTGTTAGAGCTAATGGATTGGAAAATAATACAATAAAATTGTCAAAAGGAATGGCTGTCATACTTTTATTTGCAAGTTGATGGTGAGATATTACTGTAAGAGAATTTTTATAGAAAATGTTTCTTCAAAATACAAGTCACCTTTAACTGACTTATTGTAAGCTTAGATTACTATCTTTCTTATTATAATCTACAGCCGATAATTGTTTCTATTTATCACAAGGCACTCCTGGTATCTTCTTAATGAATATGTTTAAACAAGTTTAGTACTTACTTTATACTGGAAATATAACTATGCACACAGGCATACACAAATACATATACACGCACACACATATACACACATATTCACACCCCCACATATACACATATGTATACAAATCTATGACCAATTTATGAATTACCACAATCTACAACTATTTTCAGGATTCAAAACACCTATATTAACTAATAAAACTGGTAATGTCTGATTTTAAAATGAAATCAAATAAAATATTATAAATCATTATAAGTATTTGAGGTTGGTAATTTAAATATAATATTGTTTTCAATCATAAAATATTCGATTATAATTTATTGACAGACACAAGATATGAAAGAATGATTACAAAATAATTTAAATATTTGAAAATAAGTGTGTGGAAAATCATTTTGTAATTAGTTGCAATAGAGGCGGTAGCTAACTCAACTTGAATACTCAAGTAGTAGGCAATGGAAGAGAATATTAAATATAATATAAATAGTTTCATGTTCCTGATGTCACAATGTGAAGAGCTGCAATTACAGTAAATACACTGCTGTCCAAACCAAATCCGGTCTTCTTCATTACGGGAAGACATTTTCTTTCTTAAACTTATAATTTAAAACTGTTAACATTTTATTTATTCTGAATTTTATCTTCACAGAGTGTTATCATGCTTTGTCTTATAAAGTTTAATATTAGAGAAAACTGCTATTACAGAGTTTCCATATATCCCTGCTTCATGTGCACACATCTACTTGGGTCAGTAAGATTCACATGATAGACTGGTTACAATGGACAAGACCCTATCAGCAGGGCAGTTTCATACCATACCGAGTTATGTTGTGTTTTCTATGTGCTTTGGCAACTTTACATTCATTTGAAAGCATGGCTGCAGTACGTCGCAAAATATACTCATTGCTTTGACATTCCTCTGCACTCCACATTTTCTTCTTGATCTCCACTACTTATTCCCATCACTGGACCCCTTTCTCAGATCCATTGTCTTGCCTTTCTGAACAACATACTATTGAAGCCACAGAAATATGTGACTTTTCAATTTGGCTTCATTTATTCAGTAATGTGCCTGTAATGTCCAACATTTTATTTGAAGTGATTGATAATTCATTGATTTTATTTTATTAAATATGTATGAGAGTTTGGCCTGCAAGAATACACAGGAACTACATAATTTCATGGTTACTGAAAAACCAAGAATAAAGTTTGGGATCTCCTGTACCAGGAATTACAATTGGTTGTGTGCCCATGTTCGTGCTAGAATTTAAACCAGGGTCTTCCACAAGAGGAGCCAGTACTCTTACACATAAAAAAATGTTTCCAGTTCCACTTCATTTACTTTAAGCACTGAATAAACCTATTTTCATGTACCATATTTTATTTATCCACTCATAAGTAAATATTCTACTTGTTTTGTGGATTCTCTAATCATGGACAATGCTGCTATTAAAAAGTATGCCTCCCCTTTTTATATATAGCATGTTTTGGTAAATGTCAAGGAGCCTACCAGCATGTCTAAAGTATATTTAATTTTCTACCACATACTAAAACACTTTCAACATGGCTGAAACCATACTTCATTGTAACCTACAACAGTAAATTGAGTTATTTCTATAAATCCTAGCCACTAATAATAATGTCACTGTCCTGACTACTAGTCATTCTATTAGGTGCATAGTGATCTCAAAGCTTTTGTTGTAAATATTTCAGAGTATCAGAGGTGGAGTTCTATTAGCACCCTTTCCAGTTAAGAACATTAAATAACCAATTCAATGTTTTCTCAAGAAAGCCATGTTCAATTGAGAAGACATTTAAGATATTTTCTGTAAGATAATCAGGTTATCAACTTTCAAAATGTAGACTTCATAAAAAGTCAGTCATAGTTTTTTCCTACTTCTATTTTCCTAGTTGTTGTAATTCTTCTCCACTGGCTTTGCTGGAATTTTATATTTTAAATATAGGATTTCAGGGCTTTTACATCCAAAATTATTGTTGCAACAACACAACTATTTTTTACTTTTAAAAATAATTTTTCATTCTTCAGTATAAAGTTTATGTTAGAGATTCTGTGTCAGGTCCTTATTTTATTTTGCTTTTGTTCATTAAAACAATTTTCTGTATTGCTTCCTCCTTTTCTCAGGAAGATCTGTGATTCCAAATGTGTATTTAAACTGATGATGTTACAAAGAAAGCAATTCTGATCTTTAGGCATATGAGAAAGCCACAGAAGAGGCAGGAACCTGTAACTTTGCTTTTTCAGGGACAGAACTGAGATCTCATGGATTCTAGACAAATGCTTTACCACTGAGCAACACTGTAGCCTTACATTTATTTTCAGGTTTTTAAAACACTGATCCCTTGTTCAGTCACTGACTTCTTTCCTCACCAAAGAATTTAAAGTTCTTTCTTTTTCATCAGCTTTGGTTTTAGCAATTCTGCAATTTCCTTTACCTATTTTTTGTACCTTTGAAATTACAATAAGTTTAATATATCACAAACTTTTTATTACATACATTCAACTTGTTTGGGGACCAGAGTCCATGTTAGAAGTAACCCCTACTCCCCATATTATGGGACCCAAAAGGAGACTGCTGCCCATCTACTACATCTGAGTGTAAACTCTAAGACCTCATTGTGCCTGGTCTTTGGATGGTGCATCAGTCTCTGCAGTACTCTTCCTCCCCCCAACACACACACACACACACACACACACACACACACACACACAGAGAGAGAGAGAGAGAGAGAGAGAGAGAGAGAGAGAGAGAGAGAGAGAGAGAGAGAGAGATTTGGTTCCATTTTTCTTCTTGTGGCACTCCTGTCCCCTACAGGTCCTTCTATCATCTGCTCTTCCATAAGATTCCCTGTGCTCCACCCTGGAGTTTGGCTGTGTGTATCAGCAACTTCATGGAGTAATTTGGAAGACCTCTATGGTAGGTTCCCTTCATATTCCTTCTTTTCAACTGAATCTGGAGTCTATTCTATTCGTCCTTCTTAATGAGAATTAAGCATTCTCCCTAGGGTTCTCCTTGTTAGTTTCTTTAGGTCCATGTTTATAGTGTTATCCTGCTTATTTGGCTAATATCCCATTATAAATGAGTATATACCATGCATGTGTTTTTGGGTCTAAGTTACCTCACTTAGGATGATCTTTTCAAGTTCCATCCATTTGCCTGTACATTTCAAGATTTCCTTGTTTTTAATGGCTGTGTAATATTCCATTGTGTAAATGTACCACAGTTTCATTATTCATGCATTAGTTGAGGTACATCTATGTGGTTTGCAGATTCTGGCTCTTATATATAATGCTGCTATGACCATAGTTGAGTAAATGTTCTTGTTAGGTGGAACATTGTTCAGATATATGCCTGGGAGTGGTATGGCTAGGTCTTGAGGTAGCACTATTTCCAATTTTCTGAGAAAGCACCAGATTGAATTCCAAAGTTGTTGTACAAATTTGCACTCTCACCAGCAACGGAGGAGTGCTCCTCTTTCTCCATATCTTAGCGAGCATGTGCTGTTATTTGAGTTTTGGTCTCAGACATTCTGAGGGGTGTAAGGTGGAATCTCAAATTTGTTTTGATTTGCATTCCCTGATGACTAGGTAATGTCTTTCTAGGCCATTTGATATTCCTTTGTTGAGAGTTCTCTGTTTAGTTCTCTACATCATTTTTAAATCGGGTTGTTTGGTTTGGAGGTGTTTAATTTCTTGCGTTCTTCATATACTTGGATATTAGCCCTTTGTAATATGTACGGTTGATGGAGATTGTTTCCCAGTCTGTAGGCTGTTGTTTTGTTCTGTTGACAGTGTTCTTTGCCTTTCAGAAGCTTTTCAGTTTCATGAGGTCCTATATACTAATTGGTGATCTTAGGGCCTGAGCTATTGGCACTCTGTTCAGGAAGTTGTTGCCCGTGTCAATGAACTCAAGGCTCTTAACTGCACATCTTAATAGATTTTTGCAATTTCAACATTTTGTTGCAAATGTTCATTGGAACACTGGCCTAATTAAAGGCCTCTGGCTTTTGGACATTGTCAATACTGGAGCCTCAAAAGAACTCCTCTCTGATATTCTGTTATTACTCTGTGTCATGTGGATCCTGTAGTTTGTATATATAGGATCATATTTGCACGGTCTCCAGTAGTTCATAGATGGGTTAGATGTTGGTGTGGGTCAACTACAGCCTTGTATCTTGGCCTGGGGGTTAGCTGAGTTTGGGAGCCTGCCAGCTCTCCTGCACTTACATGAGGGTGAGCTCTCCAGCACTGCCATGTTTAACTCACTGAATGCAGATGCAAGCTCTTGGGGAGCCCTCCCACTCTCATGCCCTTGGGCTGGCTTACTTTCCCCCATGCCACCTACACCAGTTCTATTGTGCCACCCAGATGAAGTGCAAGGCCACCTCTCCTGAACTCTGCAGGAGGAAGGGCAGAGGTAGTGAGTATTCACCATGGTCATACAACTTCAAAACAAAGGGGTGGGGCCAACATATCTGTCCTCTGAGAGACTCCATCCAGCAGGGAATTGAGACAGATGCTAGGACTTGCTGATGGACTCTAGAAGAGAGCAGAGAGTTCTATGGAAGAATGTGGGGCAGGTGATGGAAGGACACAGATGGTTCAGGATCCTCATAAGTAGATGATCAAGAGTGACAGATCTTGACCCATGGTCATCTGCAGCAACTGTTGCACCAACTCTTGCACCAACTGAGGACAATGCATGCCATAAAGATAGACCCCCTTGTTCAGATATAGGCAATGGACAGTTCATTCTCAATGCTTGTAGGGAAGAGAGTGGACTATCTATGACAATTCTGGTACCCCCAATTTGAATACTTATCCTTGGGGGTAGGCCTGCTTGGCAAATAGAAGAAGGGGAAGTTGTCTATCTGGATGAAACCTGATAGCCTGTGGTCATATGGTCAGGGAGGTGGTTTCCTTCTTTCAGAAGCCTACTGGAAGGGAAAAGGACAGAAGAGAGTGGGAAGGTCGGAGCGGGAAGATACAAGCAAGGGGATAACTTTGTGGATGAAATCTGAGTTATAATACATTAATTTTTTAAATTGTTGATTTCCTATCATTAATTTTTTATGTTTAATTGATTGGGTTTTGAGTACATGGTTAACAAATCCATTAATTTTAGGCATTGTTAAAATATTTTCCAGGTAAATAATAAAAATTTTAAAAATTTAGTAATACATTTCTCATAATAGGTGAAATGCTGACAGGTTTTCAGTAATAAAAGTTGAATATTATATAGCAGTATAATTTCAATTATTATATATCTACATACATAATTATTGTACAGGTAGTGAAAAAATATGCATCTATACATTAAAATGATGTTTGAGAGAAGTAATAACAATGAAATTCATATAACTTTGTAAATTTTCAGTCTGTCTTGTAATTTTACAGTTTTTCATTTTAACAATTCTCTATTTTATACTTTAAGTCATATCTAGTTGAGTAAATTTCAATCTAAGGAGCACTAGTGAAGTTGCTTCTCTTGAAGTACCGATTCTAAATTCTAGGTGAATGTAAGGTCAACCTCCCAGAAGCAGAACAGTTAGGTTTCTGAAGTGTCTTAAAGTGAAATGAGTGTTTAACCTTATCCATACCTGATTACAAGATGCCAATATCGTTAGAACTAATCACATTTATCCTGTATACATCACACGTTATGCAACACCATAGTAAATAGACTCTTAAACACAATGAAGTCATTTAAAGGACAGGTGAAGAATTCTTCAGACAGCAAGCTATTTCCTTACTAAATGCCTATATATCATAGACTTAAATGATGCTGGAAGAATAAGGAAGCTAAAAATATAACTGAAGTCATTTTTCAGATATTTAAAAAATGGTTTCTAATGCTGAACGCTGTAAAGAAGAGTTAAGTAATATTTTAATGTACTTACTATGAAATGAAGTAGGCTTCTTTTAGTATAAAAACTTATTATACTTCATAGAAACATAAGCAAGGAGAACATTTTGCATTTAGCTATTCTGTTACACATATCACAAACTCAAGTAGATATACACATAGGACAGCAAGTAGCCAAGAAGAGACTTGGTACCCTATGAGAATATACAGGGGGACGTAATCCCCCTCAGGAACAGTCATAGGGGAGGGGAATAATGGGAAAATGGGGGGGGGAATGGGAGGATACAAGGGATGGGATAAACATTGAGATGTAACAAGAATAAATTAATAAAAAAATTAAAAAAAAAATAATTGAAGACCATGGCACATTGCAACCTGTAATTGTTACTAATAACAAAAACCATAAAAAAGGAAAGTTTCAGTACCAAGAATTAGAATGCCAGAAAAACGTAAAGAATAAAGTAAAATAAATTCTTCATAATTATGTAAAAACAGAGAAACAGTACGACAAATGAAGCTCCAAGGCTATCTAGGTACATCATTTGATTTTTGAAACTGAAGATATATTCAATTGTCACACATTCTCTTGGATATACCTAGGGAATTTTAGTCATGAATTATTCATTAAAGTGTTTAGGTTGACAGTGCTTTTAAGATTGACATAAGTTTATCTTTTTCTAGCCTATATTATGTATGTGTTACCAAGAAAAGTTAAATTGTGATTCTTGAATACAGAATTATTCTATGCTTATAGTTTACTGACTCACACAACACAATCCAAAGCAAATATGAAAAAAGGATTGATAAATCACATATTCTAGGGGATTATCCATGTAACATATTATTTTGATAAAAATTATTTAAAATGCATGTCTATATGTATTTAAAAATGTACATATTATAGAATCAATCTAAAACATTAAACCAAGTAAGTAAATGCATAGTTAACTGTATAAAACAGCTGGTATTAAAAACAAACTTATGAATATAATCTATTTGGAAAATTAATATTTTGTGCCTATGTCTTGAATTTTCTGAAGAGAAAATTAGTAGAAAGGGCTATTTAAGAACCAAAAGTAGATATTATTCTTTGAAGTGGATTCAGCTTAGAACCTATTAAAACAAGAACTGTTCACTTCAAGAATAAAAATTCTACACTTTTTTTATATTCTTTCATATAGGGAAGTAACAGAGTTGATTATATGAAAGTATTAATGTAATATCACTTACTGAAATGGTATAAAATATAAGAACAAGTTACTTTACAAACACCAATTTGAGGATATATTATATATATTCTTATCTCAATTAATTTTTCAGAGGACACATATTCACTCTTTCTTGAATCGAATCGAAGACCCAGATATGAATCCACACACATATGGTCACTTGATTTTTGACAAAGAAGCCAAATCCATTCAATGGAAAAAGGATAGCATCTTCAACAAATGGTGCTGGTCTAACTGGAGGTCTATGTGTAAAAAAATGAAACTGGACCCATATTTGTCACCTTGCACAAAACTCAAATCCAAGTGGATTAAAGACCTCAACATAAAACCAGAGACACTAAGCCACTTAGAAGAAAAAGTGGGAAAGAGCCTGGAACATATTGGCACAGGAGACAACTTCCTGAACAGAACACCAACGGCCCAGGCCTTAATGTCAACCATTAATAAATGGGACCTCATGAGGCTGAGAAGCTTCTGTAAGGCAGGAGACACTGTTAAGAGAACAAAGCGACAGCCTACAGACTGGGAAAAAATCTTCACCAACCCTACATCTGACAAAGGTCTAATATCCAAAATATATAAAGAACTCAAGAAATTAAACACCACCAAACCGAATAACCCAATTGAGGAATGGGGCTTGGAACTAAACAGAGAATTCTCAACAGAGGAGTATCAAATGGCTGAGAAACACTTAAAGAAATGCTCAACCTCCTTAGTCATCAGGGAAATGCAAATCAAAACAACTCTGAGATTCCATCTTACACCCATCAGAATGGCTAAGATCAAAAATTCAAGCGACACCACATGCTGGCGAGGATGTGGGGAGAGAGGAACACTCCTTCATTGCTGGTGGGAATGCAAACTAGTACAGCCACTTTGGAAATCTATCTGGTGCTATCTCAGAAAAATGGGAATAGGGTTTCCTCAAGACCCAGCTATTCCACTCCTTGGAATATACCCAGAAGATGCTCCAGCACACAACAAGAAAATTTGCTCAACCATGTTCATAGCAGCCTTATTCATAATAGCCAGAACATGGAAACAGCCTACGTGTCCCTCAGTAGAAGAGTGGATAAAGAAACTGTGGTACATATACACTATGGAATTCTACTCAGCTATTAAAAACAAGGAATTCCCGAAATTTGTGGATAAATGGATTGAGCTAGAAATGATCATAATGAGTGAGTTAACCCAGAAGCAGAAAGAATCAAATGGTATATACTCACTTATATCTGCATACTAGCCCCAGGGGCATGTCCCACAAAACCCTTCACTTACCAGGAAACTGGGACAGAGGGGAAGGCATCCTATTGGGACTCTAAATGAGAGACACATGGGAGAACAGCAAAATAAAAGGATCCAGAGGGTCCTAGAAATCTACAAGTAGAACAATATGATAGGCAGATTTGGGCCCAGGGGTCCCGCTCAAACTAAGGCACCAGCCAAGGACAATACAGGAGGTAAACTTTAAACCCCTTCCCAGATCTAGCCAATGGTCAGAATATTCTCCACAGTTGAGTTGAGAGTGTGACATGACTTTCTCACGTACTCTGGTGCCTCACATTTGACCATGTCCCCTGGAGGGGGAGACCTGGTGGCACTCAGAGGAAGGACAGCAAGTAGCCAAGAAGAGACTTGATACCCTATGAGAATATATAGGGAGATGTAATCCCCCTCAGGAACAGTCATAGGGGAGGGGAATAATGGGAAAATGGGGGGGGGAGGAATGGGAGGATACAAGGGATGGGATAAACATTGAGATGTAACAAGAATAAATTAATAAAAAAAAATCAGTATCCATAAAAAAATTAATAATATTATACATTAATTTGTTATATATTGCTTTTATAGAGATCTAGTGAATTGATACTAAATTGGCTGTCTTGAATATTTTAAAACACTGACAGCTACACTATTTTGCCTTTAGTTAACATAGCTGGAAAGAGATGAATCATGTTTGTATTTCCAAATTCATTAATTTATATTTGTTCAAAGATAGAAGTAGACAAAGAACATGTTGAAGCCCACAGGGCAGTTATTACCTTTGAGACAAGCTCCAGATTTTAGTGAGGATAAATCCTTTGCAATCTTTTAATAAGTTTTATTTGACAAGGATTTATTGAGCGAGCCTCAGATCCACATACTGCACTAATTCTTAAGTATCCACAAGAGAATAAGACAGCCCCAAACTTCAGTTAGTACAAAAGCAAATGTTGAGAGAAAATATAAAAACTGTCAAGGTTGCAAAGCCAATTATTAACTATTGTTTGATGCATATTTCTCTCATCTCTCTTTACTACTTTGTTCAAAGGAATGTTTTATTTTTCCAATGACACTAACATACACATACACAAAGAAACCCTAAAAACACTACTCAATCCAGTTAAGACATGGATTCATTTTTTAAACCATTTTAATTTTCTTTCATTTTTCTTTTTTAACATACACATTTGTATTATTACACATGATTTAAATGAAGAACATACAGCAGGAAGAACCATGAGATAATCAGGAATTATATAAATGTTACATTCATAGTGATTCAGCTATTTGTATTTGGAAAAATTGAAATAAACATCTTTCCTATCTTTTGGGGGTCTAAATTTCTGAATGGAGATTCTCATCCCCATTAACTTAAACCATTTATCTTGATATAAAAACATCTTAACCTTTAACCTTGTAAACTTAACTGAATGACTAAACTATATTGTCTTCAATCCCATCAGAGCCTTAAATAGGGATAAAACTTAAGTACCTGAGTGAACCCAGAGTGCACGTTAGCAGATTCCAAAATGAAAAAATGCCTGAGAGAGTTTACTGCCTGAACAGTCACCCAACACTCTCTATAACATTGGAGCATCATCTCCAGCTTTCTGGCCCAATATATCTGACAGACATATTTGTGAGACAGGACTTCTTGACAACTTGCTTAACCTGATTAGGCAGAGTTTGGCAGTCGACTCTGCCTACATTTAAACTTGCCCATTTTTGGGCAGAATTCTGTCTGTGGCAGAAAGGACATTTTTCCAGGGGCTTGTTTGACACATTTGAAGCCAACTTCATAAGGAGGTTCTTTGATGCTTATCTTCTTCTTTGCGGCAGGCTGTGTGTTGCCAGGAGGTAACTCTTGTTGTCAAAGAATCTTTAGAATAATAAAAACATCTTTAAATGCCATATTATGTAGGTCTCTGAGGGTTTTGAAGACCTTATTTAACTACTTTACCCCATATAGCTATAGAATAATATCTGTCAATTAGACATGTATTAATTTATACCCAACTGTATTTTGTCCTATGAAGTCTAAAGTAATAGAAGGAATATTGTAGCAATTAAGCTAAAGTTGATAATGGTATTTGGAGACCTTTTAAAGTGCCAGAAATTGGGAGACTGTAAAAGTCCATGTGTCTGTATAAAGTATCCTGCTTATGAGCCAAGTGTCTGCCTGTGGTATTTTCCATGGTGAAGTAGCTTTTCACTTGTAGGAACCCTAATAGAAGATGTGGTTCCTAGGCACACTTCATGGCTATTGGGACAGAAAACAGGAAGCTGTTCTACTGTCAAGATATGACCCCATTGACCTATGAGAAAAATCTCATATAGATCTTGGGAATAAAACAATGCTATCATTGTTACTATGGTATAACCTCGTTGGTGCATTCCTAACACTAAGGTGTTTTGTTTTAAAACAAATTAATAGCTGAGTAGTATTTCATAGTGTATATGTACCACAGTTTCTTTATCCACTCTTCTACTGAGGGACACTTAGGCTGTTTCCATGTTCTGGCTATTATGAATAAGGCTGCTATGAACATGGTTGAGCAAATTTTCTTGTTGTGTGCTGGAGCATCTTCTGGGTATATTCCAAGAAGTGGAATAGCTGGGTCTTGGTACATATACACTATGGAATACTACTCAGCTATTAAAAACAAGGAATTCCCGAAATTTGTGGATAAATGGATTGAGCTAGAAATGATCATAATGAGTGAGTTAACCCAGAAGCAGAAAGAATCAAATGGTATATACTCACTTATATCTGCATACTAGCCCCAGGGGCATGTCCCACAAAACCCTTCACTTACCAGGAAACTGGGACAGAGGGGAAGGCATCCTATTGGGACTCTAAATGAGAGACGCATGGGAGAATAGCAAAATAAAAGGATACAGATGGTCCTAGAAATCTACAAGTAGAACAATATGATAGGCAGATTTGGGCCCAGGGGTCCCGCTCAAATTAAGGCACCAGCCAAGGACAATACAGGAGGTAAACTTTAAACCCCTACCCGGATCTAGCCAATGGTCAGAACAGTCTCCGCACTTGAGTGGAGAGTGGGATATGACTTTCTCACATACTCTGGTGCCTCACATTTGACCATGTCCCCTGAAGGGGGAGACCTGGTGGCACTCAGAAGAAGGACAGCAGGTTACGGAGAAGAGACTTGATACCATATGAGCATATACAGGGGGAGGAGGTCCCCCTTAGGAACAGTCATAGGGGAGGGGAATAATGGGAAAATGGGGGGGGGGGAGGAATGGGAGGATACAAGGGATGGGATAACCATTGAGATGTAACAAGAATAAATTAATAAAAAAAAAAAACAAATTAAGGTGTTCCTACTGTTTCTTCATGGGAATAAGGGTGCTATATATGGCTGAGAAAAAAAAATAATACTTACACTTCCATTTTATAAAAGTGAATCATTAAGGGAATTTTCATTTTAAAAGTAGTGTTTTGCCATAGTGGGAAATTGCACAATCCTATCAGGCTGGCGCCAATGTAATCAGAAATATCACAGCTACAAAGCAGAAAGAGAGGGAAAGCCAATAAAACCAAGATAAGGAAATTATTTAGTACCCTGCTAAAAAGGTCAAGCAACTGCTGAAGAAGAGTCACTTACTGAAATGAGAGGCCCCTTTTCTATTGTCAGTGCATCCCTATCCATACTCAGTGACAAGGCAGCCAAGAAAAGAGATTGTATTCAAGGAGATTGCCTATTGAAGTAATCCATGTGACAGCAAAAAAGGGTATGACATTTAAGGAGACAATAAAAAATTTCTACTCCAACCTACTTTTTCATGCTGTGAAAAGAATTTACATGAACCTTAAATTCTGATGGAAAGAGACCAGATTATCTCATTAACTAAAAATGAAACTCCATAAAATAGATATACTAATGTTGTTCTATGTCATGATTAAGTCTGCATATTGACTATATCAAAGCTCTGGTCATATCTAATTCCTCAACTACCTATAGCTCTTTTATACTACTTTCATTTATTCTTTGAACAATTCATATATTAATCAAGTATATCTTGACAATTTCAATCACTACTTCACTGCTTCCATTCCCCCAAGTACTGGTTCCAACACATCTCCATTTCATGTCAAAATTTAATCTTTAGTGTTTAAACCCACTAAATATAATTAACATTCCCTTTATCCATTTGGATATGGGAATATCCAAGGGAATATTGGCAACCTAATAACGGACATTTTACCACCAAAAAATGTGACTCTTCTTCCCTCATCGTTCATTGACTTCCAATAACTCCTCAGGTAGAAGTGGGGATTGTATTCTCCTCCATCTATGCTGTAATTGTTAACTGCTATATGTGAAAGCATGCAGTATTTTTTCTTCTAGATGTTTGATATATATATATATATATATATATATATATATATATATATATATATATTACACATATAATGTGGTTATCTGCTTGTCAGTAGTAGTGTCTAATAACTTTTTTACTACTCTCTACATGACAACTTTTATTTATCACAAATACTTCACAAATATCCATGCTCAAGTCCCAAGACATTATGGCATATTACAAAGAAGTAAATTGAATAGATAACAACAGATGTGAGAGATGAATGTCATATTTAACACTTTATTCTTTATCTAACACCTTCTTTGAGCCCATTACCACTACATACATCTATTCTTGAAATGTATATAAACTAATAAAAACCAAATTCAAACATGTGACGATCAAGACTGAGTACTTTAATAAACGATATTAAAGTAAATGACTGAGAAATTTTAAGGTTGGGTCCTATGTAAACACAGAGCCACACACTCAGAAACTGTCATGCTGCAGTTTGTTTGTGACGGACAATGGCAAGAAAAGCAAAGATTTCCAGAGGTTGGGTTTTGTCACCCAAATGCAGTATTGTGGCTAGAAATGGTATGGAGACATTGCAGGAAAGAGGACATGAACTAATAGAACAAGAGGGTTTCAGTGAGCAAGCAGACCAGAATCATTTAAGGAAAAGTATGTACGACATGATTCAATGTTATCAACAAACAATATGGTTTGTGTGACATTGTTACAAGGCAGCGCCGTGGAGGATGTGTGTAGTGGGAGTTGCATGAAATAGAGCAGTAGATCAAATGATCCTGAACATGTGGTGGAGAGATGATCGCTGCCATCAAGGTGAGAGGGTATCAAGATGGCCTGATCTTCTCTGCCTGGGAATTTGATTAAGTATGGGAAAGAAGACGTTGGTAATGGGTCAATTTTTTTTTATAAATGCAAAGTGGGTCAGTCAGAATACTGATAGTGAGGAAAAAAAGGTTTCTTGCTCTACTAAAAAGATATCTGTATAGGACTTTAAATGACTTTCAACTTAGATGTGCCTAATTCCGTTTATTCTATAATATACAGAACAAATATTAACCTATGTTTCAAAGTACAGTGATAGTAGTGGTGTCATGACAGATTCTGAGCTTTAATTGTTTAATGAGCAGTATAATGTAAATATTATAACATTTTTAGAACATTAATTAACATTTATTTTAAAAAAGCTTTCCTTGAAGATATTCTAACATTTGTAAATTTTGAATATTTCATATGTAAGCATCATATTTCTGTAATTACATGTTCAACTACTTCCGTGTCTCCTGGTTATTCTCTTTCTATATTTATTATTGATATTTAAATCATATCACTCATAGATACATACACATAAATGTTGCTAAAATGTGCATGTGTTTATATTTGAATATTTGGGACAAGATTACTTTTCAAAGCCCGACCTATAGAGAAAATTTATTCTTCTCTCAGTAACAAGTTGTTGATGTAGATCATCATAGAGGGATTGGGCTTTGTAAAATTTCTCCCATTCACGCTTTGATATCAATTGGTAGTCTTATTAAGCAGGCCTTGTTATGCAACCATTCTTCTATGACTTCTTGAGTGCAATTTAACCTCTCATGTCTAGAAGACACTACCTACCATTCTGATCCACAGGTTCTTAGAAGATTTCCACATCTCCTTTTATAAGATTTATTTCAGTTTTACATCTGGAAGTTGTATTATAGAGGCATCAATTGCATCTGGGTAATCACAATCATTTATTCTCTGTATCTTACCTAGTTATGCATCTCTGCCATAAAGTACCTAATAAAAACCAAAGTCTTAGGTATGGAAAATATCTCTCCTCAAGTTTTTGATCACAGGAGTCGAAGGGTCTCTAAAACAAATATAAGCTATTGGTGTTATCTTGGTTATTTTAAAGTTGAAGGTCATATCCTATTGCTAAAAATACCATGTGTTCCAGAAACAGGATTTGGAATAATGAAGCTGGAATTGAGCTAGAAGCATGCTCCTTAAGGATTAGTTCTCATAGACAACAAAGGTTCAATGCAGCTTGTCAAGGGAGAGAAGTAACAAACAGTCTAACCCAGCTACATATTCTATGAAACACACACACACACATAAACACACACACAAACGCGCGCGTGCATGATCACCCTGGCAATATATTTTCCATGGGAAATCAAGAGCTGTTTAATAGGAGGAAATGCATAACTGAAACTATAAACTTAGTCAACTATGTGTGGCTGGAAAGATTATATTGCCAAGAGTAAATCATCCTATTGCCAGTGTGCCACCATGAAATGTATGTGCTTCAGTTAATGTTGGGTAAGCCTACATTGACATATATATGCATATATCATTTATAAATCATCATTTACTCCTTATTTAGAAAGTGGGCTCGATAGTCATAAAATTAAGTTAGTATTAGTGAATATACTTAAGGTAAATTACAAACTATATTTAAGGTAAATTACAAACTATGAGATAAGAAATAAGTCTAATAAACAGGATAAATTCCTCTCTAATTTAAAGTTCTAAAATTAAGTTGAAATTTTATTTATATATAAGCAAATTATGCTCAGCCATTATTTGGTTTATTATTCTTATTACTATAGTCTCAAAATGCCACCATTAATCAACCTTATTTTTTTTTTCTTCACTTGATATAACTATAGAAGTGGAATGTCTTATTTTATATGCCTAATTTTAAAACATATCTCCCACAAGAATCAATAGATAATTGAAACGCAAAGCAATAAACTAGGGCATCTATGCATGAATAGTATTTTTAAAAGGCACAGTTTTATTTCCAAAGATAAATAATATAAAACATTTACAAATTATACATGATTTCCTGCCAGATGACTTTAATAGGGAAAATAAAAGACAAGAGAAATAAAATATTAGATGTGTCAAGCCTGTCAGAAAATATTAGGAGCACTCCCAGTGTTTTTAGCAGAGAGACTAGTCTTCAACTTTGCTAAAGAGTCAGAAAATGAAAGCATGTCAGGAATCTGCTCTCAGATCCTAAAAGCTTGTAGCGATAATGCAGAACTCGTGGTCTTGTAAGACCAGTCAAAATAACTCATTCAAATGAATTAGAGTATGCACAAGATATTCTTTTGTGCAGTGGGAAATTCATGCTGAGAAATGTAGCCTTTCTTCACCTCTGGCATTCTACAACAATGGCACTTCCAGCATCTCAGAAGCCTCAGCACAGGTACTAAAGATGGAACAATGAGGATGACTTTTGATGATGAAGTCCCTCTCCTTATGTAAGTCTAGTAGGAAGATAAGACAAGGGTTGCAGAAAGTGATTCAAAAAGTGATGACAAGTTAGGGGAGGGAGATAGTTCTGTATGAACTGAATGCATGAGGTGGTCTATGATGCTGTGATCTCCAAGCAGAAAGATTAGTGATCTGCTAACTGAAAGAAAAGAGATTAGGCATTTTATAATATTGGAAAAGAAATGAACTGGATCCAGAAGCCAGGGGAAAAGTTAACTGGCTTTTAAAGTCCTGGAGAAAGATTCTATGTAGCCACAGCTTACAGCAAAGAGGACAATTCCAATTTGCAAATATTTAAATCAAAACTTTCTTGAAGTTTCGTCCTGTGAAATAAAATCAGCTTAGCTGTAGAGTAAGGCTTCAGTAGGTACACTTGACTTTCTCTATTTTGCCAGGTACTATTTTATCTGAAGATTTACTTGTGGTTGAGAAATCAGAATGCAAATTGATTGTATTTTTTAAAAGAGGATTCTTGCCATTAGCAGACAATGAAATCAAGTAATAGGAAGTTAATCTACTCTCCCAGGAATTCAAACTGAGATTTCCCATACTTCTTTTTAGAAATGTATTTATTTAGTAAATCATTTTATATCCCAATAGTAGCCCCCCTAGCTCTCCTCCAGGTCCTTTCCCTTTCTCTCTCCCTCTTTCCCCTATCCCTGTCCCCTGACCCTTAGAAAAGGTAGCTCTCTCCTTACTAACCTACCCCCGCAATTCAGAATTCAGTAGTATCAGGACTGAACACTTCCTCTTTCACAGTGTCCTAACATGGCAGCCTGGCCAGGGAAAAGTGATAAAAAAGCATGCAACACCAATCTCTGTCAACAGCAAACGTAGCAGTCTCCTTAGAGCTGCTGCCTTGAAATGTTGCTCTGTCTGTCTCCAAGCCTCCACCCTGTCTGTCTCAGTTATCTTCTTCCCAACTGAAGGTTCCCTGATCTTCTAGGATTTAGATCTTACCCAGGGTGTTCAGGACTGTATCAAAAAAGACTTTCACATGAACTCTGGTGCCTCATATTTGACCATGTCCCCTGGATGGGGAGGTCTGGTGGCACTCAGAGGAAGGACAGCAGGTTACCAAGAAGAGACTTGATATCCTATGAGCATATACAGGGAGAAGAGGTCCCCCTCAGTCACAGTCATAGAGGAAGGGAGTAAGGGGAAAATGGGAGGGAGGGAAGAATGGGAGGAAACAAGGGATGGGATAACCATTGAGATGTAATATGAATAAATTAATAAAATGTATTTTAAAAAAATCATGCAACAGAGACCATGTCAAAGACAGCCCTCTCTACCCTTTCTACAGGACCCAGATGGAGATCAAGCTGCCTATTTTGTACTTATGTGTGTTAGGCCAAGGTCTATTCCATGCATGGTTCTGGTTGGTGCTTCATTCTTTGCAAGCCCCCCCTGGGCCCAGGTTATTTGACACTGTTGGTCTTTCTGTGGCGTTCCTGGCTGCTCCAGGTCCTTCTCTCCTTGCTCCCACCCTTCCTCTCCCACAAAGCTCCCTATGCTCAACTCAATGTTTGTCTCTGAATTTCTGTTTCAATCCATTTATGGGTGGAGAGCCACTCAGAGGATGGCCATGCTAACTTCCTATCTGAAAACATAGTAGAATGTGGTTAACAGTGTCAGGGGTTGGCTCTCTCTGGAGGGTATCATGTTGGGCCATGTATTGATCTCACATTCCCTCCATCTCTGCTGTATCTCTCTATCCCTGCAACCAAGTCCAAGCAGATCAACAATCTTGACCTAAAACAAGAAATACTAAATCTATTAGAGGAGAAAGTGGGAATCATCCACAGCAGAGTTGTCACAGGAGACAGCTTCCTGAGCAGACCACCAACAGCTCAAGATCTAAGATCAACAATTAATAAATGAGATCTCTTAAAACTGAAAATCTTCTGTAAGACAAAGGACATTCTCACTGTCAGCAGAACAAGCCACAGCTTACAGATTTCTAAAAGATCTTCACCAACACTATATCAGGCAGAGGGCTAATAACATATCCTATGCATTTTACACTTGCAGTTTGCCTTGACTTGAGTTTGCTCTTTTTTTTTTTTTTTTAAACTAACATCCTCATAAGAGCTAAATGTATTGATATGCAGATCTTGGTGGATCAGTGAGATTGAAAAGGCAAATGGGAGTATTTAGCAAGCTGTCCAGGAGAGATCAATTTGTCAGACTTGACATGAATCACAGAGTAACAGATCTATTTTCCCTGGATGATTAAGCGATATATTTACCATTGAGCAGATCCATTTGCTTAATGCCATGCAAAATAGATAGATTACTGTATTCACTCTCAACCATGTTCTTAAAATTACTTAATCATGATCTATGACACCAAACAGAACAATCTTAGCAAAGCTGGCTCTAGCAGAATCACTAGCTTGAACTCTTGGACTCCATTTCATCACCCACTTTATCTAGAATTAAGTCAACTTGTATTTAGCCAATTTCTTTATATTTTCATAGGGTTGTTTTTTGTTAGCTTAAGTAACAAAACACAAAAAGCAATCATTTCTATGTGTATTTAATATCTTAATAGCAATAGAATAGATAGTGATTTCTCTGATGTGAATGCTTGAATAACAGTTTTAGTCATATCATATTCAATCTTTTCAACATTTCTTGAAGGAAAAGATTTCTTTTTGAAATCTAACTCATCCCTCTTTTATCTAATTTAAACTTTATTTCCCTAGGGTCTACTGTTCATGAAGACAATGAAATTATTGTTCTCATAATTCTTCTGAATACTCCCAAATTAGTTTATTTATATTAGAAATATGTTGTAATTATTTTTAAATTTCATAGCTATTCATGATATTTCTTGGATGTCAGCTTTAAATACAAAACTATGTCAAAATTATAATAATATACTTTGAACTTTATTTATAATTTAATTGAATTATAAGCATAAATTTCAAAACTGACATAACTGTTAGAAGCTTGGATGGGTATCAAATTTCAGGAAATTCATCAAGGTGCACATTATTAAATAATTAATTTAAAGTTAGTAATTTCATCGACAAATAAATACTTAATTTACCTGGAAAGTTTACGAAATCATGCTAATTTTAGAAATATATTAATTTTATATAGAAATATATCAAATTCATATGCAAATGGCATTTAACTTATGCAATGATATTTTATTACTTATACATTAAACTTTTCAGCAATATCTCAATAGTAAAATATATTCAATTCTGATATTCAGAGACACAATATCAGTAGCTATATATAAAATTACAATCTAACCCAACATAGAACTAATAATACTTTGATATACAAAATCATTCAGTTTTTTTTCACACATATGTTTGATGTTAATACAAGCATGCTGTTAGGAATGTAAGCAACATTTCATGTAATAGTGTGCTGATTGTCATCATCTAAGAGCTGAAGGTTATAAGGAAGATGTGGTGGAACTAGGCAATTTCTTGCAATCCATTTGACTTTATTAACTTTTTCATTGGCAAGGTGCTTTGAAGGAATGTTGGCATAAAGGGAATAAAGGTTGTGAAAGGGAAATGTAAGATATGCATATGAAATTTCATACAGCAGTTAAGTGGAAAATCCTGTTGTATTCGTGAATACTAATCTGAAAAAGTAATGCATGGAATGTTCTAATATCTGAGTGCCTTAAAGGTTATCCGATATTATTTGAGTATGATCAGATCATCACTCTTGTTTGAAGAAGTCAATACCCTGTCACCTTAGCACAATTATGGTAGTTTTAAATAAAACTATAATATCCACCTTGTTTAGCACAGAGAAAAGTAATGGCACAGGACAGAATGATGTTTAATCACTTATGTTTATAGAAAAAAAATACAAATAAACTGGAGTTGAGACCAGTATTCTAATGCTTGGTTTTAAGATTTTTAATTTTTTAAGAGGATATTTATTTATCATATTTACTCCTGATACTATTTAAAGTGCATTTTCATTTATAAATATTCAAATTATTTCAATAAAAATTTAAATAGAACATTAATTATACATTCATATATAAAGCATTGTGTGTTTCTATGTCCCCTTTAATTCAAATCCTTTTCTTAATTCTGACATTCATCAGGAAGCTACATGCAAAAAATTAATATACACATTAAGTTATGATTTAATAAATAAACTGCTAAGTAGATTTTATCATCCATTTATCCTATAAAATGAAAAAAAAAAACCCACTGCTATTTAGTTTAATTCATTTATAGAAGAAATTGTACTGGAATTGTTCATTTTAAGTTCCACAGGCTGGTTATTATGCTCCAAGTAGACTCTCATGTAGGCTTTGAACTTTTTCAAATCTACATTATTTGAGGTTCTTTAATGCTTATGCCTCCTTCCAACCCACCTACTCTAGATCAGAGGAAAAAGAGTTATTGCTGACTGGAAAAATAGAGTTCTGTGGAGCAAGTCCACTCTTTTTCACCAGGATTCCAGCAGATCCTTCAAATAGCAAATCAGCAATTCAGCAAAAGTGACTGCAAACACAGCAGATGGAACCCGGAACATCAAGCATTTACTGAAGCGGATTTTTTTTCCCTAGGAGAGTCTTGAAGTGGAGCAATAAACAGCCAAATGATAGGAAGTGATGCCAAACCATAAAGCCAAGCCTCTGGTTAGGACTTTCTAGTGAACAAATACTAAGTGTTGTCTCACAAGTCTGTTTCCAGTAGGAAAACACTGCATACCCTCACACATGCCACACTTGGGATCAAAACAAAAACATGTTTACTTCCACTATACTCTGACATAGTTTTTGTAGAGCATGGATAACAAAATGAACTAGAAGAATGAGAGGTAGAGTGATTGGGTAGAATGTCAGCTATTCTTAAAAAATTAGAACATAAAAATCAAATTTCCATACAGGCACCATATGACATAAGACATGGAAAAATCAGTTTGAAATAGACCTGGATGCTTTCTCTCTGATTGTTTATTCTCATTGTTTTAGAGGGTGCTGCACTTGACACCTAGAAAAAAAAATGCAATCATAGACTTACCTAACCATACAAGTTATAAACCATAAAAATGACCAGACTAGTAAAATATATACAACGGTACAACTGGTACTTTTGCTTTGGTGGTAGTGACCATTTATCTAATTAGACTTCAGCCTTCTCAATAAGAAGGAATACATGTCTGGACTGTATAGTAGGGTCCAGTCCAGGGTTGGAGAGGTCATTATTCATGAAGGAAAAGCTATTACTGTGATTTTCTTGAGCCAATGTTATTTCTAACTGATATAAAAATATATTCTTACACCAAAGTTAGGTGTAGGCTCAATCCTACCAAAGATGCTACTTTTTGCCATAGATGGAGACCATCACAGAGTACTGAATTAGCCAAACTGCAGAGAAGAGACAATTGTGGTATCCCCTATTCCCCTAGATCCGTTCACAATTAAACTTACTCATGCAAACATTTTGGAGAAGGGAGTAGATATATTTTAAGAGCCAGAGTACCACTACTCCTGCTGCAAAACAGTATCTTTTAGACATTATAAGGTCGGTTGTACCTGTGAAATCTTAACCATGTGGTTGTCTAAACAAGACTTGCATGATTACATCATCAGTCAACATATCAAAGTACATGAGGCAATTGACTCACGGCTCCACATGTATATAAAGAGCTTCAGGGAATCAGTGATTACTGAGAGAAAGAATCAATTTCTCCAGGAATTTGTGCTCTGATAGGTTACTGAATTCCAAAATCTCAGCCCCAAATGTACATGGAAGAAACACTAAATAGATTCAATAATATATACTTGTGTATATATATATATATATATATATATATATATATATATATATATATATATATATATATATTATGTGTGCATGTGTGAATGTATGTATATATATGTATGTGTGCATGACAATATGTGTATATGTACATGTAACAATAATTAACATATAATGGGTAATAAATTTTAGATAGTGTAACAGACAGAGAAAAGAGGGAAAATAAAAGATGTGGAAAATGGTGTAACTAGAGTACAATACATAAAATTATAAAAAGAATACTTTTAAATTGAAATAGAAGGGAATCTTATAGTGGGCTGCCAAGGGGTAAAAGTACCTGCCACATAATCCTGCTAGCCTGAGTTCAATCCCCAAAACTATATGTGGTATCACCCATCTGTAACTCCAAAACTGTTACTGAGCATTGCAGAGTAGAAACAGAAGAATTTCCTAGCTTGTAGGTTAATGACTTGAAATATAGTGTGATAGAATATAAAAGAATAGACCATACCTCAGAAAGAGGGAAAAAGAGAATTGATACTCTAAAATTTTCTATTGATCCTATAAGCACATGTTCACATGCCCCCTGCTTGCACTCGCCCAGGTATTAAACACACTCAGATATAGACTCCCAACACCTTGATGAATGTAAAATAACTAAAGGGTATCCATTTTTTACTTCATAATAAATAAATAGTAATACATATAAATGAATATTAAATTCATAAACAATAAAAATAAAATAACTTGCACTTTCAGGCTATTTTAGGTTATGTAATGTAACTTTATTATTAAAATCTAAGTACAATAAATATTATTCATTAAATAGATGAAATCTTAAAGTCTGATTCTTTTTTATTTTATTGAAAATATGTTGTCTCAGATAATATATATTGATTATGGTTTCTCCTCCCTCTACTCCTCCCAATCGCTCCCACCTCGCCTCCCATTTAAATTGACACCATTTCTGTCTCTCATTAGAAAACAAACAGGATTCTAAGGGATAATAATAAAATATAATAATATAAAAAAAAAAACTGTCACATCACAGAAGACATGGTGCAGACTATTGTAGGCTCTATGCATTGAACCCCAGTCTCTTTGAGGTTATATGAGCTTTGATCATGTCAATTTCCAGTACCTTGTTTTCTTGATGTTCTCTATGCCCATTGACTCTAACACTCTTTCCCCCTTTTCTTGTGGAGGTGTCTCTGAACCCTGATCTCTGAGTGGAGGGATTAGGTAGCGATATCCCTTTCAGGGCTGAGTTTTCCAAGGTATTTTACTCTCTGCATAGTATCGATTTCTAGGCATCTGTACTCGTTTCCATGTGCTGCACTTCAGAAGATGGCTGAGCAAGGCATTGATTTACAGGTATAAGAGAATGTCATTAGGCTCACTTTACTGATACAGCCTTTAGTAAGATAGTTGTATTTGGTTGTACGCTAATTTGCTATGCTATCTTTTCTTTGATTCTTGGTCATAGGAAGCATTGGGTGACCATCTTGCAGAGTGTGTATTAAGTCACCCAGATATTCGTTGGTTCTTCCCACAAGCCTGCTGCTAAATTGCCCTAGCATATCTTGCTACACTTTGTACAAAGTGTACAGGACACTTTGTAGATTAAGTGGTTTGTGAGTAGTTTGTTTACATTTTACTTTTGGTAGTGTGGAGAGTGTCCCAATGACAATAAACACAGCGGACTTGGCAGCAGCTTGGGTGGTTTGAGGATTCCCATGGAACCTCTTTGTTCAACTGCTTAATTAGATGTAACCTAGTACTAGTAATGGAAGCTTTATTTTGTGACAACATATATCCAGTTGGTGCTCTGTTTCCTCCATCATTTCAGATATGTCTAGACCAATAACTAGACTCTATTTGAATGGTGGCCAAAGCTATGAAAGGCAAGAAGGTACAGAAAAATAAAATTTGTAAAAGATGAGGGTCATAAAAGAAATTAGATAAAAGTGAAAAAATGTTTCAGGATTACACCTAAAAATTGCCACTCAGCATTTTGAACTAATACAATATCATTAGTACAGCTTACCTCATGTGTATACATTTGGTTAAAATAAAAATAAAATTAAAGGATATTAAACATATAAAATTACAACCCAAATACATCTGTGGTTATATTACTAAACACTTAAAAAAGACTGCAATGAAGTAATATCCTTAAACAGAATGAAGTCAGAATATGGTTCTGGGAGTTATTGATTTTTATGTACTTAGGCAAACAAAGATCTACAAAGTGATCATGAAAACTGCAGAAAGACACATTCATGTAGTTGGTCATTTTGTTCTTCTGAGGAGTTAATAAACTAACCCATAATGAAGTAAGTAATAGCAAAACTCAAATAGCATATCATGGTCATTAGCATGATAAGCGCAGTCAGAGGCAAACTTAATTTTAATGCATACAGTTATAAATTGTGTTATAAATTTTATAACTATTGCACGGAACGACGAACTTTGTACATTCCATACTCAGAAAAACTTATGCAAAAGTTCATATAAACAAGGAAATTCCCAATTTTGAAGGTATAGATTTTTATTTTATGATGTTGTAGGAGTCCAGTAAAATAAATATTGCAACATCCAGAAAGAACCAGTCATCTGATTAGAAAACATAAAACAATTCTGTGCAAGAATAGACATTGTCTTTATTATGAGTCACAGAATATATTAAGAGAAGACTGTACATGAGTGCCATTTTAGAAATTACAGGTCATATTTCAGTGGACAAAACTGATACTGAGTAAATATGCTTCAAGAATACATACTTGTTACATAAATAAATTCATTATTATGATGCCAAATTGTGGGTAAAATCCTGACTGACATTTATTTGAAAGTTTCACTTAAGTCTCTCTTTGAAAATGTTTTATTTAATTGCTAACATGTGTGTAAAATTTAACGTTATATGTGTACCTCTTGACATAAATAGGAAGGGTAGTTAATAACCTTAAAATGTTAAAAACTGACCTCCATGGCTAAAGCTAGTACCTGCTGATGAAAAACAATCTATGAATCTTTGTCATCTGTAAACTGAAAGAACAAATATTTATATTTGTCAAATTGAATTGACTTGGAACAAATATTTGCATTATATAATTCATAGTGAATAGGAATACCAGATTCCATGAGTCTATGAGAGACACAGTACAGATTTTTACAGATGCAATGGAAGCTGCTTAGTTTAGGAATCTTAATGTGATAGAAGAATAATGGAAAAATACTGTAATATAAATTGTTGATAATAAACTTGGGAATAAGGTATGTATAAGTATTTCAGTTACGAATTTGCTCATTTTTGATATCTTGATGAGCGGTGTTTTTAAGTATTGTCATAAAACCTTGCAATTGAGACAATGCCAGCAAAATGATAAAAATGGCCATAACTCCACACATGTAAAATAAAGTCTTACGAAGTACTAGATTCTTATCTTTTGAGAATCAAAGGGAATTTGATTTTGTCAGAAATGCAATTCAAATTATAGATAAGATTTTAGGGAAAAAGAGGTCATACTATCATGAATAAAAAGGGCTGGAGGGAAGATCTTGCAAAGTATAGAAAGGGGCCTGTAATATAAATATTATATTTAATACCAAGTGTTCCATGAATTGCTTCACATATAATTGATGTCACATGTGTCTGCATATTCATCACATGGGGCATGATAGTATAGATTGTCGGTTGCCTGTACAGAATACTGATTTTATCGATAGACTTCACAAGAGATCTTATCTATTCATTTACTTATGAGAAAATTATGTAGCTACAGTCTTGTCTGTGTATATTGGTTTAAAGACTATTTTTCTTGGGCTTTGGCCTGTGTTTGGGTTGGCCTGTGGGATGTTTCAAATACAAAGAGAAATGTGACAAGAGATGAAATTTGATAAGTTCTTATTGACTTTACCTTGGCTCCTTTTCATTTCTCTTTTCACAACGATGGGTGTCTACTGATGTTATTGATATTTATGGGTCTCCAGAATTAATTAAAATATAACCAGCTTATACCAGCCAAATAAGCTTTGACTAGTGTGTCTGGAAATTGGCAGCTTTCATCAACTAAACTGCTCACATGGTAGACACAAAGAGGAGATAATTCAGAATAAATAATTATTGTATAGCCTTTATTGTATAGCAACATGATTAAAATCAATTACTGATGTTCATGAGCCTAAGATGTATGATTCTTGACATTCTCCTTTGTTTTATATTAGTAAATGTTATGATATATGTCAATATCAGTATATAATAAGTTCATGATATATATTACAACTTAAAATTATAAGTGTTATAATATTAAGCTTAAATATTATAAAAGTCACAGTCTGATAAGAGTTGCAATTAATCTCTTCTGGGTTCAACTTATTTGAATATAGAGTGATTTAATCTACTTTGCATCATTTAGAAGTCATGATTAATATCTCTTATGTGAATGACAAAGCATTTTTATGTTTCAAACGTGATATTATTCACTTTTTAGTAAAATAATATTTAATGTTTTTGTTTCATAAGTAAAATAGCATAATTTATAAATATATTCAAAATATTCTGAAACTACTGCTTTTGCCCTAGCCATCTACTTGGGGTGTGTGTGTGTGTGTGTGTGTGTGTGTGTGTGTGTGTGTGTGTGTGTGTGTATGTGTGTGTGTGAATAGCTTTGCTAAAACCTATCACACAGATATTCTATTGTAGGAGTGAAACTTAATGAGTCTTTGCACCTCAGTCAGCTCCTAAAGACATATGATAATTGTTTCCTCCATTCCTTACTATAAATGGAAATAATGTTCATTTACAATGATTTAATAAGGCAGTTTCTGGGTTTGAGGTTTTAATTCCTCTATAATTTTTGCATTTAACTCAATTCCCATCCATATTGTTTCTGTCTATTCTGTCTTTAATACCATTGTTATTTTATACAAAATAGATTTTTTATATACACTCTATTCTGACTTTGCCTTCTCCTTCCCCCATTCCTCCCAGTTCCTCCTCACCTCCCATCTCATCTAGTTCCACACCCTTTCTGTGTCTGATGAGAAAACAAACAGGATTCTACAGAAAATGATGAAATAAAATAAATGGCTCCAATTGATAACCACCTGCCTTTGAAAGTTACACTTGCATCTTTTTTCTGACCATGCCTCATGTAAGAGCTCTGAGTAATGCTTCTGTTTTACAGAGTTGCTCTTCCACCTTCCCCCCAGGGTGTACCAGAATCTCATGGCAGAGTAGGCCACAATAAACCTTTCTTGTCTTTATCCTATACCTATTGGATTTGCTCAGGACTAAGGACATTACACTGGGACAGGAAAGGCCCCCTGCCTCACAGTAGACAGCCAATGGGAAATCATTTTTTGATTTTTAGGAAAGCAGTTCTCATAACTGAATTTATTTGAAGAATATTTAAATTTGACCATAAAGCTTAACGCCAATAATTTTATTTGATGTTAATTGTGGATGATGTGAGGAGAGAGTGAGTGAGGTAGTGAGTGTGTGTATGTGTATGTGTGTGTGTATGATTCTGTGTGTGTGTGTGTGTGTGTGTGTGTGTGTGTG
Organism: Acomys russatus; assembly: GCF_903995435.1. NCBI lineage: Eukaryota > Metazoa > Chordata > Mammalia > Rodentia > Muridae > Acomys > Acomys russatus. The sequence goes on along the minus strand of NC_067145.1, from coordinate 15,528,416 downwards.
TGTGTGATAGACATGCTGTCCAGCATTCTCATGAGAAAACATGAAGTGCAGAGTTACTTTTTCTTCTTCATCATAGAGAATTTTTTCAAATAAATCCAAGGACGTGATATGGATTTCTTTTTTAATTTCACATTAAATCTGACCCAAAAAGTGTGTCCTATGGCTTGATTACATTAATGTTTTCAGAATATTAGCTCCATTTATAAGAAAGTTCAATGTTGAATGGAAAAGACACAAAGAAAGCAATGCTGAAATTGCATGCACAACATTCTTTCCCTAGAAAGGCCCTGTCTGCCACAGACATAGGCTTCAGTATATTTTAAAGTACTGTGTTAAGTTGTTGAACGTGGTTTAATTTGTAACTTCTAGTTAATTGTTGATTTAAATGGCATCATTATCCTATACCAGGATAAAAATTTTAGAATATTCATGTGAACTCCATGTGCACTGTTAAAAAATAAAGAGATTAATATTTCATTTGATTATTAATAATTTGTGAAAACAAAGATGATATGGTAGAAGTGAAGATACTGATATTTTCATATAAAGAGATGCTTTTCATTTAAAGGTTTGCTTTTACTTTATTTATTTATTTATTTTTAATTCTCAGCTGATTTTTTTTAATTTTTTTATATATCTTTTTTTTTATTATTAATTTATTCTTGTTACATCTCAATGTTTATCCCATCCCTTGTATCCTCCCATTCCTCCCCCCCCCATTTTCCCATTATTCCCCTCCCCTATGACTGTTCCTGAGGGGGATTAGCTTTTACTTTATATGTTTGGATGTTTTTGCATGTGTAACTGTGCATGTGCAACTTTTTCCCAAAGCCCTCCTATGTCTCTGCCCTTCAAAACTGATAGGCTATTTGATTTTTAAACTAAAAATTTGCTATTTGAAATGCTGCCTAAAGCAATAGGCTGGTGGATCAATGGAATCAAATTGAAGACCCAGAGATGAATCCACACACATTTGCTCACTTGATTTTTGACAAAGAAGCCAAATATATTCAATGGAAAAAGGATAGCCTCTTCAACAAATGGTGCTGGTCTAACTGGATGTCTACATGTAGAAAAATGCAATTAGACCTTTATTTGTCACCATGCACAAAACTCAAGTCCAAGTGGATTAAAGACCTCAACTTAAAACCAGAGACATTAATTCAGTTAGAGGAAAAAGTGGGGAAGAGCCTGGGACACATAGGCACAGGAAACAACTTCCTGAACAGTACACCAACAGCCCAGGCCTTAATGTCAACCATTAATAAATGGGACCTCATGAGGCTGAGAAGCTTCTGTAAGGCAGGGGACACTGTCAGTAGAACTAAGCGACAGCCTACAGACTGGGAAAAGATCTTCACCAACCTTTCATCTGACAAAGGTTTATATCCAAAATATATAAAGAACTCAAGAAATTAAACACCACAAAACCAAACAACCCAATTGCGAAATGGGGCTTGGAACTTAACAGAGAATTCTCAACAGAGGAATATCAAATGGCCAAGAAACACTTAAAGAAATGTTCGTCCTTGTTAGTCATCAGAGAAATGCAAATCAAAACGACACTGAGATTCCATCTTATACCCATCAGAATGGCTAAGATCAAAAACTCAAATGACACCACATGTTGGCGAGGATGTGGAGAGAGAGGAACACTCCTTCATTGCTGGTGGGAATGCAAACTAGTACAACCACTTTGGAAAGCTATCTGGCGCTTTCTCAAAAAAATGGGAATAGGGCTTCCTCAAGACCCAGCTATCCCACTCCTTGGAATATACTCAGAAAATGCCCTACCACACAATAGGGACATATGCTCAACCGTGTTCATAGCTGCTTTATACATAATAGCCAGAACATGGAAACAGCCTAAGTGTCCCTCAGTAGAAGAATGGACTAAGAAACTGTGGTACATTTACACTATGGAATACTACTCAGCTATTAAAAGCAAGGAATTCCCGAAATTTGTGGACAAATGGGTTGAACTAGAAATTATCATAATGAGTGAGTTCACCCAGAAGCAAAAAGAGACAAACAGTATATCCTTACGTATATCAAAACACTAGTCCAAGGGATACGTACCATGAAAAACTTCACTTACAAAGAAAGTGGGTCAGAGGAGAGGACATCCTATTGAGACTTTAGGTGAGAGTAGCATGGAAGAATGGGGAAATAGTTGGACCCACAGGGTCCTGGAGACCTACAAGAAGAACTTTATGACAGGCAGATCTGTGTCCTGGGGTCCTCCTCAAACTAAGGCACCAGCCAAGGAGAATATAGGCATTAAACTTTGAACCCCTACCAAGACCTAGCCGACGAACATGATATTCTCCACCGTTGAGTGGAGAGTGAGATCTGACTCTCACAGGAACCCTGGTGCCACTTTTCTAACTACGCCCTTGGATGGGGAGGCCTGGCGGCACTCAGAGGAAGGATAGCAAGTTACCAAGAAGAGACTCAATATTCCAAGACCATATATAGGGGGAGGAGGTCTCCCTCAATCACAGACATAGGGTAGGGGAGAAGGGGAGAAGCGGGAGGGAGGGAAGAATGGGAGGAAACAGGGGAAGGGCTAACAATCGAGATGTAATATGAGTAAATTAATAAAAAATGTAAAAAAAAAAAAAAAAGAAATGCTGCCTATAGAATTCTTTGTACCATGGACATAATACTAATGAATTATTTTTGCAAATGTGATAATTATAATGTATGGCATTTTAATGATTTTTTTTTACTAAACCAAGACTCATTTTTCACTTATCTCTTTCATTGATTAAAAAAAGAAATGGTCATTTTTGTAAGTAAAGCAAATCATCAGAAAATGTCCATGAAGCAGAGCTTCTCATTTCAGAAGCATACAGTTGTCCTCATTAGCTTGTTTTGTTGTGAAGGACATGACCCTCCATTAACTCTGAACTTCATGTTTTCCCACGAGAATGCTGGACAGAATGTCTATCAGGTATTTTAATTTATAAGCCTTGATCTACCACTACTAAAAACAGTGCAAGCACATTGAACTATTAAATTTTCTAGTTTCAGGATTCTTCACTCATTAGTTGAATTTCCCTTCATTTTAAATCATGTGAATGATCAGCATCAAAACCATTTCTATGGAACCTTTGTGAGGAGACAAAACCTGCATTTAAGAGCTTTTGCTGAGGGCTAATATTTAAATTAAAGATGCTAAATTTCTGAGTTCACACTGTAGAAAAAAATAAAATTTAGTAATTAAGTATAGTTATAATCAATAATAGTGATACGATATCTATTAAAAAGACATTTAATTTAGGTAATTATACCTCAACATCAACAAAAGTACTTCCAAGATATGGAGTAATTAAATAAATTTGTTTCATTGAGTTCATCTATCATAAAATTATACTCTTTCACTATGACTTTAAAGCAGTGTGTTTTAAGATATCCCTTTTCTCTTTCTAATTGTTTTCAATAGCAAAATAAGAAAAATACTCAGCATGAGTTTGAATAAGTGATGTCATATTCATTTTGAGGAAATTATACACTCAGAAAATCAAGTATGCATCAATGGGTATTGATAGTTTTGCTGGGTAAAGTAGTCTGGCCTGGCATCTGTGGTCTCTTAGGGTTTGCAGGATCTCTGTCCAGGCCCTTCTGGCTTTTATGGTCTCTGCTGAGAAGTCAGGTGTAATTCTGATAGGTTTAACATTAAATGATATTTGGCCCTTTTCCCTTGCAGCTTTTAATATTTTTTCTTTGTTCTTTATGTTTTGTGTTTTGATTATTATGTGACAGGCAGTTTTTCTTTTCTGGTCAATTCTATTTGGTGTTCTGTAGGCCTCTTGTATGTTTATAGGCATCTCTTTTTTTAGATTGGGGAAATTTTCTTCTATGATTTTATTGAGAATAGTTTCTGGGCCTTGGAGACTGATATCTTCTCTTTCTTCAATGCCTATTATCCTCAGATTTCTAGCCAATGGTCAGAACAGTCTCCACAGTTGAGTGGAGAGTGGGATATGACTTTCTCATGTACTCTGGTGCCTCACATTTGACCATGTCTCCTGGAGGGGGAGACCTGGTGGCACTCAGAGGAAGGACAGCAGGTTACGGAGAAGAGACTTGATACCCTATGAGCATATACAGGGGGAGGTAATCCCCATCAGGAACAATCATAGGGGAGGGGAATAAGGGGAAAAGAGGAGGGAGGGAAGAATGGGAGGACACAAGGAATGGGATAACCATTGAGATGTAACAAGAATTAATTAATAATAAAAAATTTTAAAAAAACAAAACAAAAAACAAACAAACAAACAAACAAAAAGATAATCAAATATGTTAGTATCCAACTAACTATTATCATAACTTTAAAACTCACTAATATAGAATTGTTTTCAGGCCAGGCATTTGGTGCATGTCTTTAGTCCCAGCACTTGGAAGGCAGAGATAGGTGGATCGCTGTGAGTTCAAGGCCAGCCTGGTCTATACAAGCAAATCCAGGACAGTCAAGGCTACACAGAGAAACCCTGTCTCAAAATAAATAAATAAATAAATAAATAAATAAATAAATAAATAAATAAAACAAAAAAAAACTTGTTTGCAGTATATATATCTTCACAGAATCTCCTAGTAAATATTTAATATGTTGCATTGTGATTTTACAATTACATATAAGCATGACTTCTGATAACAGAAATGGAAACAAAGAGCAAAAAAAGGAAGAGAGTAAAATGAAGAAGAAGATGGAGAGGTGGGATAGATGGAGGAAGTAAAGAAAGAAAAGTAGAGGGAGCAAGGAATGGAAGGAGGGGGGGATGGGAGGAATGGTGAGAGATCATGTGTATGTGTCTGAAGAAGCCAAGAGGCTTATACATGAAGAAGAAGGAGAGGACAGAAGGTGTTTGAGGGGAGATATATTAATTTAAATGCTATTTAGGAAAGAAAAGGTTAAAGAGCATTCTAGAAAAATGACAGCGTGTGGAGGATCTCATAAAACAAAGTCCATATGATATTTTAATACGTTTGTGTTTCTATTTTAGAATATATAATATCAAGAAAAAACAATGGATATTTCCCTGGAAATAATTTACTAAGTTGGTCATGGTGGCACACACCTCTAATCACAGCACTTGGAAAGACAGAGACACGTAGATCTCTGTGAGTTTGAAGCCAGCCTAGCTTAAAAAGTGAGTTTAGGATACCCAAGGCTACACAGAGAAACCCCATCTTCAAAAAACAAAAACAAACAAACAAACAAACAAACAAAAAAACAAAAAAGAAGAAAATAAAAAAGTGTTAACTTTGTATTAAAATGTAGACTTTAATCACACTTGATGTAAATTTTATATTACCATTGCATTATTACAATACATTATTATTACCTTGTTATAAAATTTCTCTTCGCCTATAGTATAGGGAGATTTGGATTTTTAATGTACAAAACACTTATGTTTGTTTGGGTTCTCAATTTGAAAAAAAGTCACAATAACTGAAAAAATTAAAATCAGTAATGGTCATATAAACTACAAAAAACTGTAATGTAATACAAAAAGATTACAGATAAGACAGTGTTATAAAACATATATTTTCTTTAGTACTTAATCAACTATTTCTTCATGTTAGAATTAAAAACAAATGTCTGAATATTGTTTGAATGAGGCTAAATTAAGAGAAATAGTGATGGTATCAAAGAGAGGAAATGGGCCCTGAATCTCCGTTTTCTTTATTATATCTCTGGTATCTTAATGGTTTTCCATGGTTTCTGTCATTTATTCAATACCTTCTCATCCGACAGACAAATCATTATCCTCATTATTCTTCATTCTAATTATTTGTCACTTTCTTAGTTAAGGTTTCTATTGTTGTGATGAAATGCTATGACAAAAATTGAGTTGTGGAGGAAAGGTTTTATTTGGCTTACCCTTCCACATTGTACTCCATCACTGCACGAAATCAGGATAGGAATTTGAACAGGGCAGGACCAGGAGCCAGGAGCAGAAGCACAGTCCATAAAGGGGTGCTGTTCATTGGGCTGCTCCTCATGGCCTGCTCATCCTGCCTTCCAATATAATTAAGGACTACCAGCCAAGGAATGGCACCACCCACAATGGTCTGGGCCCTCTTTCATTGCCCACTAATTAGGAAAATACCTTACAGCCTGATCTTATGGAGTATTTTTCTCAATGAGGCTACCTCATCTCTGATGAGTTTAGCCCATACCATGTTGACAGAAAACTGACCAGTATAGTCACTTATACAAAATCCAGAGTAAATCTGGACAAACCTCAGAAACAGAAACGTATCCTTAAAGATATTTCTATTACTACTTCCACCTTTAGGCCATGGAAAGGAGAAGTCTAGAGGGCAGAAATGAACTTACATCACATGGAAATAATTGCGTCTATGGATCAAACTTTACCTGATAATATGAATTAGAAGCAATTGTGCTTTAAATGAGACTGTCTATCGTAGCCTCATTCATATGACTACTTGGTGCTTGTAGGTTGAACTCCTTCAGGAGGATTTAGATCCATGGACTTGTTGGAGGTGGTGTGTTACTGGAGGAAAGCCAGGTTTCAAAAGCCCAAGCTATCCCCAGCTGTATTAATATTCCTCTTTCTTCCTTTTACTTGTAGGCTCGGATGTGAGTTCTCAGGGACTGCTCCAGTAATGTGCATGCCATGCCTGCCTTTATCCACTGTGCAACCTGACATGATTGCCATTGACTCTAATGCCTTAAAACTGTGAGCCCTGAATTAAGTCCTGCATGGTCACGGCATTTTGTCACAGTAATAATAATAATAATAATAATAATAATAATAATAATAATAATAATAAACCAAAGACGAAGGTCGAATAACTAAAGCACCATCTGTATCTGCTTTTGTCCCTTGATAGAGTGGATGAGCTACTATTCAACACCAACAGTACATGCATAAGAGACATGTGGCAGGGTCTTTCCTTTATAAGCAGTTACACAATGCCTTTAAAAAGAGTTGGGTCAGAAATAGATACCTAATCTAAAAACAGAACATAAAGTGGCACAGAGAAACTTGACAAAGCTTCTTTATAATCTTTTTTCTTTTTCAAAAAATGATTTATTTTATATAAACTATTCTTCACATCCTGCTGGCAGCCCCATCCCTCCTTACCTCCCAGCCCCACCCTCTCTCCCTCTTTCCAAACCCTCTCCTCATCTCCTCAGAAAAGGGGAGTCTCCTACCCCAGGCCCACCCCAGCTTATCAAGTTGCATAAGGACTGAGCATATCCTCTTCCTCTGTGGCCTGGCAAGACAGTCCAGCCAGGGGAAAGTAATCAAAAAGGTGTCAAGAGTAACCTTGTCAGAGAGTACCTGCTCCACTCAATAGAGGACCCACATGAAACCAGATCCACATCCCTTCAGGAGTTCTTGGTCCAGTCCTTGCAAGTCCCTTCATTGATGCCTCAGTCTCAGCACGCCCCTCTGGGTCCTGGTCAGTTAGTTGGCTCTGTTGGTTTCGTGTGAAGCTCCTGTCACTTCCAGATCCTTTCTCCCTTCCTCCACTTTTACACTAGATTCCCAATGCTCCACACACTTTTTGGCTGTGAGTCTCAGCATCTGTCTCAAGGCACTGTTAAGGGAGAGCCTCTCAGAGGACAACTCTCCTAGGCTCCTGTCTGTGAGCATAGCAGAGTATCCTTATTAGTGTCAGAGGTTGGTGCTCTCCCATGGATATGTCTTTGCTCGGACAAGGTACTGGTTGGGCATTCCCTCAGTCTCTGCTCTCTCTACTCTATTCCTGCACTTGTAGGCAGGGTGAGTTATAAGTTGAAAGTCTTTGTGGTTGGATTGGTGTTCCCCTCCCTCTACTAGACTTGTCTAGTTAGAGAGTGTTCTCTTCTGTCTCTATGGCCCCTGATACTAGGAGTCTCTGCTAGAGTCCCTCTCATATCCTCAAAGGAGCCTACCCTGACTTAGGTCCCCAGGTTGTCACAGAGAGGCCTCCAGCCATTGTTTCTCTTTTTTTCAATAGACCTTTTATTTTCTTGCCCCTGCTCTCGCCAGGCCTGATCTTTGCCCTCATATCTCTCTGTGTTTGCTTTTCTACCCTGTTCTGTCTCTTCAGCCATTACCCACCTAACCACTCCTGGCCATATCCCCAAATGATGCTCTGCTATACAACAAGGACACTTGTTCAACTACATTCATAACAGCTTTGTTCATACCTCAGGTATTAAAAACAAAGAAATTATGAAAATTGCAGGCAAATGGGTGGAACTAGAAATGGTCATCGTCAGTGAGGTAACCCAGACACAGAAAGATACACATGCTAAATGGATTTTAGGCATATCATACAGGAAAAACATACTACAATGCACAGGCCCAAAGAAGATACATAACAAGGAGCATTCCAGGGAGGATATTTGCATCTCACTCTGAAGGGGAAATAGAATAGCTTCTTAATAACCTCTGATTCATTTATATAAAGGGGGTAGTTTTTATTCAAATGGATGTTCTACTTTGATAGACAAATACACTTAGTAATAAAATTCTATGCTTGGAAATTTATTTAAAAATAGTAAACAAACTGGTTTCTTTCATATGAAATTGTTACAACACTATTGTAGAAATTTTTGAAAAATTAGGGTAAACGTGTATCTAATAATGTTATCGTACATCATGGAAACATGAAAGGCAGATCAATCCACAAGGGCTGCATCAGTTAATTTTCTTAAACCTATTACTTGAATTTGTTACTTACAATACATCTATAATTTAATGTAATGTGTTTTAATGTTTAAAATATATTAGAATGCAGCATTATGTCTATACACGCCGTTGATCTCAACATAATTGTGTGTAAAGTGCTTGAAACAATGCTTTGTGCATGTTAAACTAGTAATAATAGTTTGATAAATGGAAGACTAAAGGTAAACTATGATCATAAACAACCAGATTTAATATACAAGGATTTGCTATTACAGAAAAGCAATCAAATTGAAAACATATTACTTTTTCATCAAACTATTGGCATATATCAGATAAATAAATAAATGATTTTACTGCTCATAAATGTCATAATGACAATATATTTGATATTTTGAATACATAAACTATTCTATTATGATACAATTTAAAAAATTACAACCATACTTTTTAGTTTACATCTGGATAAATACTACTATTGATCATTTTATGAGAAATGTGTCTTTATTTTTTATTTAAGTAATTAATTCAGATTACATCTCAATTGTTCTTCCCTCACTTGTATCTTCCTGTTCCTCCCTGCCTCCCTCTTTCACTCTACTCCACACCTCTAGGTCTGTGACAGAAGGGGATCTCCTCCCCCACCATACCATTGGAGTTTACTAGACTACATAACAAAACAAGATCAAATACAAGAACCTACAAGATTAAAACACATGTTTGCAGAATCATAGAATTACCTTAGTAGGTGTAAGCTCAATTTCTTGTATGCACAAGTAAAATAGACTGAAAAGGTATGTTTGGATGCTACTATAAAAAATAAACCCACTGCATTGTGTTTTGTCACTATTATCAGTCTGGGCCCATGCTGTACAGATGTTTGCTTACAGATGGTTGTTGATAAGCAGTGATTGCAGTGAATGCGTGTGTGTGTGTGCATGCATACAACATGCTACAGAAGCAAAGTAGCATCAATTATTTTCAAAAGTCATTGTAGAGTGATGTTTTATAGACTATAACAGAAGCAGAGAGAGAGAGAGACACAGTTCATCCTTATACTGCATGTGTATACCCTCTTCCACAATATGTTCTGATGGTAAGTATACACTTAGATAGTTGCACAGTAGAGGAACAACTTCTTGTATAACTCAGCGTGAGCAACTGGCTTGGATTCCTAGACAGCTTTGTCATCTTCGTTCCTCTTCACTGAACCTTGAGACAGCCAATAACATAGCTACTTCTTTTCACTAATCTGTCTTCAACTTCTGCCCTCGCCAACTTGCCAAGCTCCACCTCCCAGCTCACCCTATTTGCATATATCATTCTAAAATTGAACTCCTTGTACTCATAAAATTGAAGTGAACTATGCTTCTATGAGGCAAGCTTCATTAAAAGGATGATGATTCACTACCTAATTTATTAAGAATGAAATAACAGTAGCAACAAGTTTTGACTGAGCCATAAATGTAGCATTTACATAAATGTAAAATACTACCCTTTCAATATATAGTTTTCATGTTTAGAATAGTTACAATTTAGGAAAATTATTTTTCACTGGTGTTGATTTTTTTCTTTAATGAGTGGATTTTGATATTTATGCATGTTGTCAGTGCTGTGGGTGCCCAAGTAAGTACAGATATGTGTGGGGTAGCTGGAAGAAAATATTGGTTATTGCATTTCAAGATGCAAGCATCTTTGTTGTTGTTTTTGCTGCTGCTGGGTTTTATTGTTATTTAAACAGGATCTTTTAATTTTAATGTTTACTCTCCAGTGTGACTGGGCAAATAAATAAAGGAATAAGTTAAAACTCAGATTTCAATTACTCAGATACAACTGAAACCACAACATACTACTAAATGATCACACTACCTGTATATACACTCATCTCTAAGTTCTAAAATTCTACTATATTTTCTAAACTATTATATTACTTATTTGTGTGTGTGTGTGAACATATGCACACAGGTGCCCAGAGATTAGGCATCCAGGAGTAGGCATTGTACTCAGATGGAAGTCACTTGAGATAGGTGCCAGGAACTTACTTACATTGGCTAAAAATTCAGCAAATATTCTTAACCGCCAAGTCATTTCTTCACCCTCATTTTTTAATATTAATAAAGTAAGTTGTATACTTTTATGTAAACATAAAATGATCATAAGAGAAGCATCACCTATGAGGTCTTAACTTCAACAATGATGACAGCAATAAGAATGGTAACAGACAGTCTCATGGAGGGCTAGAATTACAGACAGCCAAGGAATACTGACAGCGAGAGACCTAGGCCTCCAGAGGGTCAAGTTTCCAAATCATTATCCTGTACCAAGTTGTCAATCCTGAAATCATTTACATGCAAGTATATGATGTGCATTTGTTATATTTTTATTTATGTGAATACAAACACACACACACACACACACATATATATATACATATACACACACATATATATACATACACACATATATATATATGTGTGTGTATGTATATACACATATATTGAACAACTAATAAAGAGGTAGAGGACATGAACTTGAAAAAGCAAGGGAGTGAATATGAAGTGTTGGAGGGAAGAAATGGAAGAGAAAAATGATGTTATTATATATTAATTTCAAAATATAAAAATTTAAAAGAAATAAAAGGAAAAAACACATATTACACATTCTTGACATAACTGCTGAACTGCCTCAACAAAAACATGACTTGGGGAAATACAAGTTTTTTGACAGTACCAGATATTGATGCTTAAGTCATTGAGTATGCTAGGCAAGTACCCTTCCCCTGACCTGTAGCCCAACCCCTTAATGAGACATTTTAAGTAGCTAAAGTTGCTCTTGAAACTAATCATTAAGGGATAGAAGTAATAACTCGGGTCATTGCCAGTTCTCCCCAAGTCTTTGGACACAGGGGTGAGTGGATTTTGGTGGAAGAATGCAATGTAAAAGAAAAAAAGAGGTGTAGAAGAATTTGATTCTGATATGTCAGCTTAATTAACTGGATGGATGGACCCTTTGAAATAGTAAAATCTGAGGATAGCAAATGTATCTGAGTGAAGTCCAAGACTTTATTTTGGACATGTGGATTTGTGATGTCCATCAGAAATCTAATTTATATGCCAAGAAAAGCACATGGCTGCAGATTAAATTTGTGTAAATTTGAGCCTGGTGATGTATATTTTGGAGTTTTCAGCATATGGTGTCTAAAATTATGAACTTGAGTGAGATCATTATGGGCGTGGGTGCAGGCACAGGAAAACAGGAGCTGCTCCAATAATGTGAGAAAAATATAGAAAAGACTGTACAGTGACTCAGGTGTGGGGTGCTGGAATAAACAGTTGGCCCAGGAAGTGACAGGGCAGTGAATAGGAGCAAAGATAAACATCTTTGACATGTGAACATTCATATGTGACTGATTTGATTTTTTGCTAAGAAGTTGTAGCAAATATATAATAAAATCTGAAAGTGTACTTAAAATAATATTAACTATCTAGATAACCAAAATATATGAAATGACAGCAGATGAAAAGCTTGAGCAGGTTATATTTGGGGGAAAATCCTAAAAATATCATGTAAGGAACTGGTACTGTGTGGAAGTCTAAATCAAACTCTTATTAGTCATTTCTTGGATTAGACTTCACCTCCAGATGGCTTCTCCTAAAATGTAAACATGTGACTTGAAATGGATAATGTTAAATAAGTAATCTCAAAAGTATTTTAAAATGCAGATGGCTAAAATTATCACAGATGCTCCTGTGTTTTCCAATTGATTCACTCTGGAAAACCCATTCATAGCTGCTAATACTGTAAGTCAAAAGAGATTTAAGACACTGCATTGGTCATAGCAGTACGCTGTATAGTCAGGTTATTTGCACCCTCCATTGGGTCTCTGTCTGTGATGCATGATTTGCTTTTGAGAAATAGCATTATTAGTGTAGATACTATATACTCTATACTCATGTTAAAGAGAATTTTGAAATCATAAGCACTGAATACATTTCACCCTAATGTAGAGAAATTGCAAGCCAAGACATTGTAAGACAGAGATAATCTCTATCTATGTCTACACAACTAAACAAAACACATATGCAATCAAAGAGAAATGAAAGTTCCCGAATTTCAACCATGGATGGAGAATGGACAGTAGATCCCATTAAGGTGGCTTCATTTTCACATGGTCCTTGAGAGCATCTTGTAATAGCATTCACCATACAGTTAGAATAGTCAAGAATTAAATTTCAGATAGTGTAATGAGAAGAAAGATGGAGCATATCAGATGTACAGACATTGCTCCTTGTTAGTCAGGGATAAGGCAATATAACTCTAAACTATATGTGACAAGTTGTGAAGTAGCCCAAAACTACACCTGAAATGATTTAACAACATAGTATACATTAAACACAAATGTTGTAGAATGAGATCAGAGTTAAAGTTGAAACTTTCTTAGAAGTTAAGGTTGAGTTAAAAAAAAAAAGCTTCTGAAAGAGTTAGGCAGTTTTATAATTAGTTATCAAAAACCAACTGCTTTCTCTTATGTTAAAATGATGTAGTACAGTATTCTAAATATACTTTAAATAGCAAATAATAATCTACTGGAAATAACATCATTAAGTTTTGAGTCCTTCTAATTCTTATGAGGTGAAAGCAAATATATTTCCTGAGGAAGGTCCTTTTTTTTTTTAAAGGTGATTTTAGTTCTCCCACTTTATCCTAAAATTATCTTCCCATTTATATAGAGTTTGAAATTTTTCTTGGCATGAAAAAGATGGAAGAGTATATCCACTTACAAAAATTGGTTAAGTAACCACTAATGAAAATATCTTGGCTTCTAGTTAAAGTTATTAATCATAGCTCTGTGGCTGAAAAGCAAAATGCAATAATTTTTCAGTGTAGTTTTCCATGAACTCACAACATTGGAATGTTTTACTCCAATTAAAAGTTGTAAAAATACTCATAACTTACCAGTTTTCTGTAGTGACACGAACTAATGGACCATCTTTATATTAATTCACTAAAAGAGCCAGAATATGGTACAATACTCTCATTCCCTTCACTACTGTGAAACTGGCATCAAGCATACATGTTGCACTCCCTATTGTTCAGCGCCCCATGGCTGTCACCTCTATTGTAAATCGCAGAAGAAGAATAAATGAAGTTGTTTTTGTACTGTCATTCATGTTTCATAGCATTCAATATAGTGTGAAAAGTGTTTTATTTATAGAAAGGGTTAAAACCAAAAGTGTTTATTTCCTTCTATGAGGGACACTTAGCCGGCTTTAGAGATACCAGTGATGATGGTGTTCTTCTTTTGAGTGTACGTGTGCCTGTTTTATGTGTGCATAAAGATGCACTCAGAGGTGATGAAGTTGAAATGTGAGGATATTTTAAAAATACTTAAAAAAAAAAACATGTGAAGGGTGTTTTCCAGCACATTCCTCTCAATCTTCAAAACCTCTTCAAACAGATGTATGCATCTGGAGACATGTTACAGAATTAAAGATAAATTTAAATGAAGCGATTGTCGTGGTGGCAATAGGGGCGACGTGGTATTTTGCTGTTATTCTAACACATTATGGGTAGACACAGTATGGAAGTCTTCGCATATTTCTATTTTAGAATACATGCCTAGGAAAAGGGTAGTAACATGTTTATATAAATGAAGTTCCTTTTAGGATTTTTAATAGTGATAAAACCATTCATATATTTCCCATGTTTTATGAGTAAAAGAAGGCAAAGTGACAATGCTTTAAAAGGGAAAATGGATGGATGGAGAAAATGTCTATCATTCTGATAAAGATGCTGCCCAAATGAAATATGAATCAGCAGTTGCTAAGTTGCTATTCTCACAAGAAAATGGTCTCAGTCGAGTTTCCTGTTGTGGGTAAGTGCAGTCATTCATTCATAGTGATATAACCTCAAGAACTTCCAGGGTAAGGATCCCTATAATAACTTGCTAACCTGAAAAATGATGAAAGAAATTCAACATTATTTGTATGTGGCAACATGACCCACATGAATGTTAGGGATAATGGGCAACTTAGTTCACTGCAAATAAAACAGCTCCGTGATCCGTCATTAACCTAAGTGAGCCTGAGCTTCGCTAAAGCAGCCTTCTAAATGAATAGGTCACTGCCTGTTTAAAAGCTCAGAGATTTGCTAATGTTCCGAGGACTTAGAGTCTATTAAAGCAGACAGCCTGAGCATGTACAAAATTGAAGGTAGCTTTAGATAGCTACGATGTTTTGATTTGTTGAATAATGTCCCTTGGAAGCTGTTGTATACCAGGAACACTGTAGCTGCTATATTATCCTGCATAAAAGTGTAGAGGTGTCAAGCTGAAAACAAGAGCTTACTGTGTCAAGAGATACTCCACAAGAGGAATTAAGTTTGCACTCAAATCTGACTTTCACCAAGCAATTAACTCCATTAAAGAGAATAGAGCTCTGAATAGAGCTCAAATTAAGGCAGTGCAGTTAGAAGCAGTAGTAATTCAGGAAGAATTAGCAATGTCCTACTGAAGAGAGCTACCAAATTAAGCCTCGGAAGGTTTAAAGATTAAACCAATTAATAGCTTTTTTAGGTGTTCTGGACTGTACATAGGCTCAAACCCAGCTACCAATACAAAAATCTCCTCTGTACTCTTCAGATAACAAAATTGACTCTGCAAACCAATTAGACAAATCTTTGTCATCCTCCATTACCTTTTTAGTATTTTCAAGTTGCTTTATTTTATTTTGTGGATGGCATGAGAAATTGGGTCATTATACGGTAATATAGTATTGGATTTTGAGCTGAAAAGATGATTAGCACTTTTTCACATTATTCATTCTGGAATTTTCAAATGTCTTTATATATCTAGTACTCAAGTTGTATTATATTCATTTCAATAATTACCAAGAAGACATAGATTCTATAATAAATACAAGTATATATGTTAGTTAATTATGAATTATTCAGAGGCCAAGTTATATCAATACAGGCATTTTAGTCAAAAGTTGCATGCCCTACTCTCTCCCTAAAGGTTCTTTATATGGTACCTAAGTTGTTCAAACAATTTTATATGTAAGCCTAATTTTAGTTGAATTTATGTGCTCATAATTATTCCTTGAATACTCATTCAATAAGCTTATAGAGGGCTTTCAGGGACCAGACACTATTAAGATGAACTTCTCTCATAGATTTTACCTTTATTCCATAACAAAGTATAAAAATTTCTGGCGTATGGTGGTGTTACATCTCAACAAACCTATCATAAGTTGAACTCATTTTTAATGTACCTATAAAATACCTAAATTACTAGCCATCCTAACTCAGCTATGCAATGTACTGTAGAGCATTGGTCACTTACTCTTGTGATGGCATCGTGCTTGGGAATTGTGATTTCCTGTTCATGTCTAATATTACAGAAGCATAACATTGCATATGGTTAGCATTGGAAAATGTCAAAAATTAAAATTCAAAGACTTGGATTTATTAAATTCTGATCAATTTCACATGTTAATATCAAAAATAATTAATTCAGCCCATTATTACATAGGGATCATCTATAATGCAATGACATATTCCAGTGATATAATTGATATGCTGCTGATCCTATTATGAAAATTTACAGACGTACTTTCTCATTGGAAATCAAGTATAATTTTCAGACAGTACGTAAAGATATCACTCAGAAACTATGACAAGCCAATTTTGCTTGTAATCAACTATGAAGCTCAAAAAGAAAAGATGCCTTTTTTTATGAGGAGGACCTTTGCTAGTTATTAAGGAAAAAAAAAAAAAAAGGATTGGCCATTGATTATCAGCCAACAGTAGTTCTTTGATGATGGCTTACGTGGTTTTATGATACAATTTTTGACAGAGGGAAGAGAAACTGCAAACATGTTATCAGAAAGAACAATTTGGTTGTTATTGCACAATCTAGGTATGAAATGAGAGTGACTGAAACAAAGGTGACTGTTGATGTGGGACATGAGAAATAATTGCCTTGAAGGTATATCTATTCCAGACTTTAATGCTATTAAGCCATCAGAACTAGTATATAGTTGAACAAGTGGGGCCCACAAGAATCTCAGAAGTGATCATAAAGTCCCAAGCTATTGGTTAGATAGCTTTAGCTGTGAATTTTACTGGAGTTAAAAAAAAATATTTTCCAGAGACAATGTAACAAAGGCTTGGTTTTCTTTCAACTCTATTGGGTGGTAGTGCAGCCTTGCTATGTAGAGACACTAGAGGAAAACAAAGTTACTGGGAACATTGGGAACGTATCCTTAAAGGGAATAGTACTAAGGTCTTCTCCTCCACGTGCCCCTCTCTCTGCTTTCTGGTTAGCCCAATACTTTTGCTCCACCATACATTTCAGGTCATGATGTATCACCTAACCAGGAACTCAAAACACTGCAGGCAAGTGACTACCAGCAGAAATGTAGAAACTGTGAGCCACATGTACCTTCCTAAATTGTTTGTTTCAAGTATTTTGTTAGAACTATGGAAAGCTGGTAAAGACACTATGCAATTTGCCAAGATGAACGTAATTACAAAGACAGGAGTAGTATACATAGGCTATAACAAGGACAAACAGAAATCAAGAGTTTTGAACTTTGGTTGAAATGACTATTACTTATTCAAGTGGAAATACAGATTACATATTCTAAGATAGTAGTCTGATGTGTAATACAAGAATTGTAGGTCAAGACCGTTTAGGAAAAAAAAAAACACACAGAAAAGGGCTCAAACACATGTTGAGAAGGCTGGTATCTGTATTTAGTCTCTTTGTAGCCTATGACATCCTGTCATCCTGAATTGAGTTCCAAGGTACCCTAGGAAATATTATCTACATGTCTGAAAGTATAAAGACTCTTGAAATAATGAAGACTGAAGAAGAAAAGTAAATTGTAACAAAATGAAAAGCATATGAAAGTGTTTTCGTTTAAAACGTATTTAAGTGTCAGAAATGTGTGGTTTTGCATTTTGATGGTTCTAAAAAAAAATGATTTTGCTCCAAATGATTTATCACTAAAATCCGCCTAAATTCCATAGACAGGCCAGTGTCTCTGGGATTCCACCTCAGGTTTTGAGGTACCAGGTCTAAATATTTGCTTTCTGAAAATAAAACCTGCCTACTCAGCAATATTCTTTCTAGGGGAGTGGATTACCCTCAGGATGAAGTAGGTCACATGCCATTTGCACTCCTTATTCTTGTTTTATCCATTGTTCTCACTGCGTAACACAGGCATTCAATGATGTCATTTAATGACAGTATATAATATCGAATGTATTAGAGAACAAATATCCCATTAACTTCCTGTTAACCCTTTAAACTATTAGTTTCAGAATTCCAACAGGCATGCTAGACCACATGACTACAAAACAAGGATTCATTCTATTAGGATCTACCTAATAGTGAATGCCTCTCCATCATGCACAGCTGAGCACATATGCTGGAATCTTAATATGAAACCTAAAATTTCTCCCTGTGAAGCTACTCCTGATTTAAAAAAATATATCCCACCATTCTCATTCTTGCTTAACTAACATATAACTTGGCAGAAGTTTATGCTTCTCTCTGTTTCATAGTCCACTGCCAGCAATTAAGGAAGAGAGGGAATTGAGTCAAATCTTACTTTAAAATCTGCCAGCAATCACATCCCTTGAAGGGACGGCAACTCTTCATGGAAATATTGATTCACAAAATCCCAGAAAGATATTTCATTGTACGTATACAGATATGCTTAAGGACAGAGATTTAGTCTGAGAAACAAGCCTTTAGGGAATGTCAGCATTGTGCAAAAACTGAAATATCCTTACAGAAAACTAGATAGTATTTGTCAAGTATACCAGGGGCATGTCCTCTTTATATAATCAAGAGAAGCAATAAACAGAAAGTACATTTGATGGCTGTCATGATCCAACATAGTCTTCAAGGAAAACATTGTTTAAGTAAAATAACTGCGTCAGAAATAGTAAGTAAAAGCATAGTCCAGTAACAAATATTTATTATCAGTATCGAATATTTTACACCAAAATAATTACTTTATATTGCTAGAAGTTCATTAGTATTGTTTACATCACCAATACCACAAACTAGTACAAATTTATGATAGCTACAAACCAATGATAGCTATACCTCGAAGAATCAGCAAATTTTTCTCTCTCTTGTAATCTATGGGGCCACCATTGAATACAAGAGCTCTGATTAACTTTAATGCCATTAACAGTACCTGCGACTATATTTTTATAGTTATTTAAGTCATCCCTATAAGTCTCTTCAGAAGAGAAGTCTTCTGCAAGAGCAGTACACATGCTTTTTTTTTTTTTTTTTTTTTGGTACATCCTGATTGTAGCCCCACCCTTGTCACCTCCCAGTCCCACCCTCCTTCCCTTATCCTCCCTCTCCCCTCTGCTAACCATCTCTGTTGCCCTACTCTCTATTTTGTGGTCTAACTAGTTACAAGTAACATTTAAGTAAGAACTTTTATTTTTATTTTTGATATTAATGGCACTTTCCATTTATTTTCAACATATTCTAAGCATATGTACTTTGTTAAGTCAAATGTCTTATATGGATAACTTAGCTCACTGAATATTGTGGTATCTCCAAAAAAAAAAAAAAAAAAAAAAGGAAGATATTATGAAATAAGTTCTGGGATATCAGACACATTCAATGTTTGATTTTTAAATACTAAAGTAGTAAGCGCATGATATTTGATATCTATGTCTTGTTATTACTTAATCTTTGGTAAGCACTTGTACTCTCATTCATTTTCCTTTCTGCCATTCTCAGATTTTTAAGATTATAGTTCATCTTTTCTTTTGTCCAAATAGCCATTAAAAGAAATAATAACACAACTACCACTGATTCATTCTACTTTTAAAGTACATTTTATTTTAATTTGTCACTGTGTGTGTGTGTTTGTGTGTGTGTGTCTCAGTGAGAGTTTCTGTATGAGTGAAGTGCTCATAGAGGATAGAAGAGGGCAGTTGAACAACTGGAGCTGTAGTTACAGGCAGATGTGAGTTTCCAAATGTGGGACCTTGGACCTGACCTTCCATCCTCTGCAAGAGCAGTAAGCACTCTTAATTGGTGTATTTCTGGAGGCCCACCCTCTAGTTGTAGCCTCCCTTATAAAATTTAAGCCTTCTTTACAATCAGTGATTCTTCCATAATGCAAGTAATGGCCATGCCTATTTGTTGGAGGTTTGTCTGGTGTATTTTGATGCTGTTTACTGGTTGCTCTCTCTGTGCCCCACCTGTACCTTGGCTAAGAGCCTAACCTGTTTGACCAATTAAAGGCACCTGGGCAGGGCAAATGGGATAGGCAGGGCTAGGGCTCCAGGACTTTGGGAGACAGAGAGAATCTTGGGAAGAAGAGAGACTGGAAGACAAGAGAGGAAGAAGGCTACTGTGCCATGTGTTAGGTGGAGGAGAAGCACATGGCTGGCATGGATGGAGATCAGATGATGATAATTAGGATTATGAATGGGAGGTAGCATGAAAGAAATTATTAGAAGCAGATGGCATATGAAGTGGTTTAGAGGATTACTATCTGCCCTGCCCCAGGTTAACTAAGGCTATTTTAAAATATAATAGGTGTCTGTGATTTGATTGATTGCCATTGGGTTAGAAAATACTAGCATAATAATATAGGCAAGATAATAAACATTAGTAGTCCATATTGGTAAATTAACCACAACATCTATTTGTTATTTGTTAACCAAGTTCTGAGATAGATAGATAGATAGAGAGAGAGAGAGAGAGAGAGAGAGAGAGAGAGAGAGAGAGAGAGAGAATCATTTTGTACTTATTTGTGTGCCACCCTCCCTCACCTCTCGACTCTCCTTCTCTGTCTCTGTCTCGTGTGTGTGTGTGTGTGTGTGTGTGTGTGTGTGTGTGTGTGTGTGTGAGTGTGTGTGTATGTGTGTGTGCTCATGCACATACACAAGACATTTTGTACACCAGAGAACATTTTTTTGGAATTGGTTCCTTTCTTTCATGGTATAGGCCCTTGGGATTAAATCCAGGTCACCAGGTTTTATGACAGGTGTCTGTAGTCACCAACCCATCTCAGTGGCCCAGATAATTTTCTATGTAAGTAGCCTAAGGGCAGTTTCATCTCCATCATTATAATTAAGTCCAACACTTAACAAATCCTGACAACATGTTTTACCATCTACTGCAGTGGGTCTGACTGTTGGCTGTGGTCTAGGCTTCTGCAGTTAAACGTTAAAGTGGAAAGTCATGTCCATTAATGAGCATTGCCAGAAGGATAATAGTACTAGCACAAGTAGCCTATAATCGAGACATTTAAAAAAAATGCCCACAAATGTCCAGAACCTTATTTTTATAACATTGTTTTAATACTTGGTCCAATGTGCAGGATATCATCATGCAATATAGGAATTAGAATTCCTATATTTATACATACAGGACATTTTTGTGTCATAATAATTTTTGATGAAACTTGAGCTTTGAGACACATTAATTACACAATACCTTCACAATTTTATCAGGCATATACAAAATTGCATCCTACTTTGAAGATGAGTCCATACTCAAAGGCTCTCCTCTCTAACACTGGCTGCCTACATCTTTAACCATTTGAGCACATCAGTTATACTCTGGTGTGTAAGACCTGTTTTTCCCCCAATGAATATCTGTGCACAGTCTGAAGCCTCAACTCTCACTATAGTTCTAAAGCATAGAGTGCGAAATGTACATATTATAAACATAGTTTCTCAGCGCATATTAATGTGTCCGTAATTAGTGAATAATTGAGTTTTTAGAAGATGTGTCCAGGATATCACAAAAGTATATTCATATCATGTAACACTTACATTTTATTCAAGTTTTCATTGAGCACTTCTTTCACTTGTTCTAATATAAAATGTTATTCATTCTATATTACCAGTCTTATTATTATGTGCTACTTTAAATCGGAGAAATTATCATGGCATACACAAGCTGTATTACAGAAATTTACACATATCTCCCTTCATTGTTGCGGCTGTGATCTACCAGCCCTTCTGCATAGCAATCTAAAAAGACACATTTGCTTTAAATCTAAAACTCAAAAGTGCCTTTAACAGTTATCACCCTATAAAATGCTTGATTATCACAGATCATCAGTAATTAAAGAGAAAGTCCCAAGTAAATACCATAAAATTTCAACCCTTGTGTAATGTAATGGATTGTTTTTCAAGATTAATTTTATTTATCATAGAGCAAAAGTCAATATTTTAAAGGAGGATGGATGGACTAATAATACTTATGTTGTAATATAAATAATATTATCAATTGGTGCTACATTATCAATTAAATGCTGTCTATTGATTGACAGTGATAATCTAGAATATAATGACATTTTAAAGGCAGTAGCTTGCTCAAAGACAGTCTTACTTTGCATGACACCAGTGTAGCCACATTTCCATTGGATGTGTAATGATACTTGGAGCAGGATGCACTACAAAGTCATTTTATTGCTCAAGGTTTTAGATTTAGCTTTTTTTTAAAAACAAGAAAACATGGCTTGCTTCTGAAAAGAAAGCATCACACTGCATTTCTCTACCATATACTTAGATTTAATGGCACGATATCTAGATGGCATAGGTGAAAAAATAAGGTAATACTTCAAATTGCACATAAACACAGTGGAGCAGAATATTTGCAGGTTAAATTCATTAGCAGCAGGGAAATGTACCCCTCACAATGCATTTTAAGAGGTAAGAGCAACATGCATTTTACAAAGATGAAGCAATAAGATTGATTGCTTTCAGCCTATATCACAACTGTTCTATGAAATATGACCTGCCACAATTCCAAATACAAAAACAGCTCAATGTAAGCAGATAAGCATAGTGCCCTCCACTTCAGGAGTAAGTATGTCAAATCAAGCATTAGTTGGGACTGTTTTCTTCCAAGAAGCTAAGTTCTATCACTACAAGAAGAATTTCACACACATAGAACAAATGACAACCTCCCTTGGTAATTTAGCTCACTGTTTTTTGTGGGTATTTTCTGAAATGATCACACAACTAAACAAGTCCATGGAAGGAGTGAGCTGCAATCATAAAAACACTTGGATTAAAACTCCCGTGACTGCTTAAAAGCAGCACACAGCAGTAGGAGCTAAGTGTACATACAGCAACTGAGGACCAGGGAAACACAGCAGAGAAGAGTAAAATTGCTTCATTTTCTATGAGGGAGAAGTTTAGTTGCAGGTTAATGTATGAAATTAGAATTTAAAGTACTATTGTTAATGAAGAAAAAGATACTATACTCTTAAGTGCGATTTCATGTTATTTACAAAACTCTCTTTACTTCAAGAGGTTCCTTAGCTGGTGGAGAAAACCCTCTTCTCTTGTTGCTGAGTAAGCAGATTGTGGCAGTTAGTTAAATGGAGGCTCCCACTTTGCATAGGGCTCTGCACTTGAGCAATCCAAAACAATGTGTCAATCAAGTGCTTACAGCTAGGAAAGAATACTCAGCTGCCTTTCCATTCTGAAGGCACGTTCTGTGAGAAGGAACGGGGATGGCACAGCCTAGATCTGTTCCTTCCCACAAGCAATACTGTCGAAAGTTAAAATATTTTAAATTGCAAAGCCGAATGTGGCAACAAATGATGCACTGAAATCACGAGGTTCAGTGCTCATGGATGCCTTGTATCTAAACACTATTTTATAAATTTCACATCTGATCAAGTGTACTATAAAGATCGAAAAAAATGAACACAGACTCCTTTAACTTCTCCCCCGTTTTGTCATCTCTAGGGTATTTTGATGTGCACATATATTTTGAATATAGTTCATGTAAATCCCCCAAAGTATGTAAAGTGATTTTCTTCCTGAGAATAGTGTGAATGAGCTTTATACCTGAAGAGGAACGGGAAGTCATGAAATGGTTACAGAATCGGCCAAAAGTATGTCAGTTACCTCTCTAGAGAGGACAGAGTAATGCATCTGTGAGGCATCACAGGCCTGAAGTCAGAGGTTCTGAAGCCACACTGATCCCAATATAAGAGAAAGGGGAAAAATGATGCTAAAAACAATATTGATAACAATTCTGATAATCGCCTTTAAGTAATTTTTAGTTTCTATACTTTCTGTCCCATGTAATTCTTATATCATTTTGCTAAAATCAAATAATTAATGTGTTAAAAAAAATCTCCAGATCATAATATAGAACCTATAGTTGGTATAGTGGTTGTCCCAAGTGAGTTTTGTGATAAAAAACGCAGGCGTCTATACACTAAGAAGTCAGCTACTGAAATATTAAATGCTTTCACACTTGTAATTTAATTTTGTCCGTGAAGTAGTGAAAGAAATTGGTATTTCGAAACTAAAGCATTGTTATGTTTTAAAGCCACACTGAAAGCATTTACAAAGTAACCAGTTGAACATCTATCTATGGCTTTTCCACTTATTTTCATTTAAAAATTTAGCCAAATGAGGTGCAGAGGTACTGAAATCTAGTCCCTCTTACCCTCTCCTTTAAGGCAGTCTCACACTGTAAAGACTACAGACTTGTTTAGAACTTGCAGAAGTTTCCTAAAGCTAAATCGCTCAAAAGCATCCGTTTCTGATGCCAGGTCCGCGAACAGCTTTCTCCAGCTTTGAGTAGCCCAGCATTACTTTATTAATCATGCATGCGTCTCGGTTCGTGTTCCCTGAAGCGATCACACACATGAAATCCAATCTCAGAAAAGGAGCCTTACCTGATGGCTGAGAGCAGACGCAGCTGCAGGAACAGCAAGGAAGGGCAACAGCGGGATGCAACAACACAGCCTCGCTTCAAGGTGCGACTTCTCTCTCTGGCTCTCTCTCTCTTCCTTCTTCTAAATCACTGTAGCAAGCCACGAACGCGCATTTTGTCCCCTTTAATTCACCAAAGGTTCCCAGACCAGGCAGCCAGCAGACACCACTTTGTTCCTGGAAGAGGCAGTCTCTCTTCTCAGAAACGCTTGGACCCTCTCTGTGGCTCCCTCCACATTTACCCTTCAGATCAATAATGCTCTCTGGAAGAGGAGGGGTGCTGGCGAGGCTCAGCTGCAGTGGCTAGCCGCGAGCCAATGGGGGCTCAGGATTCCTTCCCTGTCATCTCCCCGCCCTCAAAACAAAACACAGCGTGCCTTTGACACATCTTTGAGTTGTGAAAAGTAATTGAATCCTACATTTGAAATGCATCTTGTTTGTTCTTTTCCCCCCTAGCGTTCATCTGTAGAATGCTTTGAATGGATGGACCAGCTGAACCTTTCTCCGAAGACTCATTAGAGACAGCTGGGCAGAACGGGGCATTTTGATGATGAGAAAGTGGTACAACCTGGCTTAGACCTGACATTCTGGTTTGAAAAGGGATGAATTGCGTGACAGATCAAAGACGAAATAATTATGCTTCAGTCTTCACTCTATCAGAGAGTTTAATTTTTTTGTGGAACAAAACAATAAACTCCGTATACCTGAAATTTGTCTCATTTACACTTTAAATGACCATCAGGCAATCATGGAATTTGTTGTCACTCATGTACCAGTTTCTAAGCTGATTTAACGCGGTCCATACAGTATGAGGCAGTAGAAAGTTTTCCGGATGCATTATGGCTTTTAAAAAGTGTTGATGTTCATTTTAAGATTTTTGAACTGGCGTGATTTTTTTCCTAATAAATATTTATTAGTTGCTTCTGTAATGTTATAATTCATCTTAATGTTGAATGTGTACGATTAAGTCCTTTGAAATCACTCACATAACAATGCATACTTTATTCATGGCATTCTTTCTCTGATTTTCACTATGTAGTATGCTAAACTCTGATACATTATACAATGATATACAATTGAATGCTCTGCCAGAATTGATAATTTTGTTATCCATATGTCAAAGATTCAGTAATTTTGAGAAAATAGTTTAGTAAAGGCCAGTAAGGATGTAAACAGACTCTGTGCCATTTATAAAATAGAATAAGAGAGGGATAAGCAGCTCAAATAACTGCACAAATAATGTTGTCTTTTCAATGTCATTGTTGAATAAGAATAAAATTAATGTGTCTTTCTGAAATCTTTTGTTCCACTGAAGTAATTCAAATAAGTTGATGCATTTGGTGTATCCAAGCTTTGTATATTGTGACAAGTTAAAATAGCTTGGGGAGGCATTACGAACAAAACAATTTTGTTACCTGTCCATCATGTGAAGGAGGCATGGAGAAATGTACTATTTACAGCTCTGTCGACTGTGCTCTATAAAAAAAAAAAAAAAGTTAATCTTGAGTTTATTGGGTCTTACTCATGTAGCTAGTAAGAGTTTATTCAGGACAGTATATTGCTATGTGTGTTTGTGTGTGTGTGTGTGTGTGTGTGTGTGTGTGTGTGTGTGTGTGTGTGTGTGTGTGTGTAGAAATATCGTGGCCAATCTTGTTGTTTCTATTGCTTTGGATTTGGAGTGGGAATGACCATCCCCATCTCCACGCATAACAAACTCATTGGAATTTATGCACACTGCTTCAGCCTGGGGTGTGGGATGGAGAACATTGGAGTCTTATCTTACTGAGAATGGGAGGTAGCATGAAAAGAGATTGTAAGGAGTTTACACTATGGAAATTAGAGGAATATTTGTTACTATACAGCTGTTTCTACTGACTAAACAAATTAAAATTAATGTAAGTAACAGTAAGAAAAATTTACTCTAGTACAGGAGCTAAATAATCAAAAAATGTTTGTGGAGGAAATGATCATATATATGTCAAACAAATAAAGCTCAATAGAGATTGATTCTTTAACTGGAACAAAAAAATGCTCTAGAAGGTTGCTTATAAGATATTATTATCAAAAAATTATGGTATATATAAATACTTTTCTTTTCACAAGGAAGACATGAAATAATAGTAAACAAAGGGAAAATAATCACAGATCTGTAGATGCTTAAAACACTGTAAAATAGGTCAGATCCTTATGGTTTTCATCCAATGAGTCAATGATTTTCATTACTTTGACTTGCAAAAACCATTACAATTATGTATCAGACATTTTTATACATTATTGGCATACATAGTTAGGACCCAGGTCTACACAAATCTGGCTCAGATATTTGTAGAAGTTCCTTTTTAATATATCTGCTCATAGTCAATTTCAGAGTCCCCTCACAATTCCTTTACTTCAATACTGATCCTGGCTGATGTCTCCTTTCTAATCTCAAAGTAGAAGGAGAAAAAAGGTCATCCCAACCATTAGATTCTCATTCAACAAACCATAACTTCGATTTGGAGGTGACTAACCTTATTTCTGCTTATATTTTCTTGGGAAAGAAAAGCACCAAAAATTTGCTAAAGCAAAAGTCTATAATACAGAGATGTGTGACATTCTTGCAGACAGGGAACCATGGGGAAACATTCACTTCTTTTGAAAAATGACTGTCCAACAAATCTAGTCTGGTCTTAAACATAACAAATATGAGACTGCCTACCAGGTGATCTGTATATCTTGACAGAATTATATATTCACTTCATATTGCTATTGTGTATATTGGGTACACTTTTGCTTGTTTTTAAACTGAAGTGCTGTGAGGCAGAGAAGACCAATTGCAAGCATAAAATGCATAGAAACCATTGAACGGTTTTCTTACTAATGGGTCAATATAGTATGGGTAAGAATCAATGCTTTGCAATTTAAATATTCAAACTTTTCTACTTTCAGCTGTAATATCTCCAAAGAGGATGAAGGAAAGATCCATGTGCTTCTAGTGAGTTAGTAAAAAGTGGCTTGACTAAGGTGGCTAAGTGACTTGAATTGATCAATGAATTTCCCTCCATATTAGCATAATCTGTGCCAGAATAAAAGATTTGTCTTTCAAATATTGTATATATAAAATACACATATAAGCTTTATATGAAATATGCTAAAATGGTAATAATAGTCTGGAAAAGAGCAGCGGTTCATAAGTTTTCTTGAGGACTAGCATGGCTTTTCTGATACTTTGACTGTGGTGCATGTTAGACGTTGTGACCCCTGCATTATTCTATGTTCAGCTGAAGACAATAAAACATCGGAGTTTCATAGATTTTCCTGTGCATTTTAAGTTTACACAGCTGAAGAAATAGTGATATTGCTGGTTGGCTTAGGAAAGCCTGGAGTTAGCATTTCATGTGACGAGATGATAGGCATGTCTTTTTTTATAAATAAATAAATAATAGAATGACAAAAGTTCCATAAACCCATAACAGTTAACAGCAGAACCATAACTTGTTCATCTACCTCATATTCTCTTAACCACTAAGCCGTGTATCCAACCCCAAGCATGTATCCTTGATACACTATTAGCAGTTTAGACACAAACTTCTCCTAGTATTGTTGTTAAATATATTTTTATTATTTTTCCCTCTGTAGTTCTGAAAAATCTTTAACTTGTTAGCAACAAGTATTACCTTGAAATTATTAATATAAAAACAAGTCTATTTATTTTCAAGCAAATTTGGCTTATTTTTTGATCCATAACAATTTTATATTTCTTTGATTCATCCCCATATATGTCCAATTTAGATGCACTAATAAGTTTAGATTTAATATACTAAATTTAATATACTAAAGACATTTTATACAAATTACTTTTTCACATTGTAATAACTCAAATCTCCCTCTTTTGTTATATATATATATATATATATATATATATATATATATATATATCATTTGGTCTAATGCCTCTTTTTGTTTGTTTGGTTTGGTTTGCTTCATTTGGTTCTTCAAAACAGAGTTTCTCTGTGTACCCTGGACTCCCTTTGTACACTAGGCAGGCCTTGAACTCAAATAATCTGTCTACTTTTGCCTCCCAGAGTGCTGGGATTACAGGCTTCCACCACCACTCCTGGCTCTCACTCCCTTTTAAATTGGATTGGCATCATGTGTTTCTAACACTCTGCATTTTTGTATGATATCTGAGTAAAAGTAAATGTATTCATTGTCTCTCACTCTCTCCTTCTCTCTCTCTCTCTCTCTCTCTCTCTCTCTCTCTCTCTGTATGCATGTGTGTCTGTGTTTAGTCACATACATGTAAATGAATAGGAACAATCAGAATGAAAGAAATAATGACTTGTACAGCAGCATATTTAAGAAGCAAAACTGAAAAGTGGTGGTAAGATTTTCAATACCATATGCTTTTCATAGTATTTCTTCCTCTCTAATCATTGGTTTATGAGATCAAACATATTTCCTGCAGAGCAAAGAATGCTGAAATACTGCATAAATTGTGTTTTTAACCATGTATGTCATCTCTGGCTTCAGCAATTAAGGATGACTATAAATGGAAAAAAATTAAATAACTGTAAAATGGCCTCAGTCTCAAAGGGCCCCACAAACCTTGGGCAAGGTATATATATATATATATATATATATATATATATATATATATATATATATATATATATATATAATCAGCAGTGGGCAGTTAAAGGTCACCTCCATTTTTAGAGATTACTATGCAGTCAGCACTATGTCAAAAGTTCTAAGAAAACCCTCAAAGCTACATTGAAAATTAATAAAATCCTGAAATAAGAAGGAGTGGGTAAGGTTTCTTCTTTATAAACAGCTCAAAAAGAAATATTTAAAGTAGTGAAATAATGAAATAAAGGATATTTGGTTTAGCATGACAATATATAGACTCACTATAGTTTGAGATGTCTGGGGGCTCTAAATGATACAGAGCCCATTCAAAGTTAGCATCCTTAATCAACAGCATAGAAAGATAGGCATAGTTTCTGATAAGTGGCCAAGAAAATCTCATTCCATTTACAACAAATAAAAAAATAACTACAGAAAACTCTTAATACATACAGGGAATCATTGAATTACAAAATGACAATTACAAAATGACAATTTTCAGATTACTGTTGCTTAAATCAATTAGATAGGTCTAATGTACTAAAGAGCAATAGAAATCACATAGGTTTCCTGCAAGATATCTTGATATATATTGATGAGGATAATCAAGAACATTTGACTTAACTATAAACTGTATATAATTAAAGAAATACATGATTGTCAAAAAAAGTGAAAAAATGAGGCAAAGGAATTCAGTAAATGTACAGAAAGAGAAATAAAGGAAAAAAGGAAGAAAGCAGGAGAGAAAGAGAAATAAAATGTAGAAATATCTAATATAATTTAAAAACTAGTTAAATGAACATTTAATTAACAATCCTTATTATTAATTTATTTTTTAGCTTTGGTGTTTGAGTTTTCATGTTAAAATTACTTTTTTAAAAATTTTGTGTTATTTTTCTACAGATACAATTATATTATTACACATATATACAATAAACTACCTATAGAAAGAAGAACCACAAAAGCATCAGGAAATAGAGTTACATTCATAGTGTTTTAATGAAATAACATTTGCAGCTTAACAACTGCTATGCACATCGAATTTGAAAAAGTCAACTCAGTGATATAAACTTTAAATTCCCTTTTTAAAATAAATAATTATTTTATTAATTTATTAGTTGAAAATTTACATTAGTATATAATACATTGTAACAATGCTTAGTCTCCCTGCCCAGACTTTTACTTTTCATTTTTTTCTATTATTGTAAATACATTCTTTTTTTAATACTACATCTTGTTTACACTTTCCCTACCATCTACTCCTTTTAGCTTCTTCCTTTTTGTTTATTTTCTTTTTATATAGACACTTTCCTTTTCTAACTGATTTCATTGTGTCCTATAAGTTTGGATACACTATGTATTAATTTTTATTGAATTCTAAGATGTCCTCAATTTCATTTTAATTTATATCTTGAGCTATTTTTCATTCAGGCAAAAGTTTTTCAGTTTCTATATGTTCTTAAGCTTTTTGTTTCTCTACTTTTTATTATTGATATACAGTTTATTTCATGTTGGCCTGTTAGGAATCAAGGAGTTATTTAAATTTCCTCAAATGTGTTATGACTTGCTTTGAATTCAATATGTGGTCAGCTTTGGAGAAAGTTCTATGAGGTTCTATGTGTTAGAGTGAAAGTATTCTGTAAATATATATTAAGTACTTTTTTATTGTATCTGTATCTCTTAGTTCCAGTATTACTCTGCTTAGATTTTTCTCAATGCCATGCCCACTCATGAGAGTAGAGTATTGGAATGTTTGATCACTCTATGAGAGTTCATAAGGAGTTGCAAGTAGTTAACTTTTCTCATTGTCAATGAATCTTTAAAATAATATACAGGGGGAGGTAATCCCCCTCAGGAACAATCATGGGGAGGGGAATAAGGGGAAAATGGGAGGGAGGGAAGAATGGGAGGATACAAGGGATGGAATAACCATTGAGATGTAACAAGAATAAATTAATAAAAAAAAATAAAGACAGCGAAATTGGTCTGAAATTCTCTTTCTTTGTTGAGTCTTTGTGAGGTTTAGGTATCAATGAGAATATGGCCTCATTGAATGAATTTGGTAATTTTCTATCCATTTCTATCTTTTGGAGTAGCTTGAATAGTATCGGTATTAGCTCGCCCTTGAAGGTCTCGTAGAATTCTGCACTGAAACCATCTGGCCTTGGGCTTTTTTTCGGTTGGGAGACTATTTACAACTCTTTCTATTTCTGTAGGAGAAATAGGACTTTTAATTTGTTTACCTGATATTGATTGAATTTTGGCAAGTGGAGTAGATCAAGAAAATTGTCCATTTCCATTAGATTTTCAAATTGTGTGGCACATATGCCTTTAAAGTAAGATCTTATGATTCTTTGTATTTCTTCAGTGTCTGTTGTTATGTCTCCCTTTTCATTTCTGATTCTGCTGATTTGGATAGTGTCTCTCTGCCTCTTTGTTAGTTTGGTTAATGGTTTATTTATTGTGTTGATTTTCTCAAAGAAGCAGCGCCTGGTTTTGTTGCTTCTGTGAATTGCTCTCTTTGTTTCTAATTTATTGATTTCAGCCTTGATTTTGCTTCTTTCCAGATCTCTACTCCTCTTTGGTCTTTCTGCTTCTTGTTTTCCTATGGCTTCCAGATGTTTTGTTAAGTTGCTTATATGGGATGTTTCCTATATCTTTATAAAGGCACTTAGTGCTATGAGTTTTCCTCTTAGCACTGCTTTCAGTGTGTCCCACAGATTTGTGTATGTTGTTCTCTCATTTTTATTGAATTTCAGGAAGTCCTTAATTTCTTTCTTTCTTTTTTCCCGACCCAGGTGTCATTATGTAGAGAGTTGTTTAGTTTCCATATGTGAGTAGGCTTTTGATATTTCTGTTGTTGTTGAAGTCCAGGTTTAGATCATGGTGATCTGATAGGGTATAAGGTATTATTTCCATCTCCTTCAATGTGTTGAGGCTTGCTTTGTGACCAATTTTGCTTTATGATCAATTTTGGAGAAGGTTCCATGGGGTGCTGAGAAGAAGGTAAAATCCTTTGTGTTTGCCTGAAAAGTTCTGTAGGTATCTGTTTGATCTTTTTTATTCATTACTTTGGTTAGTGTCCAGTGTTCCACTGTCCCACACACCAAGTTTGGGCTATAGAGGCCAGCTGCAGTCTGCAGGTGGGTTCTGGTCCAGAGTCTGGGGAATGGGTTCAGGTCCTCAGTGGGCTCTTGGTTGAATCAGGGCCAGACCTGCTTGTGGTCTGCACTGTGTGGGACCTCACTCACCTAGTGTTCTCCAGTCCTTGCAGTCTGTGGCCCCCATTCCCCGGTCTCTGTGTGGTAGATCAGATACAGTGAGTGATAGGTGCTGCCATCTTGTAAAAACTATTATTGGTCTTATTTAGAAAGAAAATGAGGTTGGGCTGAATGATGTCTCTCTTTCTTTATCTATCATTCTTGGATTTGGAGATAGGGGTTGAAAAGAAAAACAAGGGAATATAGAATAGGGATGATAGGACAAAAAGTAGATTAGTGAATCTACTCCTCATATATACCATTACACCATGTTTTTCATGTTATTTTTACTATTTGATTATTACCATATTATGAGTAATTTTATTCTGTTAACCCGGAATCTTTTTGTGGACATGTTTTTGTTGTTGTTGTTGTTTAGTTTGCTGTTATTTTTTTTCTTTAATTAAAAAAAAATCTTTACAAATTTTCTAAAAGAGAATTCAATAGTTTTCATGTTAAGCTTGTGGTTTATTTTTTTATTAAAATGGACCTATTTGTTTTTCAAAGTGAATCAAGCAACATTCAACCATTCACACAATCCTCGAAGATCCTATTTTCTGCCTCTTTCCTGTGGTGCTCAAGTGGTGGGTGCATATGTGTGTATGAGGGGGCATCCCACCACGAAGACATGCAGAAGGCCAAAGGAAGATGGTAGGGGTCCCGTCCTAGCACACACTGACTGACTGAACCTAGATGTAGAGCTCTAGGCAGAAATGCCTGATAATCCTCTTGTCTTCACCTCACACACTACAGGAATACAGCCATATGTGTGGTCAACCCCAGCATTTTAACACTGTCAGTACTGGGCATCTGGACTCATTTCCCCATGCTCATGCATCAAGCATGTATACCAGCTGAATGTTTTAATGCAAGTGCTTATTGCTATATAATTTCCTAAAGTCATTGCTTTGTTGTAGAAGTTTTAATATATTTTTATTTTTACTTGGTT
This sequence comes from Acomys russatus, assembly GCF_903995435.1. Lineage (NCBI taxonomy): Eukaryota > Metazoa > Chordata > Mammalia > Rodentia > Muridae > Acomys > Acomys russatus. The sequence continues at coordinate 15,495,201 of NC_067145.1, read as the reverse complement.
CAAGTACTTGTTGTTAATTTCAAATATATCATATTTCCTACTTTACAAATTTTCATTTGTAGTTCCAGAGAGCTAATATTGGACCATATGCATGCTAGCTATGTTGTCAACCACTGAGTTATGTCTCCACATCATTTGTTTTAAATTTCCCTTTTGATTTATTCATTGCAAGGACATGTTCATTCATGCTCAATCTCTGGTAATGGCTGTAACATTCATATTTGCTTTATGTACAGAGGTATCCCATTATAGCTAGACAAGATACATTGCAGACTCTTCATTATTTTGAAATTTCTGGTTAACTTTGTAACTTAGTATATGCTTTCCTAGGAAGACTGCCCAATGTGCTCATGAAAAGAATGTATTCCTTTTAAGTTTATTGCATTTTTTGCTTTGCTTTGCATTGTTTTGTTTTATTCTCTTTTTCCTTTGCAACAGCTGGATTATTTCACAATATATGTCATCAAGATCAGAATTTATCTCTCTGCTTAATGAGGATTTTTATTGATATTTTTTTAAATTTTATTTATTCAGTATAGTTTTAAGACCTAAGTCTGTTTGCTTAATTTCTATTTTACATCATTTATTACTTAATTCTCTTGAATTATCTCTATATAAAAAAATTGGGAAAAGCCAGCAAGATGGCGTCGACCAGTATGCACCATAGCTGATCTACTCTGAGGTGACCAGGGACGTGAATGGAGCCACAGACTGCGGGATTTTGAGAACTGTGGGTAAGTGGGGCTCTGAACTCCGCAGACCGCCAGTGGGTCTATCCCCAGGACAAGCAACAGCCCAGAGGTGCTAAACACACTCCCCAAACTCTGAAACAGAATCCACAACCAAGCTGCAGCCGGCACATAAAACCCAAACTCGCCATTTGGGGAGGGGATTTTCTGGAGGCCCCAACCTGAGGAGTCTCAGCGAATAGGGTGAAACTACCATTGAACCTCTCCATTAACACCATGCCAAACTGCGGAGGTCACCTGCCTAGCCCGAGTGGAAACACAGGTGGTGGGACTCACCAAAAACAGCTAGAGCTGGCAAGTAGCTCGCGCTCCGCGTCCTGGGCCCAATCTGAAGCCAGACACAAAGGACTGACCCTTCAAACTAGGGCAGTTAGAAACCAGCGTGGACTGCTCCCATAGCCCAGTGGGACCGGCCACGTTATCGGGAGACATGGGTCTTGCTTGCGGTGTCTAACTGCTGACCTAAAGCGATCTGGGAGCATTCTGGCTTTCACTGGCAGAGAGAGAAGATACAGGGGATTCCGGCCAGCGGTCTGAATCGCCATTGTCGCCAGCCACCTGCCCAGGCTGCCGGCCCTGACTCGGCACTCCCCAAACAACAGAACCTAGCTGGGTCCATTCTTACGGGCACAACAGGACCTCCCACGATAGAGGATACCATGGGTCATGCTTGCAGGGCCTAACTGCTGACCTACAGCGAGCTGGGAGTATACTGGCTCTCACTGGTGGAAAGATAAGATACAGGGGATTCTCGCCAGCTGTCTGAATCGCCATTGTCGCCTGCCACCCGCCTGGGCTGCTGGCACTGACCCGGCACTCCCCAAACAACAGAACCTAGCTGGGTCCATTCTTGCGGGTGCGACAGGACCTCCCATGATACAGGAAGCTGTGGGTCATGCTTGCAGGGCCTAACTGCTGATCTAAAGTAATCTGGGAGTGCCCTGGCTTACAGGGGCATGGAAATTGCTGCCTCCTTGTATACTGCCAGTGGCCTGAAACCATATTGTCTCAGGCCCACCAGGCACTGATCCTGTAATCTCCAACAGGCAGATCCTAGCTGGGTCAACTCCTGCAGACCCAGCAAGAACTTCCAAATTCATGGGAGAGGCTGAATGCTCCTACAGAGTATAGAAGCAGAGCTAAAAGACAGCTGCAGCCCAGAAGATCTGATCCACCTGGAGTCTTGGCTACAAAGCAACATGAAGGACAGGCAGCTGGGATCAACCTATACAACCAGAGAACTTGTGTGCTGACCTTACTCTAGAGCCCAAAACTGCTGTTCTGAATTACAGCAGTAAGGTGAAAAGGCCCAAACAGAAACCTACTTTGCATGACTCAGCCTGGAGCCTAAGGTGTTGAGAAAAATCTCCAGGAGTAGAACCTGAATCACCTGCCTGGTCCAGGGAAATACTCCTTGATCCCCACAGGCAAGGGTACCCTACCAATAATCAGGCATCAACTATCCACTCTCAAACAGGGAAGGTCACTACAAACCACCTCCCAACACCAGAGTCACCAAAATGACAAGAGGACAGAAAAAGAACACTAACAAAAACCAAAACAAGTTGGCATCTCCAGATCCCAGCAATCCCAATGAAAAAAACCTGGAGAACTCAACAACAATTGATTTACAAGAAAATGACCTCAAGTCCTTAGTAAGTAAGATGATAAGGGAAGAAACAAATAAAATCTGTAAACAAATGCAGGAGGAGGCAAACAAGAGGGCTGAGGATTTAAAAGAGTCATATAAAGAGGCATTTGAAGAATTTCAGAAAAATACAAATGACCAGATGAAGGAAATCATTAAATCAGTTCAAGACCTGAAGATAAGAATGGAAGCTATCATAAAGGAACACACAGAAGAAAAATGTGATTGAGAAACATCAGAAAAGAAAGCAAGCATCTCAGAGGTGGCCTTATCTAACAGATTGCAAGAAATGGAAGAACGAATATCGGGACTTGAAGATACAATCGCAGAACTGGAAACATCCATCAAGGGAAATTCTAAATCTGAAAAGTGCCTGACACAGAGCATTCAAGAAATGAAGGACACCATGAAAAGACGAAACTTATGAATAATAGCGATAGAGGAAAGAGAAGTCAACCGACTCCACAGCCAAGAAAATATCTTTAATAGAATAATAGAAAAAAATTTCCCCAATTTGAAGAAGGCGATGCATATGAGCATACAAGAAGCATACAGAACACCAAATAGAATAGACCTGAAAAGAAAATCTTCCCGCCACATAATAATAACAACACAAAATATACAGAACAAAGAAAAATATTAAAAGCGGCAAGAGAAAAAGGCCGAGTAACATATGAAGGCAAACCTATCAGAATTACTCCAGACTTCTCAACAGAGACCATGAAAGCCAAAAAGGCCTGGACAGAGGTTCTGTAAACCCTAAGAGAACACAGATACCAGGCAAGATTACTATACCCAGCGAAATTATCAATAACCATTGACAGAGAAAACTAGATATTCCATGACAAAAACAAGTTCAAACAGTACCTAGCCACAAATCTGGCCTTACAGAAGTTACTAGAAGAAAAACTCCACCCCAATGGGTCAAACTACAACCAAAACTATAGAAAATAGGTAACTATACCATCGCAAAATCACAACCTCACAAAATCTCGACTATTACAAATGCCAAAAATGAAGAGACTTAGCAATCACTGGTCATTAATATCTTTCAACATCAATGGTCTCAATTCTTCAATAAAGAGACACAGACTAACTGAGTGGATGCATAAGACCCAACATTCTCCTGCATTCAAGAAACACATCTCAACCACAAGGACAGACATTGCCTCAGAGTAAAAGGCTGGGGAAAAATATTCCAAGCAAATGGTCACAAGAAACAAGCTGGGCTAGCCATTCCAATATCTAATAAAATAGACTTTCAACCAAAATTAATCAAAAGGGATGAGGATGGACACTTCGTACTCGTCAAAGGTAAAGTCAATCAAGAAAACATCATGATTTTGAACATCTATGCTCCTAATACAAGGGCTCCCACATTTGTAAAAGAGTTATTTAAAAAGCTTGAACCACTCATATATACCCACACATTAATAGTGGGAGACTTCAACACCCCATGTTCACTCAAGGATAGGTCTTTAAATTGAAAACTAAGCCGGGAAATAACTTCATTAACCAATGTCATGAATCATATGGATCTAACAGATATCTACAGAACTTTCCACCCAAACGCAAAGGATTATACCTTTATCTCAGCACCCCATGGAACATTCTCTAAAATTGATCACATAGTTGGTCACGAAGCAAACCTCAACAGATACAAGAAGATTGAAATAATACATTGTATCTTATCAGATCACCATGGTCTAAGGCTAGTCTTCAACAGCAACAGAAATAACAAAAAGCATACTAACACATGGAAACTAAACAACTTTCTACTTAATGACACATGGGTCATGGAAGAAATAAGGGAAGAAATAAAAGACTTCCTGAAATTCAATGAAAATGATGGAACAACATACCCAAATTTGTGGGACACATTGAAAGCAGTGCTAAGAGGAAAATTCATAGCACTAAGTGCCTTTAAAAAGAAAATGGAAACATTCCACATAAACAACTTAACAACACATCTGGAAGCTTTAGAAAAAAAAGAAGCAGAAACACCCAAGAGGAGTAGATGCCTAGAAATAAACACCTTCAGCAAATTGGCAGGATACAAAATAAACTCAAAAAAGTCAGTAGCTTTCCTATATACAAATGACAAACAGGCAGAGGAAGAAATTAGGAAAATTACTCTCTTCACCATAGCCACAAGCAATACAAAATATCTAGAAATAAACCTAACCAAGCAGGTGAAGGACCTATTTGAAAAAAACTTTAAATCTCTGAAGAAAGAGATTGAAAATGACATCAGAAGATGGTGCGATCTACCTTGTTCATGGATCAGGAGAATTAACATAGTAAAAATGGCCATCTTACCAAAAGCAATTTACACATTCAATGCAATCCCTAACAGAATACCTACAAAATATTTTGAAGATATTGAAAGAACAATTCTCAACTTCATAGGGAGAAACAAAAAGCCCAGAATATCAAAAACAATCATTTACAATAAAAGATCCTCAGGAGGAATCTCCATACCTGATCTCAAGCTGTACTATAGAGCAACAGTAACTAAAACAGCATGGTACTGGCACAGCAATAGGCTAGTGGATCAATGGGATCTAACTGAAGACCCAGAGATGAATCCACACACATTGGGTCACTTGATTTTTTCAAAGAAGCCAAATCCATCCAATGGAAAAATGACAACATCTTCAACAAATGGTGCTGGTCTAACTGGTTGTCTACATGTAGAAAAAGGCAATTAGACCCCTATTTGTCACCATGCACAAAACTCAAGTCCAAGTGGATTAAAGACCTCAACATAAAACCAGAGACATTAATCCAGTTAGAGGAAAAAGTGGGGAAGAGTCTGGAACACATAGGCACAGGAGACAACTTCCTGAACAGAACACCAACAGCCCAGGCCTTAACGTCAACAATTAACAAATGGGATTTCATGAGGCTGAGAAGCTTCTGTAAGGCAGGTGACACTGTCAAGAGAACAAAGCAACAGCCTACAGACTGGGAAAAGATCTTCACCAACCCTTCATCTGACAAAGGTCTAATATCCAAAATATATAAAGAACTCAAGAAATTAAACACCACCAAACCAAATAACCCAATAGAGAAATGGGGCTCAGAAGTAAACAGAGAATTCTCAACAGAGGAATATCAAATGGCTAAGAAACACTTAAAGAAATGCTCGACCTCATTAGTCATCAGAGAAATGCAAATCAAAACAACACTGAGATTCCATCTTACACCCATCAGAATGGCTAAGATCTGAGATAGCACCAGATAGATTTCCAAAGTGGCTGTACTAGTTTGCATTCCCACCAGCAATGAAGGAGTGTTCCTCTCTCCCCACATCCTCGCCAGCATGTGGTGTCACTTGAATTTTTGATCTTAGCCATTCTGATGGGTGTAAGATGGAATCTCAGAGTTGTTTTGATTTGCATTTCCCTGATGACTAAGGAGGTTGAGCATTTCTTTAAGTGTTTCTCAGCCATTTGATACTCCTCTGTTGAGAATTGTCTGTTTAGTTCCAAGCCCCATTTCTCAATTGGTTTATTCGGTTTGGTGGTGTTTAATTTCTTGAGTTCTTTATATATTTTTGATATTAGACCTTTGTCAGATGTAGGGTTGGTGAATCTATCTGGTGCTATCTCAGAAAAATGGGAATAGGGCTTCCTCAAGACCCAGCTATTCCACTCCTTGGAATATACCCACTAGATGCTCCAGCACACAATAAGAAAATTTGCTCAACCATGTTCATAGCAGCTTTATTCATAATAGCCAGAACATGGAAACAGCCTAAGTGTCCCTCAGTAGAAGAGTGGATAAAGAAACTGTGGTACATATACACTATGGAATACTACTCAGCTATTAAAAACAAGGAATTCCCGAAATTTGTGAATAAATGGATTGAGCTAGAAATGATCATAATGAGTGAGTTAACCCAGAAGCAGAAAGAATCAAATGGTATATACTCACTTATATCTGCATACTAGCCCAAGGGGCATGTCCCACGAAAGCCTTCACTTACCAGAAAACTGGGAAGGAGGGGAGAGCATCCTATTGGGACTCTAAATGAGAGACGCATGGGAGAAAAGCAAAATAAAAGGATACAGAGGGTCCTAGAAATCTACAAGTAGAACAATATGATAGGCAGATTTGGGCCCAGGGGTCCCGCTCAAACTAAGGCACCAGCCAAGGACAATACAGGAGGTAATCTTTAAACCCCTTCCCAGATCTAGCCAATGGTCAGAATATTCTCCACAGTTGAGTGGAGAGTGTGATATGACTTTCTCATGTACTCTGGTGCCTCACATTTGACATGTCCCCTGGAGGGGGAGACCTGGTGGCACTCAGAGGAAGGACAGCAGGTTACCAAGAAGAGACTTGATACCCTATGAGAATATACAGGGGGAGGTAATCCCCCTCAGGAACAGTCATAGGGAGGGGAATAATGGGAAAATGGGGGGGGGGCAAGGAATGGGAGGATACAAGGGATGGGATAAACATTGAGATTTAACAAGAATAAATTAATAAATAAAAAAAAGAATGGCTAAGATCAATAACTCAACTGACACCACATGCTGGCAAGGATGTGGAGAAAGAGGAACACTTCTTCATTGCTGGTGGGAATGCAAACTAATACAACCACTTTGGAAATCTATCTGGCACTTTCTTAGAAAAATGGGAATAAGGTTTCCTCAAGACCCAGCTATTCCACTCCTTGGAATATACCCAGAAGATGCACTACCACACAACAGGGACATATACTCAACCATGTTCATAGCTGCCTTATTCATAATAGCCAGAACATGGAAACAGCCTAAGTGTCCCTCAGTAGAAGAATGGATAAAGAAACTGTGGTACATTTACACTATGGAATACTACTCAGCTATTAAAAACAAGGAATTTCCAAAATTTGTGGACAAATGGATTGAACTAGAAATTATCATAATGAGTGAGTTCACCCAGAAGCAAAAAGAGTTAAATGGTATATACTCACTTATATCGAGACAATAGTCCAAGGGGTACGTCCCCATAGAAAACTTTACCATCCAGGAAAGTGGGTTAGAGGGGAGGACATCCTATTGAGACTTTAGGTGTGAGAAGCCTGGGAGAATGAGGAAATAGAAGGATCCAGAGGGTCCTGGAAACTACAGGCGGGTCTGGGCCCTGGGGTCCTTCTCAAACTATGGCACCCGCCAAGGAAAATATAGGCAGTAAACTTTAAACCCCCACCCAGACTAGCCGATGGACAGGACCATTAAGTGGAGAAGGAGATCTGACTGTCACACAAACTCTGGTGCCCCATATTTGACCATGTCCCTTGGATGGGGACACCTGGTGGCACTCAGAGGAAGGATAATTGGTCATCAAGAAGAGACTCAATACCCTATGAGCATATACAGGGGGAGGAGTTCCCCCTCAGCCACAGACATAGGGGAGGGGATAAGGGGGAGAAGCGGGAGGGAGGGAGGAATGGGAGAATACAAGGGATGGGCTAACAACTGAGATGTAATTTGAATAAATTAATAATAATAAAAAAATAAAAATGAAAGAGATGAAAAAAAAAGAAAAATAAAGGAAAAAAATTGGGTTCATTGGTTTCTTTAATATTTGGCTTATTTGAAATTTTTATGATTTTAGTTGTATGTTGGTAAAGATTCTATTTTTAAAAGTATATTCTGGTTTTGTTTGTTTGTTTGTTTCTGTATCTTTACATTAATGTAATACTGGTGACCCTCACCTTGACCAATATTTCAAAATGCCCTTTAAGGTAATGTATATTGGATATATCCTAAGGATTTTGGTTGAAGAATAAATTTCATACAGATAGTATTCATTAGCATTGTTCTCTTCTGTAGTCATCTTCAGTGATACAGGTGAAGATGCCCATGGCCTAAACTGCAAAGTTCATGGTATTGAACCTACAGTTGAGGTGAAGTTTCTTTTCTTTTTAAAAAATTTTTTCTTAAATTTTTATTTTTTACATATACATTTATATTATTACACATATATACAATAAACTACTTGCAGCAAGAACCATGAAACAATCAGGAATTATATAACTGTACATTCACAGGGTTTTGGCTATCTGTATTTGGCAATCTTGAAGAAAGTATTTTCCTATCTTGGTGCATCTAAAATTCTGAATGTTAATCATTATCTATCATATCTCATCATTATCAACTTAAAACATCTATCTAGATATAAAAACATCTTAACTCCCAAACTATATTGTAAAACCAAACTGTATTGTCTTCCATCCCATCAGAGACTTGAAAAAGAATAAGAAAGTTTATTCATGGTAGTCAAATTCATTGGAAGAACTCATTCTGTGCTAATATATGTAAATATGTGTACAGGGTCTTCAAAAAGATCCTGTGGGTGCTTTATGGCAAGATCTTTCTCATGGACTTTAGCAGCATGCAGCTATATTAACAACTGAGAGTGTCATCATTTTCTTATTACCATGTATGGGAAATATCACTCATATAATCCCTTATAGCACAGTATGGTTTCTCAGGCGGCAGCAGACAAACATTAGCCAAAAATCTGAGATATGTATCATTGGCTAAGAATTATAAGTATACATTCATGGAACCTCTCTTTATAAAATATTCCAGAAGGGTTACTCACATTTCTATTATTATGAGATCATTTATTATTTAATTCTCTTGAAGTTTTTTATAGATAGATAGATAGACAGACAGACAGACAGACAGACAGACAGATAGATAGATAGATAGATATTGGGTTCATTGGTTTGTTTAAGTTGCTGGCTTATTAGAGATTTTCATGATGTATCATTTTTGATGTTTTGATGTATGACTAATGGTGGCTGGATTGGTCACTTAGCCAATTATTAGCACTTAGAGTCCTGATATTTTCATGATGGACTGCCTGGGTATTTCTTAGGGTGGTTAGAAAGCAAGCAAGACCACCTTCCAGTTTTCAACTGATAAGAATAAGTGTGTGTTTCTAGGTGAATCTAGAGGTTAAGTACTCTGAGTTAGTATACAGCTGCCTGGTTGTTTCATGGTGTTATGAATGGGAAGTAGCCCCAAATGGTGATGAATATTAGGGGCCTGGGCTGAGATCTCACTTCCTGACAAACTCCATTCCTGAGGCAATACAGTGGTATAAACAAGGCTAGTTTCCAAAACTAGGTTTAGCTCATGGGAGGGCTGCAGATTTTTGACTTTAAAACTCCATACAGAAGTTATTTGTAATTTTGACAGATACATCCTGAAGTCTCCCTATTTAAAACTACCTAAACTAGAGCCAACCTCAACTGGAGATACAGGTTGGTCAGGACTATGTCTTTAGATCACTTCATAAGCATGTTGTGTGGCTTCGTTTTACATGATGATCCTTACACATCTCTTACTTTAGTTGTCTGACCAAAATACTTGGTTTAAATAACAGCTTACTACTCTTTATTTTGGTCCTTTCTGAGGGAGATGAAAACTACTCAATTTCTGCATTTATCATGCTTCTTCAAGTCCATGATTGTTACATATATTTTATGTTTTAGTCATTTATATATCATTTTTGCTAAGATATCTATTTGAATATTCTGCTCTTTGCAGTCTATTTCTATTATTTTAATATTAAATTCTTATTTTATTAATTATGACCTATGGGATTATAAATAAAGATTTTCCACTTTACAGAAATTAATTTTAGCTGTTGCTGAGGTACAATATATTAGCAAGTTAAGGAAAAAAAAGGGCTCATTTTGTCTAGCAGTTGAAAGTTGCAGTCAGCCCTGGTGAAAAAGCTGTGAACAGTCTGAGATGGTCACAAAGCAAACAGGTGGACATTGAAAAACTACAGTGGTATATACTGAGGGTAGTTTCTAGTTGACTTTAAGTTCTTACTCAGCCAAAGACTCACATTGGAGGAGGGCTGATGCTTGTTTTCATGGGGGTGCTCCTACCTCCATGAAATAATCAATTTCATTATAAACATGCCCAGAGGTTTGCCTCTTCCATGATTTTAGATGTCATCAATCTGATAATCAATATTAAACATTATACATGTACAATTTTCCTTTATAAAAAGGTTTTTGACATAAGATTTTTCTAATTTGTTATTATTTATAGTTAATATGGTTTCTGGTTTATTCTTTTGGAACTGTATCTAGTAATTTTTACCTAACCTGAGATATCAAAGATTTTTCTACTATTTTTATTATAAAAGTTTTCTGTTTTAAGTATTATGTTTAGGTATGCACTCTGCTTTGTATATGTGAATAGTGCTAGGTTAATCTTTTGCATATGGATATTCAATTTCTTAAATAAAAAGTGGTTAGGGGAAAAATTAAAAAGCTCTCTCTTCCCCAATGAATTGACACAGCTCCTCAGTGGAAAATCAATTGAAACAGAAAATGATAAATTCCACACACTATGGATACTGTGTCATCATCTTTTTCCTGTAAATAAGCTACATCTTTGAGGGAACAAATTAAAAAATTAATGGGGCAGCACTGTTTTTCCTTTCATGTGCACAGCTCTTCTATCAACACCATAGCCAAAACTTTCTGTCAGTATGCCTACTCAAAATTGGCAAGAAGAGTTTAGAGGTTCAAAAAGAATATGTATGTACATATATGTGTAGATGAATACATGTATGTATGTATACATACATTTGAAGTAATTTATCTTTGTTTCAATTTTTCTCAGTATTACATTTTGAAATTAAATCCAGTTAGGAGTTTCTGTCTTTATTCATTATTTACATATTTTACATTTTAGGGTTCAAAAAAACTATGTATCTTTATTGCAACATTTGAGTTATTTATGTAACTTATTTTATTTCCTCCCTGTTAATCATATGTTCACACCAGATTGAAAAAAAGTTGTAGTCTACATAGTAAAAAGTAGACAGGCTACACTGGAGAATGTTTTTAAAACTATTTTTGCTAAGAGCTGTTACTTATGATGCCATGTGAGACACAGTACTCAACTTGAACTATTCCTCAGGGAATTGAAGGTGATCTTTAATATTACAGGCAAGAAGCTGACTCTGAACTACTGTTATAGCCGCTTAATGGTTCCCAGTGGGAGATAGTTAGAGAATTTATTTCTTACATGCTGATTGGGGAAAAGTCATACTTGTACCCATGTCATATATAGAAATTTTCCTCAGAATAAGCCTTTCACTGATACAGAATAATTGAGTGCTATACATAAAATGAAATAAAGAGAGAAGGAGAAATATGTTTTTCTGGCTGAAATCCTAGTATCTGAAACACAAGGGAGATAAAGATTTATGTGGGAAATCAAATATAAGTATAAAAACCAATAAAATTGTGAATAACACAATAGAAAAACAAAATAAAAAGTAGAACCGAAAAGGATATGGGTAAAAGAGAAAAGTAAGTAGAAACACAAGGAACAATATTTGGTGAAGTAACAAATCTGGTAAATGGGAGATTTCAGTAACTTTGGCTCGATTTTGTACCGAAACAGTGTTAGTGATGTGCACTTACTTTGATTTGCTTCTTGAATGTTTAAAACATTAAAACCATAGGATGTCCTCCCCTCTGTCCCACTTTCCTTGTAAGTGAAGACTTTCACGGGACATGCCCTTTGGGCTAGAGTCCAGATATAAGTGAATATATACCATTTGAATCTTTCAGCTTCTGGGTTAACTCACTCATTATGATAATTTCTAGTTCAATCCATTTGTCCACAAATTTAAGGACTTCCTTGTTTTTAATAGCTGAGTAGTATTCCATAGTGTAAATGTACCACAGTTTCTTTATCCATTCTTCTACTGAGGGACACTTAGGCTTTTTACATGTTCTGCTGTTATGAATAAGGCTGCTATGAACATGGTTGAACATATGTCTTTGTTGTGTGCTGGAGCATCTTCTGGGTACATTCCAAAGAGTGGAATAGCTGGGTCTTGAGGAAGCCTTAGTCTCAGTTTTCTGAGATAGCACCAGATATATTTCCAAAGTGGCTGTACTAGTTTGCATTCCCATTAGCAATGAAGGAGTGTTCCTCTCTCTCTACACTCTTGCCAGCATGTGGTGTCCCTTGAATTTTTGGGAGAATAGGGAAATAGAAGGATCCAGAGGGTGCTAGACACCTACAAGAAGAACATTATGATGGGCAGATCTGGGCCCAGGGGTCCTGCTCAAACTATGGCGCCAGCCAAGGATGATAAGGGGAGTAAACGTCCAACACCTACCCAGATCTAGCCAACAGACAGGACATTCTTCACAGTTGAGTGGACAGTGGGCTCTGACTTTCACATGAACTCTGGTGCCCCATATTTGACCATATCCCTTGAATGGGGAGGCCTAGTGGCACTCAGAGGAAGGATAGCAATCTACCAAGAAGAGACTTGATACCCTATGAGCATATACAGGGGGAGGAGGTCCCCCTCAGTCACAGTCACAGAGGAGGGGAGTAAGCAGAAAATGGGAAGGAGGGAGGAATGGGAGGAAACAACGGATGGGATAAAAATTTAGATGTAATATGAATAAATTAATTAAATATATTAAAAATAAAATATAAATCAATGTATATCAAAGATTAAATAGATGCTAATGGAAAAACGTTAAACATTAGGTTCAATGAGCAGAGAAAAATATAAAAGCAACACTTGACTTTAAAGACATGTTATTCTTTGGTAATATAGTATACATTATCCATCTCATAATGATAGATGTCTCAATGTGAATGTCCATAGGCACAGAGAAAGCATAGATATATTGATTGATAAATGAATTGATGGATTGAGATGAAGTAGATCGACAGAGATATAGATAGATAGATAGATAGATAGATAGATAGATAGATAAGAGATAGATCATAGATGATAGATGATAGAAAGATAATAGATAGGCAGAAAGATGATTGATGTGTAGATATAGATAGAAGATAGTTAGAGACTGGGATAAATAAAGGTCTCAGGGTGAAAACTGTTTCCTCAAAAGTGGATGCATATTAGGCCTAAAATATACTGCAATGTAATAGTGACTGAGGAATATCATTTTTACTTCCTCTAGATAGTCAACTTGGGCAGGGTTTAATACTGCTTGCATAATAACAATGCATAAATAGCAAACTACAGCACTTCGTTTTGGATATTTTGGATATTTTCTTTCTCACTATAAAAATCACACTTTATACAAAGTTTAACGATTCATACATCATTTTGCACAGACAAAACTGGCTTTTATACAGTTTCTAATGCCAAAATTAAGTAAGTCATTTAATGTAACAATGATAATGGCTCTGTGTCACATTGTCCCTTTTCCCACATTTCACATGGTAACTATACTAAGCTCAAATTGTTACTATATTTCTATTAGATCATATGCTAATATTCATCTTTGAATGATAAACTAATATATCATTCTCTTCAGCCACCTAGAAGAAATGTTGGATTCAGAAAAAAAAAAAACCTCTATTTTAAAGTAAAGAAAGCAAAAAGAATGAGCATATTGCTTTGACTAGTTATTTTAGGCATTTACAGTGATATAAAAACAAATCATATTTTCATGTTTCATGAAATAGAAGTTGTGTTTTCAAGTCTGATCACGTTCTACTTAGATTTACAAATCACCAATAAATCAATTTCCTTAGAATGTATTTGTTTCCTTCATTTCCTCATATTCTATATTCCCTCAGTAATAACTCCTTGAAAATCATTTGGAACCTTTTGAATTTCAGGATAAGTTGTACCAATCATAACAGATACAAAAAACTGTCATGGAATAAAATCAATCAAGAAAGTGAATAAAAGAGAACTACAAACTAAGAACGAACAGAAAATGAATGAATGCCATTTAAAGACAATATTTTAATAAGCAATACAAATGAGTAAATTAAGCACAAATTCTTCTATACGAACCATAAAAGTGAACCGCAGTGATTGTGTTTCTGTGTATATTCATTTTTTAGGTTGGATATGCTTAAGGACTTTAACTGAAAATGCATAGAGTGTTACAACAAATAAAAAAGTATGTTTTTTTTTCAAATATCACTTGGTGTCCTGTATTGTCTTCCAAAAGGGAACCAGTGCCATTGTATTATTTTTAATAGAAATATCTGCTTCCAATAGTTCACATTATTTTCTATTTGTCCACAGAATATTCAAGAAGCCAAACCTAGTTTGTTTTTTTTGTTGTTGTTGTTGTTTTTTTTTTTTTTTTAAGTAGGATTTGGTGAATCAAAAATCATAAGAATTCTATGCTTTTGATCTAATTGAGAGGATTAAAAAATGAGGTTCTTTGCAGGCACACATTTGGGCAGAATACTGTATGATAAATAAATCTTAAAAAAAAATGAGCTTCTCTCTCATTCTGGATATTTATAAAATACATGTATCAAATGTTTCCTGGTCATCTATGCAATCTTTATCTGTTTTGCCAATGAGTTTTTAACTCCACAGCTAGAGAAAATGTAGAAGTTGCAAAATGAGTGTTCATATGATCTCAATTACAAGTTGTTTTTTTTCTGGCATGCCCTTAAACTATTTTAAATAGTTTACTTAATATTTTTTGCAAGAATAAAATTAGAACAAAATACTTCTTATCCTGTCATTCACAATGAAGACATTTATATTTTCTTTTCAAAAAGACTTTTGACATTCTATTATATCTAATTTGCAAGTAAATCATTTCAGGAAATCAACTGAGTTATGTCTTAGCCCTGAAAGGGGCAGAGGCAAAGTGACACAGGGTGGTCCTAGGTGTGACCCATCCCAAACTATAGACCTAAATTGTGTCAAAAAAAAAAAATAAGAAAAGAAGCAAAAAGAGAGAAGGAGGGAAGAGAAAATTGTTCTAAGCTATTTCTTTATGAGTTGTGAGAAGATGTTGCATTTTTGCCTATTGCCATATAATCAGTGATGCTAACAGTTGGCAGAGTCTTCTTGGACATGCAAATTGACATCTGGCTTGCCCATGTGACTCTATGTTCAGAGGAATGGAAAAGAAATTGTAAGTTGGCTCTAAACTAAAGTGTTAA